>NC_080724.1:1660000-1995000 GCF_019097595.1 Hemibagrus wyckioides
TGAAAGACTGAAATCCTGCAGCGCCCGCAAGGTCCCCCTGCTCAGGAAAGATCATGTACAGGCCTGCCTGAAGTTTACCTTACCTGAAGTATTTGTTTGACCTGACCTTATTGAATTTTTTATTTATTTTTTATTTTTTAAGAAATATTTCTAAAGACAAGGTCAAGTTCATCCACACCAGACTCTGTCATCCATGTCTTTATGGACCTTGCTTTGGTCACTGGTGCACAGTCATGTTGGAAGAGGAAGGGGCCAGCTCCAAACTGTTCCCACAAAGTTGGGAGCATGGAATTGTCCAAAATGTCTTGGTATGCTGAAGCATTCAGAGTTCCTTTCACTGGAACTAAGGGGCCAAGCCCAGCTCCTGAAAAACAACCCCACACCATAATCCCCCCTCCACCAAACTTTACACTTGGCACAATGCAGTCAGACAAGTACCGTTCTCCTGGCAACTGCCAAACCCAGACTCGTCCATCAGATTGCCAGATGGAGAAGCGCGATTCGTCACTCCAGAGAACGCGTCTCCACTGCTCTAGAGTCCAGTGGCGGCGTGCTTTACACCACTGCATCCGACGCTTTGCATTGCACTTGGTGATGTATGGCTTGGATGCAGCTGCTCGGCCATGGAAACCCATTCCATGAAGCTCTCTGCGCACTGTTCTTGAGCTCATCTGAAGGCCACATGAAGTTTGGAGGTCTGTAGCGATTGACTCGGCAGAAAGTTGGCCACCTCTTCGCACTATGCGCCTCAGCATCCGCTGACCCGCTCCGTCAGTTTACGTGGCCTACCACTTCGTGGCTGAGTTGCTGTCGTTCCCAAACACTTCCATGTTCTTATAATACAGCTGACAGTTGACTGTGGAATATTTAGGAGCCAGGAAATTTCACGACTGGATTTGTTACACAGGTGGCATCCTATCACAGTTCCACGCTGGAATTCATTGAGCTCCTGAGAGTGACCCATTCTTTCACAAATGTTTGTAAAAACAGTCTGCATGCCTAGGTGCTTGATTTTATACACCTGTGGCCTTGAAGTGATTGGAACACCTGATTCTGATTATTTGGATGGGTGAGCGAATACTTTTACAATATAGTGTATATGATACCTTTGATAGCTCTGAAGCAGCTAGAGAGTGAGGCAGAGATACGGGAAGAGATGTTGTAGATGTTAAAGAACACCATCCCCATCATCAAACATGGAGGTGGAAACATTATGCTTTGGGGGTGTTTTTCTGCTAAGGGGACAGGACTGGGCAATGGCCATTGAAAATGGGTCATGGATGGGTATTTCAGCATGACAATGACCCAAAACGCACGGGCAATGCAACAAAGGAGTGGCTCAAGAAGGAGCACATTAAGATCCTGGAGTGTCCTAGCCAGTCTCCAGACCTTAATCCCATAGAAAATCTGTGGCGGGAGCTAAAGGTTCGAGTTGCCAAACGTCAGCCTCAAAAACCTTAATGATTTGGAGAGGATCTGCAAAGAGGAGTGGGACAAAATCCCTCCTGAGATGTGTCCAAACCTGGTGGCCAACTACAAGAAACGTCTGACCTCTGTGATTGCCAACAAGGGTTTATGTGAAGGGGTCAAATACTGATTTCACTCATTAAAATGCAAATCAATGTATACCTTTATTTAAATGTGTTTTTCTGGATTTTTGTTGTTATTCTGTCTCTCACTGTTCAAATAAACCTACCATTAAAATTATAGACTGGTCATTTCTTTGTCAGTGGACAAACGTACAAAATTAGCAGGGGAGCAAATCATTTTTTCCTTCACTGTACCACAAAATAAATAATTACTGAGTACATTTATTTAAATGGGAACAAGAGACAAATGATTGACCCTATAAACATGTTTTTTTTCCAGTCTACAGGAAAGGAGACATACTTTGGACAGCGTCAGGCCCATTGGAGGAACAGCAGAGAGACAGACAGTGCAGTCAGTTGATAAGGTCTAACTACATTTTCCAGCTTACTGTATTTTAGTATATAGAGCAGAACTGCTTACAGTGATCTGCAAAGAGCTGCTGGATTTCATCTCAAACAACTGAAGTAACTCTGACTCAACTGACTTGACTCTCTCTCTCTCTCTCTCTCTCTCTAACCCCCTCAGGAAGTCACCCGGCAGATGAACTCGGTATTCAAAGAGCTCCTTTCCCGGCAGCCTCCTCAAGACAGCAATGTTTCACCAGCTATGCCCTCTTCCTCCACTTCCTCCTCATCCTCCTCCTCCTCAGCATCCAGTGCACCTTCTCGGCAGTCCATAAAGAAGGCAGCAGGATTCAGCCTGCGCAGCCGAGGCCTCTTCAGACCCTCCGACCAGCAGGACTGATGGAGGAGGGATAAAAGAAAGAGCAGAAAATGCATGAATGGAAGGCAAGGGAAAGATCTACCACACAGCAGAGATTAATATATTTTTTCTAAAAGTATAATATGATGTTTGTGAGACCTCAATTCTGAAAAAAAAAAATTGTTTATGAAAAGTGACTTTGGTTCATGTAGTGCCAGTGACTCAGCCAGTCATTCATAATGGTATTGAAACTACTCACTGGTCATGCTACTGGTTTTGTTTGTGCTTAACATAAATGTAATGGTACGGTAATGTAGAACCTTTTTCTATCATTTGTTTTTGCCCCTGTTCCAATGATCATTTATTATAGTGATGTGCAGTGGAGTACCTCAATTCTTTTCTTGCATTCGTGTACTGTTTTTAACATGCCCTTGGAACAGCACTTCACACGTGGTACCCAGTCTTTTCAAACAGAAAAGAGCACTTGCTTGCTATGTGGCTATGTAGCAACCAATCTGAACTAATCTTTTTTGTGTCTTCTGGTCAATTTCTGGTATACACTGATCAGGCATAACATTATGACCACTGACCGGTGAAGTGAATGAGACTGATGATCTCCTCATCATGGCACCTGTTACTGGGTGGGATATATTAAGCAGCAAGTCAACATTTTGTCCTCAAAGTTGATGTTAGAAGCAGGAAAAATGGACAAGTGTAAGGATTTGAGTGATTTTGACCAAAAGGGCCAAATTGTGATGTCTAGACCACTGGATCAGAGCATCTCCAAAACTGCAGCTCTTGTGGGGTGTTGCCGGTCTGTGGTGGTCAGTATCTATCAAAAGTGTCCTTTAAGTCCTGTATAAAGGCCTCACCTCGCAACTTACAGGACTTAAAGGATCTGCTGCTAGCAATTTGGTGCCAGATACCACAGCACGCCTTCAGGGATCTAGAGGAGTCCATGAATCGATAGGTCAGGGCCGTTTTGGCAGCAAAAGGGGGAACCACCACAGTGGTCATAATGTTATGGCTGATCAGTGTATTATATAGTAGTGTTTAACTAAATCTCTCCAAGACATCATCTTGCTTTCACCTTAAATGTGCTGTTGATCCCTTTAAGGGGGAATAATGTGAGCGTTAATGAGGCCATGTTAAAAGCAGTTCTGGAAGGCAGTATTTTATGGTAGTGTACTGGTTTCTCTCTACAAACTGGAAAATCCACTGCTTTATTGCATTAATGTGACAAGTTTGTCACCTATTGCTCAGAGAAGGAACACCGCTATAAATATAAATTTCCATTCTGGCTGCAACTGGAATAGACTAAACTATTTTTTTGAAAATTAATATTTTTATAGTAATTGTTTTTTTTTAATGATTATTTTATTTTCCAAGTTAAACAATTCATTGTTTTACTTTTCATTTTGTTAGACGTTTATATTTGTTTGACCTGACCTTATTGAATTTTTTATTTATTTTTTATTTTTTAAGAAATATTTCTAAAGACGTGGAGTTGCATTAAAATCTAGACAAATCCCTTTCCTTTAAAAACAAACAAAAAAAGAGAGAGAGAGAACAAATGTATTAAAACATTGAAAATGATAGATTATGCAGTTTAATCTTGGATTAAGCGTTTTAAAAGGAAAATATAGAGCAGGCAGTAAGGGGAAAGAACTGGTTTTGGTTACTCCATACATTAGCGTGATCCCCCCACACCCCACCCACCCCATAGTCTTTATGTACTCATCTGTGTAATGTGAAATCTTCAAGTCAAAGATCATTGTACAAGAAGTGCAATAAGTGACACGTGCACACAAACACACGTGTGAAAACTTCTCATGTAGGAATAGTGCGATAACCAAAATAAGTGCTTCACTTCGCCGCACACAAACAACTTATCTTTGTCATGCGCAAAACATCTGCTGGAGATCCTCAAAGACGAGTGTATATGATACCTTTGATAGCTCAGAAGCAGCTAGAGAGTGAGGCAGAGATACGGGAAGAAATGTTGTAGATGTTGGAGGCAAAATGATTGACCAAACTGTGAATGAGCGGACGAAGGCACAGGTAGAACAGCAGCACTTTCACTTCCTGCTAAACCTCTGTGAACACCTCTGATGGGTTCCTCCTGCTTTACACCACTCAGAAGGGGGAGATAAATAGATATATAAATAGATATATTGATTAAAAGGCAGCTTAGCCTGTAAAGCTGCATACACAAGCAGGTCTGACTGGACCTGATTCATGTCTGTCAGTTTTTGCTAACTGAAGCAATGAACATGAGCTTAATTGGTCTTTGTGCCACTTCCAAGGATGAGCATCTCACAGTCCTATCAGGCTGACAAGCTAGCTAAGTGCATTCCATACAGGAAGCTACTGGAAGATTAAGGAAATTATTAGACTAAAAAACCTTAGCAACCTCAGCAATTTATGGTCCCGGAGATTGTACACACACACACACACACACACACACACACACACACATATATATATATATATATATATATATATATATATATATATATATATATATATATATATATATATATATATATATATATATATATATATATAAGGGAGGAAATAACACCATGAAATTTGTGTTAGTATTGTAGGTATATATGCTGCCTTACAAGCTGACTGGACCTTTTAGTCAATATCTGCTACACCTTTCTTTTCTTTTTTTTTGTGCCACTCACTCCTATATCCTTTCTGAAAATGTGTTTCATAATGTGTTACATAATGACCAATGTGTTACATCATGACTTGTTGTTGTTGTATGACTTGCAATATTATCACAATAAATGATGGATTTCATTCTAAAATACATCTGAGTTTTCTGTGTCCGTGTTTAATAACTCACCAAATATTTACAAAGGCACATTTATATAAGATTAGATATTACACGGTATCTCGGCCATCATTTGTCGAGTAAAAGCTTTCACTCAGTAATATGTGTTCATTGAGATACACTATATTGCCAAAAGTTTTGGGACACCCCTCCAGATCATTGAGTTCAGGTGTTGTTTTTCAGGGGTTGGACTCGGCCCCTTAGTTCCAGTGAAAGGAACTCTTAATGCTTCAGCTTCATACCAAGACATTTTGGACAATTTCATGCTCTTTGTGGGAACAGTTTGGGGATGACCCCTTCCTGTTCCAACATGACTGTACACCAGTGACCAAAGCAAGGTCCATAAAGACATGGATGAGTGAGTTTGGTGTGGAGGAACTTGACTGTCCTGCACAGAGTCCTGACCTCAACCCCATAGAACACCTTTGGGATGAATTAGAGTGGAGACTGCGAGCCATTCCATACACATGAATGTAATATGGAGTTGTCCCGCCCTTTGCAGCTATAACAGCTTCAAATCTTCTGGGAAGGCTTTCCACAAGGTTTAGGAGTGTGTTTATGGGAATTTGTGACCGTTGCTCTAGAAGCGCATTCGTGAGGTCAGGCACTGATGTTGGACGAGAAGGAGGGGTGTCCCAAAACTTTTGGCAATATAGTGTAGCTACCTTCTTTATTTTTAGTAGATTACCTAAAATAAAATGTGTGTGTGTATGTGTGTGTTTGGATTGTCTATTCAGTTGTAATGTGATCTCTCTTCCTCTATAGGCTCAGTCATTCCTTTCCCCAAAATAACCCAATGTTCCCCCTACTAATTCTTCCCTGAGCACAGACACATGCTTTCACACACCACACTTGACTGACACTCATGCTATATGATACAGGCGAGTGGTCAGGGAAAAAAAAAAAAGTGCGGGACTCTGTCATGTCTTCTTCTTCTTCTTCTTCTGCATTCTAGCTTATACTGTATTACAGACCAAGATATTTTTATGCATCTTATCTGCTTATCATATTATAAAGTGGGACCTGTGTCAGCAGATATAAATTGTACAGGAGTATACCAGGACTAAACTGCAGCGGGTAAGTGAGAAAATATTCACCCTTTCCGCTTAACTTGACACTAAAACACAAAAAACAGAAATAAAAGATTTAAGATACGTTGTTTTTAGTAAGTACATGAATCAGTCACTTTAGAGTAATGTGATTTAATGACAACTGGTTAGAATGGAAAGCCACAGTAAAGAAAGCATGTGACCAGACCTGTAAGTAAGACATTTCATACAGACTGTTCAGCCAAAGCAGCTGTCCTGCAACCGAGAATTAATAGAGGAACATGTTCGGATTATCCCATAGGTCCAGTTCCTTTAACTTATTACCACAAAACATTGTAAATGACCTGCATGAAACTTCGTAGATATTAATGTTCACAGCTTTTCCAAACTGGATAAGATCATTAATCTGTGGTATTTTCCATATACTAGATAGATAGATAGATAGATAGATAGATAGATAGATAGATAGATAGATAGATAGATAGATAGATAGATAGATAGATAGATAGATAGATAGATAGATAGATAGATAGATAGATAGATAGATAGATAGATAGATAGATAGATGTGCAAATGAACAAGTGCAGATAAATATATACATCAGTGAATAAGGCTATGTCAGTTAGTATGAGCACCTGCCTAATATTGTGTTGCTCCCCCTTTTGCTGCCGAAACAGCCCTGACCCATCGAGGCATGGACTCCACTAGATCCCTGAAGGTGTTAACTTACAGGATTTAAAGGACACTTTTGATAGATATAATAGATAATAGATATATGGTCAGTATCTATCAAAAGTATCCTTTAAGTCCCATGGAGGCTCCATCTCGCAACTTACAGGACTTGCTGCTAACATCTTGGTGCCAGATCCCACAGCACACCTTCAGGGATCTAGTGGAGTCCATGCCTCGACGGGTCAGGGCTGTTTCGGCAGCAAAAGGGAGAGCAACACAATATTAGGCAGGTGGTCATAATGTTATGCCTGATCAGTGTATTATATCAATCTAATCATATATTGCGTTTATTACACTTTCACGTGTTAGTAAGGTAAGTCCAGTCCTCTGAAGATGTCAGCTGTTATATCAGGTGTATAATCTCTTACAGTCAGCACTTCCTGTCATGATGTTTTTCATCCAGTGAAAGGATATAATTATTTATTTACTTGATGAATACGCCTGTCTGCATTAGTTATTTATATAATTGATGAATAGGCCTGTGTGCATTCACACATCCTAAATTAGCTTAATAATACAGGAGACCAATTACTTGTTCAGGCAGCCTTGTAAATTTTGAAAATCACTAAAGAATGTACTAATGAGTTGATGGTATGTTTGTATATGAATATAGTCACCATGATGTCTGATGAGTATTTGGTGGAGTGCAAGATAGATGATGATGATGACAGTGATGATGACTATGATGAAGAAGCGATGGAGATACATCCCACACCAACTCCACCACCACAGTTCTGCTCCAGCTCCCTAGCGTCCATAAGCCATTGTGAAACCAGAGACCCCTATGGAGTCAACAACCACTTGAGGGTGAGACGGCTAGATTTACCATAGGCAAAGTTTTCACCACCATTAAATGCCAAGGTGTTCCAAGGTAACATGACACAGAAGGTCCTGCTCAGAAGATAGATTATGACACATTAAAAATATGAGTTTCTGAATGATTACAGCATTGTGGCATCATTTCATTGCTTTCACCTCGTTATTATAATATTTTTCTAACAGGACTTGAAGACAGCATTAGATTTAGTTCTGATTTTTTTTGCTTAGCGTGTGAGCCTGTGTGTTTAATTGCTGTTTTTTTGTACACACCTTCAGCAATTTATAATAAATTCAGTTGGTTCTATTTCTGGACAAATTAAGTAGTGATTTAAAACACAGCCCCACCCTATCCTCCTTCTTCTTCTTTGGGCTTTTCCCTTCAGGTGTAGCCACAGCGAATCATCTCTCTCCACCTATCCCTATCTTCTGCATTCTCAACACTTGCACCCACTAGCTTCATATCCTCATTTATTCCATCCATATACCTCCTCTTTGGCCTTCCTCTTTGCCTCCTGCCTGGCAGCTCCATCTCCAACATTCTCCTACCAATATACTCACTCTCCCTCCTCTGAACATGTCCAAACCATCTTAATCTGGCCTCCCAAACGTCCCCCAAACGTCCAACATGAGCCGTCCCTCTGATGTACTCGCTCCAAATCCTGTCCAACCGTGTCACTCCCAAAGAGAACCTCAACATCTTCAGCTCTGCTACCTCCAGCTCTGACTCCTGTCTCTTCCTCAGTGACACTGTCTCTAAACCCTACAGCATGGGCGGTCTCACCACTATGGTTGTTAAGGGTGATTACATAAATGCTGTAATGCTGTTTACATTTCTGATTCTTTTTGGTTACACAAGCTTATTATCTGCGTGCTTGCTCATGCCCACAAGCTTCACATCTCTAAAAAACCTCTAGCTGACCTGATTGTCCCTCAGGATCCATATTATACCAAGCAAAATGAACAGTATCTGTATAAATATATATAATATATATATTGTTCCTTATAAATAATGTGTTCATATTCAGTTACACATGATTATTCTTTTCTCTCACTGCCTCTTTTTGCTTCCTCTTGTTGATACTACAGATGGACTTCAGTGATGTTTTGGCTGAGCCAGCCTCTACACACAGTTATGAACGTGTTTGGGTGTACAGTAGCATTGGGTTTGAGTCAGCACGGATCTGGAGTTACCGTTGCCTCACGGCACTTTTCGCAGTCCCCATTTCCTGCCTCTCTGGCTGTCTTTTTGCACTGCTGGCCTGCTTACACATCTGGTAAGCTTTATCTTCCGAAATCTCACACCTTCCACATTTTATGCTCTATGAAAAGCAATGCATATTTGTTGCAGCAATACCAGATACAAATATCATATAAATTCATGTAATAAACTTCTCACAGCTGTCTTGTTCCTCACTTCCTTTTTCTCAGGTGTGTGATGCCCTGTGTACAGGTCTGCCATACCTGTTTACCCTGTGTTCAGTCCCTGTGGATGAGTGTGGTGAACATCTTCATCATGCCACTCTTTATGTCTGCTGCTCGGTGTTGTAGTGGAATACATGTATTATTCTCTAATGAATGAGGAACATAGAAAATGAAATGCACTCCATGGCCGTTTTTGCTTAATTCACACATACATCCTTCGTGACATTTAAAAAATGCACAGTATTTCAAGGTTCAGTGCTCTTTTAGCACTTAAATATGTCTTCAGTGGAGTGAAAGTACTGGACTATGAGTGGAGTATACAGATAGTACAGTGTATTGGTGTTACACATGAACAAAGCAATAAGAATCCATCTTTCATTTTAATCCTTAAACTCAACTTGGACCAGTATTCCAGAGAATTCAGTACCTCTTCATTGCCCTTGTGCAAAATCATGATGTTTTCTCCTGTTGCTGTGTTTAGCAGCCTATGTCTGCTCATTGACCTGTTAGTTTATAACTTTATTATTTTCTGCTCATCAGGGTCAGGTCACTTTCACCTAGCTTGTAATTACATGCAGGCTTTGCAGAATAGAAAGGTCTGTTGTCAATGGCTTCAATGTTCAGTCTTATGATGGATATGCATTAACTCTATAACAGTGCTATTACACTAACCAGGCATAACATTATGACCACCTGCCTAATATTGTGTTGGTCCTGCCAAAACAGCCCTGACCCATCCTGCACTGTGTATCCTGACACCTTTCTATCAGAACCAGCATTAACTTCTTCAGCAACAGTAGCTTGTCTGTTGGATCGGATCACACGGGCCAGCCTTCTCTCCCCACGTGCATCAGTGAGCCTCGGCCTTCCATGACCCTGTCGCCGGTTCACCACTGTTCCTTCCTTGGACCACTTTTGATAGACAGTGACCACTGCAGACCGGGAACACCCCACAAGAGTTTTGGAGATGCTCTGATCCAGTGGTCTAGCCATCACAATTTGGTCCTTCTTGCTCAAATCCTTACGCTTGTTGAATGTTGTTAAATGTTGACTTGCTTCCTAATATATCCCACCCACTAACAGGTGTCATGATAAGGAATTCACCAGTCTTCACTTCACCTCTCTGTGGTCATAATGTTATACCTGATCAGTGTATATCGTCAGTATTTAGCATCAGTCGTATGATGGATATGCACTCTATTACTCTATTATATAATTACACTGTCTTTATCAATAACAGTGTTATTACAGTAAATGTTATACATTTTGGTTACACACTAGACTTTATTCAGAGAAAAAACACCTAGAATAGTGTTTTCCTTGTCCCTTGCTACAGCTAGACTGCATTTATATGCTACTGTTACTGTACTAATGTGTCTGCTTCACAGTTTCATTCAACAAGTTTTATCCATGTCTTTCAAATAAAACACTGATGATGATTAATCTCTCTCTCTCTCTCTCTCTCTCTCTCTCTTATTTTTCCTCTGAACTTTTTGAATTACAAATGAAGGGAAACAGACTACGCTCACAACCCTTACACTATATAAAAATTGGTGTACATCAAAATGCAACATATGTCATTTTTAGTCATCTTCAGTGTTCACACCTCACCCACACAGAGCATTCATTTCCACCTAGAACAGCGGAGTAACAGATTAACTGGATCTCTGTGAGCAGGGATTCCTCCTCTTGTATATTGCAGTGTGATTTATTTTAAAGCACTACAATGATGTGAGGTGATGTATTTTGGAGTCATCAATTTCATGTAATAATAACAAAACCACTTCACCCATGGAGGGCCTACGGAGGCCCTATGGAGGCCTCACTTGGCAACTTACAGGACTTAAAGGATCTGTTGCTAACATCTTGGTGCCAGACATCACAGCACACCTTCAGGGATCTAGTGGAGTCCATGCCTCGACAGGTCAGGGGGGGACCAACACAATATTAGGCAGGTGGTCATAATGTTATGCCTGATCAGTGTATCTTACCTTCTAGATCCTGTTTGCACTTTTGTATGCTAGTATCAGTGAGCCAGTGAGACAATGCACTGTATGCTGCTGCCATCTAATGGTGAGGTTTTTAGCGAAAGTGAATAAAATGAGGTATATCTACATATACTGTATGCTCCCTGATAGTCTGGATGGTGTCAGTGACAGAACTGAGTTGAGAAAGAACACCATAGTCCAGACCCAACAATATCCTTGATGCTGATGAACCATCTCAATATTTTTTTCCAACAATCTATTACACACATCATTTTTTTTAGTAAGAGAGAACATAGCAAATTGTATGTGACCACTGCTAATCTACTGATGGAGATAATGGGATGGAGAGATATCAAGGCTTTGGCAACAATCCTAAAGTTTACTGACTGTGATACAGCTTTGTTATGCACAATTTAGTAGTCCTGTTTTACCCTGTTATTGAGGAACAGGCTTACTGCACTTTGCACCTTCACACTGTCTCATCACCAAATTATTTTGCAAGCAAGTTTATGCGCTTCCTGTTATCTTTCCCATTAATCTTTCTAATGTATTTATCTAGTTCCCACCCAGTTCCCTGGAAAAACCTCATATAAGAGCTCACTGCAAACATCCTCCTTAGTCTCTTCCGTTCTGATGGACCCTCACTCGCTCTCTTTGGGGACTTTCAGAGTTCTTTCGTTCTTATACTCTTTTAACCAGACCTCCAATGACTGCACTCTGACACACAAGAGACATTAATGTTTCCTGCTCCACTTTTCAGATCATCACATTGTGTCTGTCACTTTCTCCTTCACTGCCCTGCCTATCATCAACTATTCATACCCTCCTGCTCTATAAATGCCACTCTATTTGCTCCTGCCTCTGCGGCTTCCAGCATCATAACAATCCTACCACACCCTGAAGAAGCATCTGCATCTGATCTGCATAAGCTCCATTTTACCTTACTTCTCAGCCACTAACCCTCCCAGCTCACACTGCTGACTCTGCCACCTTCTCTAATGAGATCAATCCTGTCACTTACACAATGCTCAACACCATCTTTTGAAGCTTATTCTCCTTCATCATATCCATAGTTAATGACATCTAATGCTGTACTGACTACCTTCAAAATAGAAATGGTCTTACTCATCCTGAAAATACCCACACTAGATATCTCAGATCTCAGCATCCAGTATCACTACATTCTTTATAAAGTTCTTGAATGTGTTTTATACAATCATTTATTTTGGGTAAGAAAAGCCATCAGTCTCCAGTCTGGCATCAAGGTCCACAAACATAGCCCTAGTGGCTGACACTGAGACGCTCATTTCGCAGAAACACACAGTCTGATAATAACATTTTAGAGTACATCTGGACAATCACCTAATCATTCTTTCCTCATATTGCTAACCTGACCTGGTCATGAATCAGGTGTATCCAGAGATCTTCCTCTATATGGAAGTCATTTAAATGCTTGTTGAATCCCGTGAATGCCCCTTAGTCTTCATTTATACCAATTTTTTTTTTACCCAGATTGACATTTTCTTCAATGAAACCACTCTGGTAAATTTGTGACATGTTTCTGTTGCTCTCCACAAGGTTTAGGAGTGTGTTTATGGAAATTTTCGACCATTCCTCTAGAAGCGCATTTGTGAGGTCAGGCACTGATGTTGGACGAGAAGGTCTGGCTCACAGTCTCCGCTCTAATTTATCGCAAAGGTGTTCTATGGGGTTGAGGTCAGGACTCTGTGCAGGCCAGTCAAGTTCCTCCACACCAAACTCACTCATCCATGTCTTTATGGACCTTGCTTTGGTCACTGGTGTGCAGTCATGTTGGAACAGGAAGGGGTCATCCCCAAACTGTTCCCAAAAAGCATGAAATTGTCCAAAATGTCTTGGTATGGAGTTCCTTTCATTGGAACTAAGTGACCGAGCCCAACCCCTGAAAAACAACACCTGAATGATTCAATGATTTAGAGGGGTGTCCCAAAACTTTTGGCAATATCGCGTATGCATGATTTACTCCGTCTCCCTTGGTCACTGATGGAACAATTTGTGCACTCTGGAGTTGCAAATATAGCTGATTAAATGTGAGTGTATATATAAAATAAAAATTAGCGTGTGTAAAAGCGCGTGCCTTTTGTTTGTAGGCGTAGAAAATGTGTCCCAGATTCGAGCGCATGAAATATTTGCGCATGCGCAGTGCGTGTCGGGCAGGAAACGCAGGTCGGGTAGTGACAGGGCTCTGCGGCGGCAGCGCTGCTGTGATGAAGTGCGGAAGAAACAAGGGGAATTCCTCAGAACTATCCACCTACATGAACATATAGAACTGAGTAAGCCTTCTAGCAAGCTAGTCTGTACGCCACGTTTATTTTAAATATGTTACCAGAATCTGGAAGCCATTGTTAATCACTAACGGAGAGGGTGTTTGTCAACGCTTTTTTGTCGCCTCAACAAGTCTTCCGCACACAGAGCAACGCTAAGTTAGCTGCTATCTGTTTTGCTAGCCAGCTAACTCGGCTAAAGCTATACGATACGCTTTAAGGACTGCCAGGTAAAAATGGATTTGGGTTTCGGTTTTTGTATTTTTTCTTTTTAAATCTGATTCAATGTTTATTGTTCTTCGTTCGTCTTGGGGTGTTATCTGCGTTGGTGATGTTTTATTAGCTGTGTACTTAGTTCTCTTATCTTGCTAGCCAGGTAGCTAGTTAACTAGCTAAAAATACAGCTAGCCGGTGAGAGAAATGTCACTGTGGCGCCTAGGAATCACGTTTAATTTGTGAACATACGCGTGATTATTAGATGTGTCCGCCTGCTGTCCGTCACAGTCACAGCTGAAGGTCAGTGGTGGATAGATTAGTCCATTATCATTGGCAGAAGTTTACAAATGAAATGGTCATAATCAAGTGAAGTGAAAGTTTAATCGAAGTCCAAGTCAGGATTGACTTCTCTCAGCTGTGGGATTTACACTGACCTTGCCCTTATTTAGGGTTTTAACAGTCGAGAAAGTGTAAAAGACACCTAGAATAATACAGGTCGAGATTGAATGTATGTTTTTGTACGAGTTTCTAAACTCTGTAACCACAAACACACATATACATAGTGTGTCATGTCTTTATTCTAATGGTCATTTTACACACGATCATGTATAGAAAGAAAAATAACGATGCTTCTTGTGACTCATCCTGTGCTTATTAAATTTGCATGCAGGTAAATAGTCTCTAGACCAGTGCTTTTCTGTAGCAGACATGGCTGGTATCCTCCCACAAAACAATCCAGCCCTCTTAAAATCTTGAGCTCAGCTCAAATCTCTGATGTTTCGTGCAGTATGCATTTTTATATGCAGTCTGTGTGTGCATATGAAGCAGCAGGTTAGTGAGTATTTGGATGTACTGAGACTTTGTTTATGCTTGTCATGCTTGTGAAATCTACGTATAAATTTAAAAACAAGCTCTGGTTTAATTGCTTTGCCTCTTATTTCGTCAGTTTGCTAAGCCGTTGTTAAATGTTTGAGATTTGGCATGTGAGGTGTGGTGTCTTTCCTGAACGCTGTTGACTAATGTGTAAATCACTCAAAGCCTTTGTGACTCGATCTCCCTGACTTTCTGTTTAAAAAGGAAGTTCACCAGCATACGGAATTAAATCACGGGCAGTTTTAATCAGTCAGAAATGAGTAAGCTGTAGAAAGAACAAAGATGACAGTTACTAGCAATGAGGTTTGGAGTAAAATGTAACGCTCGGGAGTTCCATTCACAAATATGCTGCGTTCTGTGTGTCTTAGGTCCTAGATCATGGTCCAGCCCCAGCCTTACGGGGTCAACGCCTTCCAGTGGGACATGGCAGGAGAGGAAGCAGTGGGGGCTGCCAGTCAGGGCTCACTAACGAATAGTTCTCAAGGATCACTAAGAGTGCCACCTGAATTAGCTGGACATGAAGTGGTCAGCAGACTTCTTTTGGATAACCACCAGTTACGAGGTATGGCAAACCGTTTCATTCAAAATGACTAGCACAGTGTCAGATTGTTGTATTTCTGTGTCATTTGTGCTGGCTTTTTGACTTTTCTGACTCTTTTACAGAGGCACTAAAAAGGAGCAATGATGCCCTGAAAAACAGGTGTGAGGAAATGGAGGGATGGCAGCGAAGATCTAGGGAGGAAAGAGAGTTTCTGAGTGGCAAGTTTCGCGACGCAAGGGCTTTGGTTGAGCGGCTGGCTCAGGAGAATAAGAATTTGCTGGGCAAGCTCAACTCCAATGGCAGTCAAGTCGTACCCCAAGGCGTTGATGTTGGCACAGAGACAGCCTGTCAGAATCGGAACCAAGAGAGTTCCCGTGCAGACAGTAACGGACTATCAGATGATCCTAATGTAAGTCTACACAAACAGCGTCAAATCTTTTTTTTTACACTCAGACATTAATTAAACATGGCATCTATCCAAAATCTGATTCCTATTTGTTTGTTATTGCCTTTCGTTACCAGGACTTAGCCGTGAGTGAGCGGAAGGTGGATACAGAACAAGACACTGACAGACAGGCAATGCCTCGAAGTTTGGTAGAGAACACATGTTTTCCACTATACACCACAATGTTTCTAGTTTATAATGTCTATTCATGTCTTTGTTTAGGCATCTAGTGAGAATAGTTCCCTCAATAGTTATATTCACAGTTTTGGTGAAAGCTTGCCCTATGGGCGAGAGAGCAGGCCCTGTCAGGTAAGCCTGTCCCCACCCTCCCAAACTCTTTCAACTGGGTGCCTGCTTCCATGGGACTGGAATTTTAGTTTATTTTCTTCCACCTGCTCCATGTTGCTCTTTTTTTTGCCATAATAAAAGGTGTTATTCTGCACTGCTCCAGGCACTATGATTATCATAATACAGCTTAATTTTGGTCACACAAGCTTGATAGACGATTCTGCACTGTGCATGCATTTACTAAGTTAAACATGGTTGTTACTGTGGGTAGGGGTGAAAAAGGAAACTTGTTCTTGGTTTCAGTACTCTAAACCTAAACCTAACCCTAACCCCACTTAGCTTTCTTTTGAGTATGCCTGACTAAGAGTGTTGCTGGTTTGCTAACTCCATACACCTCTTGTGTTCTGTAGCCAAGTGAAGGTTCTAACGATATCCTAAGGATACTGAAGAGTCATAAAGAGAAGCTGGAGGAAGGAATGAGAGAGCTTAAGAGAAGAAATGAGGAACTGGATAAGGCGAAAATGGAGAGAGAAAAAGAAATCGAATGCCTTCATAATACTGTGGACCAGCTACGCTTCAAACTGATGCAGCTTACTCAGGTGCTTTCATTTTGCATTCACTATATACTACCGCTAAACCACATGACCTGAATCACTGGTAAACTTTTCTTTAACTTGGTGGATTAACAGAACTAAATAGCTGAGTGCCATCAAAATAAATATTAAAAACAGAAATAGTTAGTATTTGTATAAATTCTGTGCAAGCTCTAGAGAGCTTGTGAAGTGCTCAAACCAGCCCATATGACACAAACGCACCAAAAAACAATCACACAAAGTCACATTTTTGAATGTTGGTTTAGTTAACTGAAATTCTTGACCAGCCAAATATTTTTGGACACTTCACCATCACTCCCATACGTGGGCCTTCACTGTTGCCATGAGGTTGCACATGATTCTATAGTATGTCTTTGTATGCTGTTCCATAGGAGTGTCAAACAGCCACATCAGCATTTCTTCTATAAACTGATACCAATAATCCAGGCTCTAAGGAAGTGCATGCACTACTGGGTAATAACATTTATTATAGGCCTACTGATTATAATAAAAGTTTAGTTTATGAATCCGTTCCTTTTTTAATCACATTTTATTGCATAACAGCAGCTGTTATGAGAAATAGTATTAGCCAGTTGGGATTATGCATTTCTCCTATTTCTGGTCTATAAGACAGATACACCGATCAGCCATAACATTATGACCAGTTAGAGGTGAAGTGAATAAGACTGATGATCTCCTCATCATGGCACCTGTTAGTGGGCGGGATATATTAAGCAGCAAGTCAACATTTTGTCCTCAAAGTTGATGTTAGAAGCAGGAAAAATGGACAAGTGTAAGGATTTGAGCTTTGAGTTTGACCAAAAGGGCCAAATTGTGATGGCTAGACCACTGGATCAGAGCATCTCCAATACTGCAGTGGTCAGTATCTATCAAAGTGGTCCAAGGAAGGAACCGTGGTGAACCGGAGACAGGGTCATGGGCGGCCGAGGCTCATTGATGCACGTGGGGAGTGAAGGCTGGGCCGTGTGATCCGATCCAACAGACGAGCTACTGTTGCTCAAATTGCTGAAGAACTTAATGCTGGTTCTGATAGAAAGGGGTCAGAATACACAGTGCAGGACGGGTCAGGGCTGTTTTAGCAGCGAAAAGGAGGACCAACACAATATTATGCAGGTGGTCATAATGTTTTGCCTGATCGGTGTAGTAGGAAGTAGAAAAGTGTTTTTTTTTTTTTTTTTTTTTTAACACAACTGAGCTATTGAGGGTTATGGGCCATGCTCAGGGGCAGCAACAGCTTATTGGTCCTAAGATTTAAACTGGCAGGTTTCCGATCAGTAAGCCAACCTGTTTTGTTGTATCATATTGTGCCTTTAAATACCAGTTACCAGTTTGATTGTACAGATCAGGACAGCAGTCAGGATTTTAATTTGTCATTTCCTCATTCCACTGACATTCATTTCTGTTTACGCCACTGCCAGCACAACACACAACTCGTATTTGGCTAGTCCTAGAGAACCCAGAGTGCATGTATATATACGATGGTTTATGGTAACTGCCCTTTGGATGAGGGAATAAAAGCTTGCTGTTTGTCAGTTTTAGTTAAGCACTGTGATGTATAAGCTTCCTCTTGCTGTACAGTGGTGGTGGCTCTGCTGTGGATCTGATATGAGTTCTGGTTAGTGTTGACACCCAGTGTACTGCAGGCTATTTCAGTATTTCCAAGTTCACATGGGTCAGAAGAAACAAGTCTGTGGGCCTTTTGTGGTTGATACATGCTGTAGCATTACACTTTCCCTTCAATGGGACTATCCCTTCGTTTACACTAACAAGTGACATGTCATTCATGTAGTATGTAGTTTGTGTCTTGGGGTCGGTGTGGAGCGAGCACTGCTGTTGTTGTCTGAGGGTGTGTACTATCTTTCTGGCTTTGATAAGAAAGAGTCATGGCCTGTTAATCTTTAATAATGTACTTTTAATGCATTGCGATATTGTAATAAAGTGAAAAAATATGTTACATGGCAGGTATATTCATATGGAAAAAAGAAATCAACTTGCGTCTCTGATCTCTGACCTTGTCGTGTGTCGTACACATTCAGTGAAATACGAAAGCACACCTTAGATATTCCTAAACAGGAATAACAACAAATCTCAGGTGACAAAAACTAGACGTTAACCTTAACTATGTCCATATTTCAACTTCTATCTATATACTGTCCACATCCATCCACCCATCTCACTGTCCATTTTACTATCAATATTCTGCTTATTTCATTTATGTTCTATTCTATTGTTGTTTTTTATTCTTTTTTTATTTTTATAGATTGTATAATGATAGTCTATTTTATATTATATTTTGTATTATATTCTTTTTTTTTAAATACTTGCTTCTTATTTTAGCTTCTTTTTTCTACTAGTTTATTTCTTATATTTTGTTCTACTTTCACATTTTTATTTAAATTATTTCTGATATTTTTATATTCTAATTTTACATTTTTTTAAGAATTGTATTATATTTTATATTCTAGTTTTTCATTTTTATTTAAATTATTTCTTATATTTTTATATTCTAGTTTTCTTTTACTTTAAATTGTATTTCTTATACTTTATATTCTAGTTTTACATTTTTATTTCCATCACAGGACAGTCGTTTGTTCACATCTTTCCACGTCATGTCACACTGTGTATGATTGTGTATGTGACAAAGTTTTGAAACAGATTTAAATATGGAAATATTTTTTTTATTTTTTTCCAGACTGGTGCTGTAACAGAGGAAACATTTCAGAAAACAAATGCTTATACAGTCTCTCCAGAAAGGTACAGTCCTATCACTAGATTTCTTTTTTTTATTTTGTTTTTTGTAATGGCCAGTAAGGACTCAGTTCTGCACTGTGTGTGGGTTCTGTTCAGGGTTTGACAATAACTAACCTCCACTTGATTACTGTACATGATTCAAACTTTTTCTTAGTGACTGTCCCAAATCAAGTTCATCTTAACCTTCTGCTCCATGTGTCTGCTTAGCTTTCACTTGGCTAAACTAACAGAACAGCTTCAGGCTACTCAAGGCAGGTGAGGAGAGCTGTGCTTCACTGTATGTGTGCATGTACAGTACCTCCTTCCCTTTGTTGAGTCGCCACCGGTCCATTTAGAGCATGTGTATTTGCTGTTTAAAAATAAGGAACACAATTTGATAAGGTATTCTTAAAGAAAGGTGTTGATTTGGATGTATAAGCCTTTTATTTGTTCTTTTTGCGTAGGTATCGAGAGCTTCAGGAAAAACTGAATCTACTAGAACAGAACACAATGCAGAGGGATAGAACAGAGGCTCTACTCAAACAGAAAGAGAAGGATTATATTCAGGTATGCAGACACAAATACTGCTTTTCGCATCTCTCGGACAATTGTGCGTTGTTCACTTGTGCAAATTGGTCTGTTTCGTTTTGCAGCTGACCAAGGACAGTGAGGCTCTGAGGGCTCAGGTCACTTCTCTACTTGGTGAGCTGAAAGAACGCCAAGCATCCCTAGACAAGTGTGAAGAAGATAAAAGACGTTTAGAAGAAAGGCGAGTGAACATGTTGGGTGCACATATGCACATTTGAGTATTGTGTGTGTGTGTGTGTGTGTGTGTCATGGTCAATAGCCACAGCAATGATTTAAACACACATGCATGTTTGATTTTGGCAATGCGTATTTCCTTAGGCTGTGCTGTAAGACAGAGAACCTGCAGACTTTGGAGCGCGATATGGAGGAGCAAAAGAAGCAGCATTGTGTAACCGTGGACAAGTTCCTTTTGCAGACACAAAACCTGGAGGCAGCATTGAAGAAAGAGCGGGGTGTCATTGTGGAGGAAAGGTGAGGCCCAAAATGGTGCTGCTGCTGATTTTCTAGAGGTGACAAATAAGAGGGTGATGCTACAGTGATTTTATTGAGTACTTTGCTCAGTAAATTAATTTTTGTTGAACAGTTTTGTTGAACTTTGTCAGAAGGATACAGAATGACTGCACAAACTTTGTTAAAAAAAAAAACCTAGGTGAAAGTATTTCTAAATTGAAATGCACTCATTTTGTTTATTACTCTGCTAACACAGGGATTTAACAGTAAAAGAAATGTGTTCTTTTTTTGGCAAATCTGTCATATACCAGTACAGGTCCAGTTATCGACTCAGTGTTGAATCAGTGCGTTCTTTCAAGCATACTGTCCACCTGCTAGTAACGACATGTGTTCATATCCAGCTTGATGAATATTGACTGGTTTGATCTTTAATTTCATTTTTTCCGTCTGTTCATTCCTTTCTAGGAGGAAGCTAGCTCAGCTCCAACATGCTTACACCTGTCTCTTTCAGGATTATGACACCAAACTGAAAACCGAAAAACTAGCCAATCACAGGGTGTGTGAAATGATTTAGTCATTTAACATTAATATATTTTAACTAATTGTAATTGGAGTGATTACATATAAGGAAGCTGGGTAGCTCAGGCAGTGATAATGTTGTTCTCTCTGTCTATAGAGTGGAGAAACCGAGACGCTTTCTCATAGACTAGAGGAAGCTGAGAAAGCTCTGGCCTTGAAACAAGCTCACATCGACAAACTCAAGGAAGAACTGGAGCAACAGAGGACCTTACAGGAGACCATTGAAGTGCTCACAGCACAGGTCAGCAGGAAAAAATATGCAAACCCTCATCCTTCAATGCAGCTGTATTTTTATTTTCATCAGCTGGATCTCTGATTTGATTTGTGAGAGAGAAATGTGCTGATGTGCTTGGTCTTATTTATTAAGCATTTACCAAAGATCAGTTCAGGAGATTTGTTTACAATAAAAAGTAGTCAGCAATTTAAACATGTTGCAAAGCCATCTTTTCCGGCCGGCTCCCTGGCAACATAAGCAAACTCAACAACAGTGGTGGGGTCTCAATGACAAAGTGGAATGTTTCTGTTTTACACTGCTGTTGTTTTAACCCGTGTTGGGAGGCAAAGCTGCTCGGTGTACTTGTACATCTTTCTAGGGGCGTGGTGCAAGTGCCAAAAATAGTAAGATTGTGGTTTGTGCTTGCTGGTCTCCTGCTGCACTAATTAAGGCAAGCACTTCTACAGTCATGAAAATAAGTTGGAAAGGTAGGCCAGATATGTGCTTATGTTTCAGTGATACCGAAATTGCAAAGCCTAGGGCAAACCACAAACAGGAGGTATGTTCTAAAACACAATTAAAAAAATACACAGATATGTGGGATAATGTAAAGTACAGTGAAGACCAGCAATGGCAAGTTTTTCTTTTGTAACATATACAGTAGAACCTCATAGAGTGTAGAGGTACACCTGTAGAGTACTTACAAATTGGGTTATGTCCAAAAAAATTCGCCTCCTACGAACACCCATTTTTTTCGGAGTACGACCCAAGAACCACCAACTCAAGCCTCCGGCTCTCAGGTAAACAAAAGCACACGTGTCAGTTCTGATCAGTCTCCGGTCGTGATCGTATGGGCACCAAGTAGCTGTGAATGTTATTGTGTCCTTTTCTCGATATTATTTGTATTATTCTACGCAAAATAATTCCAGCATGGCCCCTTAGAAAGTGCAGAGTGGTAGTGATAGTGGGAAGAAGGTGATAAAGAAAATAACCATCAAATGAAATGATTATATATTGGCAAGCATGAACGCGTGTCTGATCTCACTACGCAGTATAATATGGCTAGGTCGACGATCTCGATAATTTTGAAAAACAAAGAGGCCAACAAAGCAGCTGATGTGGCAAAAGGGGTTACTGTTTTAATGAATCAAATAACCATAAAAAATAAAAAGTTTCATATGGTTCATAGTGATCGGGAACACATTCATTCTGTTTACACGTATTCCTATGAGGAAAAATAAATAAGCCTACGACCCAATTGAGTCGCGACCAGAATTTAGGAACGAATTATGTTTGTACTCCGAGGTTCTAGTGTAAAAAAATAATAGACTCAAGTTTAGATTCTAACTATTATTTGAGTCTCAGATTAACTGCATAAGACTTGGGCTCCTGAACTTTCATTCTGAGTAACAAGAATACAATATATTGCCAAAAGTTTTGGGACGTCTGCCTTTACATGCACATGAATGTAATATGGAGTTGTCCCGCCCTTTGCAGCTATAACAGTTTCAACTCTTCTGGGAAGGCTTTCCACAAGGTTTAGGAGTGTGTTTATGGGAATTTTTGACCATTCCACTTGAAGGGTATTTCTGAGGTCAGGCACTGACGAGAAGGACGAGAAGGTCTGGCTCACAGTCTCCACTCTAATTCATCCCAAAGGTGTTCTATGGGGTTGAGGTCAGGACTCTGTGCAGGCCAGTCAAGTTCCTCCACACCAAACTCACTCATCCATGTCTTTATGGACCTTGCTTTGGTCACTGGTGTGCAGTCATGTTGGAACAGGAAGGGGTCATCCCCAAACTGTTCCCACAAAGAGCATGAAATTGTCCAAAATGTCTTGGTATGAAGCTGAAGCATTAAGAGTTCCTTTCACTTGAACTAAGGGGCCGAGCCCAACCCCTGAAAAACAACACCTGAACTCAATGATTTCAAAACCTTTGGTAATATAGTGTATATTCCACCAACCATTTCCCTGGAAATCTGAAGCTATAAATATCCCTAAGATACATGCTGTTAATGTTGTAGATGACTGGAAAAATAGTGTTTACTAGATAAAAGATTTAAGAAAAAAAAACAAAACAGATTTTCTCCTCAGGTTAGCATTCTCTTCTCTCTTTAGCTTGTCTAATCAACTAGCATCCATCATATACAACTAAATATCTGTTTCATCCATTTGCCATATAATGCCAGCCTCCCCTTTCTATGGGAAGTCTGTGAGACAGCCCAAACTGCATCCATGTCTTCACACACGTGTCCTCTTTCTCAGGCGGAGATCTACAAGTCCGACTTCCAGGCAGAGAGACGGGCGCGGGAGGAGCTCAACCAAAAGAAGGAGGAGCTGCAGGAAAAACTCAACCAAACACTCACTGAACTCAATCTCCACAAGCAGGAGAAGATGCAGCAACGACACATGGACAGTTACAGACCTCTTCCACCACCTGGTATATACTTTAATATCTCCTCTGTTATTCATCACTACCTCTGTGTTCACATTAACAAGCGACAAGTCTCACTTGCAGTTTGTGTCTTGCGACTGCTCTTGTTTTCACTTGTGGACATGCTGTGGTCAGTGTGTGTCACTAAAATCAGGACACTCATGCATGTGCATGGGAAATGAATCGTCATGTGTCACTCCCCAGTCAGAATATAAGGCTTGTGACATAAATAGCATACTTATACACATTCAAAATCAGTGCCTGGCCAGCAGATGATGGTGCTGTAAGAGTGTTCACTGGAATATCTCATCTATTGTGTTGCTGTACTTTGCTTTCTGTGTCTTACTGGTCTGTTTTTTTCTTCTCTGGTAGCAGTAATTCCAGGAGGAGGAGGGATACAACAGCCAAATCGTAATGAATACCAGTGTCCTAAGTGTCAGTACAATGCTCCGGACATGGACACCCTGCAGATTCACGTCATGGACTGTATCCAGTGAGAAGAGGAGAGCCGCACGTAGAGAATAACGAGCATGAGCTACGGGGATGGAATCCCATCACAGCAAATTTAGCGTAAACAATCTTAAGCACAAAAAAAAAAAATCAATGAACAGAATTGTTTTTGTAAAAGAACAGGCCTCATTATTGCCTTTGCAGCTGACCAAAAAGAAGAAGAAGATGCTCAGCAGTTGCAACGGACATTTTTATTTCAGCGAGCTAGAACTGTCCGTAGTGTACTATTTGACATAGTATATTAGTTAACTGTTAGAAAAGTTGTTGTACTGCCTCTGTGTGACAGTGTGGTGTGACGTACTGCACGTGTTTCTCATGTACAGCACAAATCTGTCGGTGACACCAGTCCTTTTCTAAATGTGCTCTCTGTCTCTCTGAATGTATGGATTCATATCATTGTGTGTTAATATTGTCTGTAATCATGCTTGAATGTATTAAATACTTTGTACAGACTATTATGGAGAGATTTAAAGATTAAAAATCGAAATCGATCCTGGAGAAATATCACTTTAATGCAAAAATCTGATGCAGGTTTAATCTGAGGAAATAAAACAGGTTCATGACCGATAAAAACACACACGATCCTCACTTCAGGCCGTGATGACAAGTGTGAGCTCCAGGGTTATGTTGGTGCAGGCGTTACTGATATTTATCATGTTGGAGAAACGTCATCATGTTGTCCAGCTCTGAACATTGGTTTGTATCATGTCCATACTGACAACAGGAGAGATGTCGGGAAGATCCGAAAAAATAACTGGCTGACCGGTGCAATTACAATGCAAAGATTATATTACTATAATCAGGACTCCTCAAGGGGAAAATATAAACAGCTGAAGAGTGTCTCTCTTTTTTTCTCTCTCTCTTTCTCTCTCTCTCTCTGTCTCTGCATGTCTGAGTGCCTCTCTCTGTTAAAATATTGAATATTGCCAAAGCATTTTTATATAAATAGATAAAATGTCAGTGCATCACTCACTCCAAACAGAATAAATACTTTTCAGTCTCTCTCTCTCTCTCTCTCTCTCTCTCCAACTGCATTTTTAAACTGGTCAGTTCCATGTGCCATATATACACTATATAGCCAAAGGTTTTGGGACGTCTGCCTTTACATGCACGTGAATGTAATATGGAGTTGTCCCGCCCTTTGCAGCTATAACAGCTTCAACTCTTCTGGGAAGGCTTTCCACAAGGTTTAGGAGTGTGTTTATGGGAATTTTTGACCGTTCCTCTAGAAGTGCATTTGTGAGGTCAGGCACTGATGTTGGACGAGAAGGTCTGGCTCACAGTCTCCGCTCTAATTCATCCCAAAGGTGTTCTATGGGGTTGAGGTCAGGATTCAGTCAAGTTCCTCCACACCAATCTCCCTCATCCATGTCTTTATGGACCTTGCGTTGGTCACTGGTGTGCAGTCATGTGGGTCATCCCCAAACTGTTCCCACAAAGCATGGTACGAAGCTGAAGCATTAAGGGTTCCTTTCACTGGAACTAAGGGGCCGACTTTGACCCCTGAAAAAACAACACCTGAATTCAATGATTTGGAGGGGTGTCCAAAAGCTTTTGGCGGTATAGTGTATGTGTAGTTGTGTAGTTGTAGTGGCGGCGGATTCCGCCTGAGGGCGCTCTCTGAAGCGGGTCTACTCCGTGTTCAGAAACATGACGTGTCTGTGTGACTTTCATTGGGTGATCCTCGAGCTCCTCTTTCCTGTGTGAAGTTGCTGGCTTTGGGTTCTCTCGACCAACTAAGAAGTAAAATGAAGCGAGTAATCGTAGCTGTGTTGGCTCTGTGTGCGGCTCTGTGTGCGGCTCTGTGTGGAGGTGGGAATGCTTTGAACTTTTACATTGTTGCTTTTTGTATAACTTCAAAGCGCTGTTCGCTATTTAAGTAGATCTTTAAAGGCTGATGGTCTAAGAGTTTCTACCTGTAATGTGTGTTACTCTACTCTACTCTACTCTACTCTACTCTACTCTACTCTACTCTACTCAGAAAGTGCATTTAACCTTCAAACAGTCCTAAAAAGTTATAATCTGCAGTGTATCAGACAGGGTAGATCATCAGAGTAGGGGAAGTACTAGGATTAATCAGTATTAGGTTTTTCATGGCACCATAAACCATCCATATTTGTAAAAGAAAATTGTGTTTCTCTTCTCCTAGCTGATTCTTGCACAGAGCCGGTGATCTCCACCTCATCATACACAACCGCTGACGCAGTGATCTCCTCCGAGACGGTCTTCATTGTAGAGCTGAGCCTGGCCTGTGGAAATGGAGCACAGGTATAAAAAAAAAATTACAGTATGGACCACCAGCTTTATGTACAACGTTTGTACATGTACATTTCGTCCAGCAGAATGACCGTGATTGAACAGTTTGTTCCGAATTGGGCATATTAATGCACCCCTAGTGTTATTTTCAGGTTCTAAATCAGATGTCCAGCTGTTTGTGTCCATACTGACCTTTAAAGTATGTTAGATAAGATTCACCTTTCCTCCTACCTGAGATTAGATTGTAAACTGTATATAAAATGACTGACAGAAGGCACATGCAGACACAAATGAGCGTTTCAGACTGGAGGTCCATTTTATCCATGACACTTTTGTTAAGGACATGGCTTAATCATTTTTCTTTGAAGTCATCTTCTAAATGTCTTCCTTCTCCACCTCTTACTGCCAAATCAAACCTGTAGCATTGCCCAAGCAAGCTATTCTGCCTCTCTCTCTCTCTTGGTGCAGTGGTAGCTCAAGTGGTCAAGGCTCTGGATCAAGCCCCAGCACGGCCAAGCTGCTACCGTTAGGCCCTTGAGCAAGGCCCCCAACCCGCCACTGCTCCAGGGGTGCTGCGTCATGGCTGACCCTGTGCTCTGACCTCAACCCCCAGGGATGGGATATTTGCAATAATGCAAATTTGCAGTTAATGTGTTAGAAGCAGGAAAAATTGAAAAGTGTAAGGATTTGAGTGAGTTTGATGAAGGGCCAAATTGTGACGGCTAGACCACTGGATCAGAGCATCTCCAAAACTGCAGCTCTTGTGGGGTGTTCCTGCAGTCTGCAGTGGTCACTATCTATTAAAAGTATCCTTTAAGTCTTGTAAGTTGCAAGGTGTGGCCCTTGGAGGCCCCACATCGCAACTTACAGGACTTAAAGGATCTGTCGCTAACATCTTGATGCCAGATACCACAGCACACCTTCAGGGATCTAGTAGAGTCCATGCCTTGATGGGTCAAAAGGGGGACTAACACAATATTAGGCAGGTGGTCATAATATTATGCCTGATCGGTGTATGTGACAAATAAAGACAACTTAACTTTCTCTCTCTCTCTCTCTAGAGCGTTGCCCTCTATGCAGATGTTAATGGCAAACAGTTTCCAGTGACCAGAGGTCAGGATGTTGGAAAATATCAGGTATGTGATGCCATACGTAGGGTCATATTAAACCATCTTGACTTTTTGCCTTTTGTAAACACAATTAAACCCTGATCACGTTCTTTGTTGGCAGGTTTCCTGGAGCGTTCCCCACAAAGAAGCCAGCTCAGGCACATATCAAGTGAAGTTCTTTGATGAGGAGGCTTACAGCACCCTGCGTAAGGTGAGACAAATCTTTATTTTAAAATGTTTAGCGATGTTGAAGAGAGTTGCTAATGGAATGTACAAAGCCAGCATGTTTTTTATTAATGGTGCTGATGATAAATGTGTATGTTATTGCAGGCCCAGAGGAATAATGAAGATGTAGAAGCCATCAAGCCTCTGTTTTCTGTCAATGTGGAGCACAGGGTGAGTAAAACGTGACACTTTGTGTCTCCACGTGACACAGAAGCATAGTTGTGTGGACATTTTAAACGATGTCTTTCGATTAAATCTATGCTTTATTTTGTTTTTTCAGGGTGCATGGAGCGGTCCTTGGGTGTCCTCAGAGGTCTTGGCAGCGGTCATCGGCATTGTCCTGTACTATTTGGCTTACAGCACTAAAAGTTCAATTCAGGCATAAATATCTCAAGTGCTGAAATTGTGTCAAAGCATCTCGGTCATGTACAAACTCCTTCATAAACAGGCTTTAAGTATTTCTTGTACCAGTGAGTGCTCACATCACATCACCAGTTTTCTATGTAAGATTTTTTATGAAGCAGTTGGTGGAAGCCTGAGTAATAACCTGTGTTATTAGATGTGTACTTGATGTTCTGAGGACACATTCTGGCTTTTGGAATGTCTGCTTGTCAATGAAATTCATTGAATAAAAATGACCCTTTTTAATGGTGTCCGATTATTTTTACCAGCACAAGAAAAATAATTACAATGCTTCACGTGCTTTTTACTTGTTCTGCCAGTCGCGTGGCGTCGTTAATAACTGGACAATACCATTTTTAACAAAAGACAGGGAGGGTGGGGGTTGAGCGAGATCGAGCATTACCAGCTACGTTGTGTTTACTCTGAGGTTATTTTGTCAAGTAGTGTTTTTGGAAACAGGAAAAGCAGACTATGTCAAGAGGAAATCTAAATAATTTGTTAGTTCAAAAACCGCAACTGCACGGTAACTATTTGTCTTTGACTTGGAATGGTATCAACCGAAAACGGTTTCTGACTCTATCCCAAATGCCCGCATGCTCTCTATTTAAGTGCTCTACATAGGGTATAAAGTAATAGTTTCTATTCCCTTTGTAGTACACTACGTTTCCACATAGGGCGCTATTTGAGATTCAACCTTGTACACAACAGCCAATATGCTGCAACCGTCTCTACTGCCTCCATATTCACTTCCTTGTAGGAAACGACATTTACTAGTCCACGCCGTTCGTTATTTCGCCGTCTGAACGAGAGGCGATTAACTGGCGAGAACTAGCCATGTCCGTTCCGCCGCCGTCGGTCGCTTCGGTAGGATACTCGGCCTTCTACCCTGCCGGCTACCAGGCTCCAGAAAGCCATGGCCTGGACCGCACTTTTCGCCTCACGGCCTTTTCTGATATGAAAGGCTGAGGGTGTAAAGTCCCGCAGGAGACACTGCTCAAACTCCTGCAGGGACTGGAGCCCGAGGCTCAGCCGGGACAGGACGGAGCGGAGACTGGAGCCGGGGACGTGGTCTCGGAGTTCAGTCAGCTAGCCTCGGTCTCACACGGTCCCCGGTTAGGTGAGTTCGGCTACACCGTCGCTGTGGACTGATAGAGCGAGGGATCTGTAAAAGGGACACAATTGTAGTGTACACTATGGCGCCGTCAAAAAATACTAAAGAATTTTAATATATATTGGCTTATTGTACTTGGCTACCAGTTTACATATTAGACTAAAATAAAATGGCATTTTCAAAATATACACCTGGTTATCAGCTATCAGTATTTTATTGACTAGCCGGTGACGTCAAAGCCGAGATACCCTGTTCCTCCTGCTCTTCATGCCAAACACCGATCAGCCATAACATTATGACCACCTGCCTGCGTATTCTGGCCCCTTTCTATCAGAACCAGTATTAACTTCTTCAGCAATTTGAGCAACAGTAGCTCGTCTGTTGGATCGGATCACACGGCCCAGCCTTCTCTCCCCACGGGCATCAATGAGCCTTGTCCACCCATGACCCTGTTGCCGGTTCACCACTGTTCCTTCTTTGGACCACTTTTGATACTCTATCAAAAGTACACTTTTGATACTTTTGATATTCTTTGGACCACACTTCTGATCCAGTGGTCTAGACATCACACTTTGGCCCTTCGTCAAACTCAAAGCTCAAATCCTTACGCTTGTCCATTTTTCCTGCTTCTAACATCAACCTTGAGGACAAAATGTTGACTTGCTGCCTAATATATCCCACCCACTAACAGGGGCCATGATGAGGAGATCATCAGTCTTCGGCACCTCTCAGTGGTCATAATGTTATGGCTGATCGGTGTATGTTCCTGATGATCATAAATAGTTTAGTATTTCCTAAACTGCTTACAAGTTTTTAAAACAGATTTTATCCGGTCATTTTCACCATGGTCACATTGTGGAATAGCCGAGACATAAGAAAAAAAAAAGTAAATTAAACTTACACTTACATTTTTGATGGGCTTAATTAAAGACAGTTTAATATAAGAAAGTTTTGTTTCAGCACTTAAGGTGAAACTGGATCTAAATATTAGAAAATGCAATTATTTTGAGCGCTGAGCTGAACTATGCACTGAAGAAATAATTCATTAACACTCAGCCGGCTTTCTGTCCGCTTGCAGCTTGAAGGAAAAATGCTTGTGACTTCCTGATGATGATAGCAGTCCATTTTCACATTAATGAGTAACCTCTGTGATTCAAATCTATGATGCCAGCGTGAAATTTCATGTAAAATCATCTATATGTTGCAGGCATTGGGATGGATTCTTGTGTCATTCCTTTGCGGCACGGAGGTTTGTCCCTGATCCAGACCACAGATTTCTTCTATCCTTTAGTCGAAGATCCTTACATGATGGTAAGTATTACCCTAGACATCTTCTGTGTTTTGTTCATCTGCACAAGGGCACATCGTCTTCCATCATCTATTAACGACGTACTGGTTACTTATTTCATGTTAACCATTCACGAAGCATCGTGCTGTATTTGTGCTGTTCTTTTTTCTTCCAGGGTCGTATAGCATGTGCAAATGTGCTGAGCGATCTGTACGCCATGGGAATTACTGAATGTGACAACATGCTGATGCTACTGAGCGTCAGTCAAAAGATGAACGAGAAGGTGAGCCACACACACACACACATGCACTATAACCTGTGATCAGGGTAATATAAGCTCATGTGGTTTGTGGGAAACCCTGACGTTTTGCACAATGCTCCTGCACACTGCTTATTTGCAAATGCTAAAGAAATCCCCCTCTGTGTTGTGTGTTAAGTGCTCATGCTGAACACTCTGTGGTGAGATCATGGTTCTGTCACTAAATATCTTTCAGTAAATAAAAGAAGAGGAAGAGCCGTGGTGTAATAGCTGTGTGGCAATTAATCCTGTGACTCTGGTGGAGTTTACTTGTGCTTTTGACACTTGTGCTGTTTACCCCAAACTGTCCTCAAAACACCTTTATTCAGCTATTTTCCAATTGGGAAAATTTGTAATAATAGATAAATCAAGTCTAGTATTAAATGAGTGTACACTGTATTGCCAAAAGTTTTGGGACACCCCTCCAAATCATTGAATTCAGGGATTGGGCTCAGCCCCTTGCACAGTGCATAAATGAGTGAGTTTGGTGTGGAGGAACCTGACTGGCCTGTCATCTGGGAGTTGTCCCGCCCTTTGCAGCTATAACAGTTTCAGCTCTTCTGGGAAGGCTTTCCACAAGGTTTAGGAGTGTGTTTATGGGAATTTTTGACCATTCCTCTAGAAGTGCATTTGTGAGGTCAGGCACTGATGTTGGACGAGAAGGTCTGGCTCACAGTCTCCACTCTAATTCATCCCAAAGGTGTTCTATGGCGTTGAGGTCAGGACTCTGTGCAGGCCAGTCAAGTTCCTCCACACCAAACTCACTCATCCATGTCTTTATGGACCTTGCTTTGGTCACTGGTGTGCAGTCATGTTGGAACAGGAAGGGGTCATCCCCAAACTGTTCACACAAAGAGCATGAAATTGTCCAAAATGTCTTGGGATGAAGCTGAAGCATTAAGAGTTCCTTTCACTGGAACTAAGGGGACGAGTCCAATCCCTGAAAAGCAACACCTAAATTCAATGATCTGGAGGGGTGTCCCAATACTTTTGGGCAATATAGTGTATCTAATGTTTAATTTGTAGGGAACTGCCAAAATAATGTATATACTGCCTTAGTCACACATCTTACCATTAAGGATTATTAATATCAGAATTAGGATTATGTACTAGTCTCATGCAGTGTATTTATACCTTTGACTGATGATTTTCAGCTTAGATGAATATTCAGGCTGCGCAGTTTCAGTGTTTTTTTTTTCACCTGGATGAATGTCTAACTTTCAGCTAGAGCTCGGGTGTTTACTCTGATCCCACTTTTTAAGCTTGACATGAAGAACAAAAGGCAGCCTTTGAGTCTGGCCAAACACTGACCATGCACTTTTATGCTCGGGTCAATCCAACCCTATGTGCTGCTGCTGATCACAGAGCCACAGAGCTCACTACAGTGACTCTCCGTTTACAGAATGGACTTTAACATTTTTAATGGCACATTGTTTGCTTGTCTGGATTTTTATCTAAACTTTGAAACCAACCGACATTCTTTCATCATTTGTGTGACATGCAACGCACTGTGCAGCATTGTGTAATGGTAGAGTTGCATTAAGGAAACCGAGCATCAAACTTCTCATTTTTATGCTATTTTTAAAAGGATATGTATTAAAGCTAAAGGAAGTTGTAATACTTAAACAAGCTAAATTAAAGTGGCATCCTGATTCCTTTTGATGTTAAACAGAGAGCTAAATGCAGTGTTGAATCTGTTTCTGTGGTCTTTTTGTTACAGGAGAGAGAGCAGGTGATGCCTTTAATGATGAAAGGTTTTCGTGATGCAGCTGAAGAGGGCGGGACTTCTGTGACGGGCGGACAGACGGTTGTGAACCCTTGGATCATCATAGGGGGCGTGGCTACGGTAGTGTGCCCACCTACTGACTTCATCATGTGAGTCTTTTAATTGGAATATTGCCTATATACTGGAAGTGTGTGTGTGAGCAAGAGTGCAAGAGGATTTTTTTAATAGCATGGAGAACTAGATACCTATTTTTGTGCACTCTGTTTCACACATTTTGATGTATTTTGAGAGCTTTTTTTCAGAAAAATGTATTCCTTTATGGCCAAAAACATTTCTATACAGCTTTACATTTGCATAATATTTATATATGTGTCCTGCCACATGCCTGCTGTTAAATTTATTTACAGGATGTTATCTAGAGTACTTGTCCTGGAAACCCAATGGAAATAAATACTTGAATTAATTTTAACTTTCTAAAACTGGAGTAAAATTTTGGATAAAAAATTATTATAATAAAATGTTTGTTAAAGTCATTGATGGTATTTGAAATATTCCTAAAGACAACATTTCTCTGTTTCTTCTATGCGTTCCACACAGGCCAGATGGTGCTGTACCAGGAGACGTGCTTGTTCTGACCAAACCTCTCGGAACCCAAGTAGCCGTCAACGCTCATCAGTGGCTCAACATAGTACGAGCTTTTTTTAAAAAATCTTTTTTCCACCTTTACACATTCTGCCCTCCGCTGTGGTCGTGTTTGTTTGTATGTTTTTGTTTTCTTGATTTCCAATTTCTGTCTTCATTCTCTCAGCCAGAAAAATGGAACAAGATCAAGTTGGTGATCTCGAAGGAGGAGGTGGAGCATGCTTATCAGGAGGCCATGCTCAACATGGCTACCCTTAACCGCACTGGTAATATGGCCGAGATCGATTAGAAATGATTCTCATAATATCTCATATGTTCAAAGCTTCACTACAGTCAAACCTGCTGCTTTTACTGCATTTAATGGGAATGTTATTTTATACTGTGCCATTATGAACAATACCTAAGATCATGTCTTGGCAACTCAGCACACCGTTTTCTGCTTTCTCTACGGGAACAATCGAGAGAAAATACACCCATCAGGCATAACATTATGACCACCTCCCTGATATTGTGGTGGTGCTGCCAAAACAGCCCTGACCCGTCCTGCACTGTGTATTCTGACCCCTTTCAATCAGAACCAGCATTAACAATTTGAGCACCAGTAGCTCGTCTGTTGGATCGGATCACACGGGCCAGCCTTCTCTCCCCAATGAGCCTCGGCCGCCCATGACCCTGTCACCGGTTCACCACTGTTCCTTCCTTGGACCACTTTTGATAGATACTGACCACTGCAGACCGGGAACACCCCACAAGAGCTGCAGTTTTGGAGATGCTCTGATCCAGTGGTCTAGACATCACAATTTGGCCCTTTTGGTCAAACTCACTCAAATCCTTACACTTGTCCATTTTTCCTGCTTCTAACATCAACTTTGAGGACAAAATGTTGACTTGCTGCGTAATATATCCCACCCACTAACAGGGGCCATGATGAGGAGATCACCAGTCTTATTCACTGCACCTGGCACTGGTCAAAATGTTATGGCTGATCAGTGTATGTTCCTGTAGATGTTTCCTCCATCTCGTTTTCCTACTGAACAGTTGGAATACATTATGGAAAATCCTTGTTTAATAACCTCTTCTCGATTCCCTGCAGCGTAATCGGAATTCACTCTGGATCTGCTCATTTAATGTTTCTAACACGCTCGCTGGTTAATTAAAAGGCTGCGCTGATTTAAATGCGTTGGAGCAAAGAAGTGCAGTGCAGGCATATTCCAGGACTGCTGCAGATAAATTTTTAATTATCTTTCCTAATTACAGTCGACAGATTCTGAGTCGCACGGCTAAGTGCCGAGGGTTCGTTTTCACTGATGATTTCATTTCATTTTAGCCGCTGCTCTAATGCACAAGTTCAACGCACATGCTGCCACTGATATCACCGGCTTCGGGATCATTGGGCATGCACGGAACCTCGCCAAGCAGCAGCGCAACGAAGTGGCCTTTGTTATCCACAACCTGCCAATCCTCGCCAAGATGGCTGCTGTCAGTAAAGCCGGGGGTAACCTGTTTGGCCTTCTGCACGGCACCTCCTCTGAGACCTCAGGTCAGGGTTCGAGACAGAAATGAAACTGTTTTTGAAAGTGAAAGTAGTTTAAAGTCTTCACACCATTGCTTTGTGTCTCTCAGGCGGTTTGCTGATCTGTCTGCCTCGAGAGCAGGCGGCGCGTTTCTGTGCCGAGATGAAGGCGAGCCGGACGAGCTCACTGGGCGACGGACAACAGGCCTGGATCATTGGAATCGTGGAGAAGGGTAGCCGCTGCGCTCGCATCATCGACAAGCCCCGCATCATTGAGGTGCCATATCGTGGCCTCGCAGCAGCGAACGCACAGCAGGAGAGCTCCAACACTATCACAACCCCCACAGCCACCAACACCAGCTGTAGCCCTGCTGAAGCTCAGCCCAGCCTGGCGCAGTGACCCAGCCTCTAACACAAGAGTGTAATAGGATTGTTCATTGTTCACGTTTGTGCTCTGTACATTTCACCTCTCTCTCTGTGGGTGTGGCCTCTCTGGTTGTGCGAGTTATTAAGGTTGTGTACTTGTGGGAATATGTGGAATGTAGTTTGTGCTGGTAAGACTGGAAGCATGAGTGTGTGTGTGTGTGTGTGTGTGTGTGTGTGTGTGCGCATGAGTGAGAGAATGCAAGGGTGCTTGTGTGATTCAGAGGGAATATGAGGGAGGGGATATGTGCATTCTCGACGCTTTTCATTTCATCTCCCTGTTCAGCCGACGGGTTGAGAGCAACAGACCAAAAATTTTCTTTTTACCTGGTGGGAGGTGGAATGGATTGCTTTTCCTTCTATTTTATTTCTTTTTCATCCACTTTCCTCTGTCAATCCAGTGATTTAGAAGAATCTCTCATCAATTGTATTGTGTTAAAGCCTGTAAACGCCCCCTTTCCCGTTAGCCCTGGGTTATGTTTTTGCTGAAAGAATGTTCACTCTGAGTTCAAGCGTTAAAAATTTGCAAAACTGATGCTTGTTTTGAGTCACATCACATTTCTGAAAAAGTTCAGACCCTTTCGATCAGATGCATCTTGTTTAGGACAATCAGAGCCACTTAAAATACGTCAGAAAACATTCTATCAGCAAACTTTAGGGAATTCCAATAATACAGTCAAATCAAGCCAAAAAAATTGCTGAAAATAATATTTAATACGGGAAAATGTAATTTATTTGATATTTAATTATATGATTTGTGTTTGTGTCATAATTCTGAAAGCAATCAACCAAATTAATTAACCGATCATTGTGATGCCATTGTTTTAGTTCTGATCAGCTTCTCATGTAGTTGTGTAGCTGTCTGTGTCGGGTGAATGATTTTTTTGTGTTTACAATCATTTCGGTCTCTGGAATTTGTGCATTAGTGTTTATTTTTGAAATGTTTTGCATTTGATCATGTTATGTGTCTCTGTACCGAGGTTAATGTCGGGGTTTTAGAGTCTCAGCTAGTGATGGTCCGTCCTTTTCATCATGTATTTAGTCTGCAGTAGCTTTCGGGACTTAGTTTTGTGTGATGCTTAGAATTACGGCAAGCCTGTTTTCCTATCAATGCTGAGGTGTTTCTCACTCCTCCTCTCTCTGTGCTAGCGTTCTGATTTTCACCACTGGGAAATCTGATGTCTGAGTCCTCCCCGTGTATCAGAGAGAGGATTGAGCAGCTCTCTTTGGTCCTATGGGCGAGGCCGGAATCCCAGAGGCTTTCAGCTGAACTGCTGCAGTGGATCAGAAGCACTCTCTCTTCCTGATCATGATGCATTTCCTGTTAAACCTCAGCCAGTGGGGATGGGAAAAGTTGATGTTATTTTTAAGGAAGCGTGGGAGCTGGTCTGCTTCATCTGTTCAGCTGCCTCAGGCCTTTGTCCTGATTTACATGTCATCTTAAGACAATAAAACTCATCAAGGGATTTGTGTAAATGGTCTGAGTTTTTGCTTATTCACTCAGTGACGTGTTTAGATTTATGCTCTAAATGTAATTGTGACGTGTTTACCACGAGGTGGCAGCAGAGTACAGTGTCTGATCATCACACTAAAGCGTGTGTTACATGGTTTCCTGGACACGTGTAGTCCAGACATCAGCCCTGGCCCATGTCAGCATAAGCAGGTGACCTTATAAAGCTTAGAACTGATGACAATGACGCTATGCACTGAACTAATACTCACACCTGTCTGGCCTGGCTGTGAAATATTTAACAACTCTACATCAGTTGTATGAATGTCACACAGTCACATACACACATACTATCTATCTATCTATCTATCTATATAAATAAATAATGTGTGTGTGTGTGTAGTATATGTTTAGACATTTAAAAAACTACTATATATTAAACAGTCAGTGTTGCAGTGTTTGGTGAGAAATCTTGGAGACAGTTCATTAAACTTTAATTCTTACAAAACCCAGCTGCTCTGTAATTTAATACACTGCTTTCTTTACTGACCTACAAATATTTTTTTAAAGCTCATTATATAAAAGTTATTGCCCTGACTCAGTAATACAAAAATCATAAACATCTATAATCAAATTTTAAGGGAAAACCCTGGTCTGGTGTGAGGAAGCAGATTTTTTTTTACATCATGTGGACAGCTGGGTGTATCCGTGGATGGGATGGGATGGGATGGCATCATGATGCACTATGGGAAGAATTCCTGGAATTCCAGCACACTTTTAGAGATCATGTAGAGTTTATAGAATTTTTTAAATATTTCATAAAGGGAAAGTAAAAACGTAAGCAAATTTGTGATATTGATCATGACAACTGCTTTGTACAAAATATATCAGATTTTTTCATGCCTAATGTCTTGAATTAAAGTCCGGCATGTGTCCAGAAGAAACACTGATGGATTTGATCTGAACTGGATCATCGGGTGGAGTAAATATCCATGTAAATATGGCACCAGGATTTTAGCAGCAGATCCTTGAAGTCCTCTAAGTTGTGAGGTGAGGCCTCCATGGATCAGACTGGTTTGTCCAGCACATCCCACAGACGCCTGATTGGATTGAGATCTGGGGAATTTGTTGTGGTCATCAAACCATTCCTGAACCATTTCTGCTTTGTGTCACGGTGCATTATCCTGCTGAAAGAGGCCGCAGACATCAGGGAATACTGTTTCCATGAAAGGGTGTACATGGTCTGTAACAATGCTTAGGTAGGTGGTACATGTCAAAGTAACATCCACATGGATGGCAGGACCCAAGGTTTCTCTGCAGAACATTGACCAAAGCAGGACACTGCCTCCGCCAGCTCGCCTTCTTCCCATAGTGCATCCTGGTGCCATGTGTTCCCCAGGTAACAGACGCACACGCACCCGACCATCCACGTGATGTAAAAGTAAACGTGATTCATCAGACCAGGCCATCTTTTTCCAAAACAGCCCTGACCCGTCCGGCACTGTGTATTCTGACCCCTTTCTATCAGAACCAGCTTTAACTTCTTCAGCAATTTGAGCAACAGTAGCTCGTCTGTTGGATCGGATCACACGGTCCAGCCTTCTCTCCCCACGTGCATCAATGAGCCTCGGCCGCCCATGACCCTGTCTCCGGTTCACCACTGTTCCTTCCTTTTTTGATAGATACTGACCACTGCAGACCGGGAACACCCCACAAGAGCTGCAGTTTTGGAGATGCTCTGATCCAGTGGTCTAGACATCACAATTTGGCCCTTGTTATTCACTTCACCTGTCAGCGCTCATAATGTTCCGTATATATATATATATATATGTAATTATACACATCAATTCAGAAGACAGATAGAAGTGGTTGCTTTTTTTGCTTGTATTCACCGCTAGTTGACCCTTGTTAAGTGGAATGAGGCCTGCTGTTCCAGATAATAGCTTCATGAAAAATTGTTCATTTTGGACACAATGCCCAAACAAGTCTCAGCTCACACATAATGTTATACACAATATTTTCAGTTTTCAAAAGCTGAGAGAACCAGATGTAATGCTTGTCACAGCTTCAAAAATATTTTCTTTCTCCAAATCCCTATTGTTTAACACCACAATCAAGCAAAGAATTAGGTAAGTGTGCTTTTTTTTCTTTCAAAGTGGTCACCATACAGCTGAAACTATACAGCTAACAGTTTGTAGACACCTGAGAATGTCACCCTCGTGAACATCCCACTCCAGATTTATTCTCCCTCGGCTGTTTAATACCATTCATTTAAGATTATGGAGCTCCAAATTCCCCAGATTTCAATACGACCGAGCATCTGTGGGATGTGCTGGACACACAAGTCTGATCCATGGAGGTCACACCTTACAACTTGCAGGACTTCAAGGGTCTGCTGCTAACGTCTTGGTGCCAGATACCACAGCACACCTTCAGAGCTCCTGTGGTCAAATTTTTCTTCAAATTTGTACTTCAGTTGTAGTACAGCATGTGTTCAGGGGGGATTTGTGTTCATTGCTGTGGATAGATCTGTGTGAACAGCCATGACCCAGGGGACTGCTGTGGACAGAACCACTCTGAGACTATCACACCATCACTGAACTGCCATTGCATTGGTCAGCTTGCGACTGCAAGGAATAATTGTCTGTAATGATCTCAGAAACTACACTGACCTACTAGTTCCTCAGGAGCTCTTGGATGCTGTTGTAGAGAGGACATTAGTTACTTTTAGATTATTTACTGTCCAGTGTCACCCAAATGAGGATGAGGTTCCCTTCTGAGCCTGGTTCCTCTCAAGGTTTCTCCTTCACATCATCTCGAAGAGTTTTTCCTCACCACCGTCGCCTCGGGCTTCTTATTAGGGATAAAATACCAACTTACCTTTAAACTTTATAGTTTCTTATGTTCTGTGAAGCTGCTTTGAGACGATGCCCGTTGTTAAAAGAGCTATACAAATAAACTGAATTGAATTGGATATGGGTGTGATGGTCAGATGTTCACAAGTTTATGGTCATCTAGTGTATTTTAAGGCTCTGGTCATCTACAGTAGTGATGGTCAGAACTGTAGATTATTTAAAGACATTTAGTAACGTAACTAAATATTATTAAAATCAAACCCTAGTTATAAAACATGTTGGATCGGTACTGATCAGGGGAGGTTAAGGCATGCTTTCTTCTGAAGTTTAATACGAGTTTGTCCTCCTGAGACCTAGAATATTTGGTGTATTTTTATTAATGTCCCTTTGTTATTTTTTAACTGCACTTGGAAAGTGCCCTAAAACAGGGAGTGATTGATGTTGAAAAAAAAAAGAAGAAAAAAAAGATCCCCTCATAGAAGATACGGCGTCTCAGAGGGACCTAAAATAGTTTAAAGTCTAAAAAGAGACTTTTTATGAGCACAGTATGATTCAAGCGCATTGTCATTTTCATTATGTCTGTAATAAAATAGCGAATGGTTAAAAACCCAGATGACAGGCCTGCAGACTTCCCGAGCCTTTCCCCATCACATTCCCTTCATATTTCACTCATGCACAGCAATAAAAGTGACCTTAATGAAAACAGGATAAGCAATAACCAGTAAAAAAAGGTTTGCAGTAATCGTAAACGAATACTCTCCACATGACATCTTGGCAGCCGTCGTGTCGAAAGTTTCCAAAGAATAATTCAGTGCAGCATCACATTTATCCTGGACAAAACGTGTCTGTGGCTCTTGCAAAGTTGCTAAATCCAACTAGCTGTCTGTGTGTGTGTGTGTGTGTGTGTGATAAGCTCTGGATCCACTGCAACCCTGACCAGGATAAAGCACATACTGAAGATGAATGAAGGTATTAATGACTTTATTTTTGCTTCAAAGTAAACTTGAAAGTACAGGTTATGATGAAATATAGCCAGTTCTTCATCTAGAACACAAGGATGGAGAGGCTGAGGCTTTCTTCTTCTGAAGTGTCCATGTTATTTTTAAACTAAAAAAAGAGGCAGCTATGTGAAGGATTGGTCTTCCAACCCTGGGCCGCTTTACTGCGGGGCTATCCATGAGCTCACAAACTCGTTAAAGTTGGACATTTGTTTGATGTCTGTTGTTTTATACAGTTCGTTAGTTTCTTGAACCGTAGTGGTAGCTCAGTGTTTAAGCTGTTGCTGTACTGATGGAAAAGTAATGAGTTCAAATCCTGCCACTGCTGGGCCCCTGAACACGGCCCTTAACTGTATAAATGATCCGGTCTGGATAAAGGTGTCTGCCAAATGCTGTAAATGTAAATAACAAGTATCAGACAAAGTGCTGCACAGTAAAATGAGGGTGATATGAATAAATAAATAAATCACTCCGCAAAACACAGCTTGCCGCTGCCAATATCCGTGTGTTTGGAGGATTTGAATTTCGTCTCTCTGAATTCTGTTAAGAGAATTCCTGGTTCCTGGTGTCACATAACATTTGGCCAATTTATCTACAGACATGAACTGCTGCTTAAGTCGTCTTCCAGAATTCACAACGCTGGAACACTACACACCGTGTACTCCTTTGCCAAGCAGCTGGCTAGAGCATTTCACATATTTCTTTCCGTTTTCATTTTGTGAAAATTTTCCCTGTTTCTCCTCGCTGCAGTTATACAGACTGACCTGCTGTGAGCATAAAAAAGGGCCTTCAAGGAAACATAAGCACACACACACACACACACACCTTTCACTTCTTAGTCCTTCTTAATCTTTCTTTCCTTTTCAAAACTAAATATGCATCATCTTAGTAAACATACAGAAAGGAAAGTAACTAATAGCCACTGAGTTTCTACACTTAATTAACTTCATTAATATAAAAGGTAAAGGTTTATTCTTCATAAATATAAAGGTTTAGTGTGAAAATGCAGCTGACTGAACGGATTTATAATATATATACAGATAATTTTACAATTTATATTTGTGTGTGTGTGTGTGTGTGTGTGTGTGTTGTATCTTTTCCCTCATGGGTTTAATAAAGTATATCTCTCTGTCTGACTGTCAGTCCGTCCGTCCCTCCCTCTATCTATCGATTTGTCTATCTCTAAAATCTATTTTTATCTAAAATCTTACCTTATCAGATGAGTTGCATAGCCCTACATTTTGACCTGGCTGAAAACAGATGCATGTAAGATGGACTTATATCAGTGGACTGAACTCGGGACAGTTTTCCTAGCCGGTTGTCCCTCTGTGTTGGTGATGCTTCATTTAATTTTAGCTCAGTGAATGCAACCCAACATGGAGAATAACTCTAAAAGCGAGCAGAAGGAAAATGTTCAACATATAAACTTAGATGTCTATTTTTGGTTGTGTTTTCAGCACATATGGTTGATGACAGTTCCCCACAACAGCTAGTGTATAATACATCCAGTGTGAGCAATTTGGAATTCAGCCAGAGTCAGGTCCTCTTCTGTCCTGCTATTAACTTAAAGCACATTCGAAAACCATTTTGTTTCTCTTCGTCTGTCCATCTGTTCTCTCCTTTTCTTTTCATTTGGTATGCTTTTCCCTTCCTGAAGAAATCAGCTCCTAATTGTACACATGTGTTGCTCTCCTTCCTGACACCCCATTTTCTTCATACACGTTTTCTTTTCTTTTCTTTTTTTTCTAAAACAATGTCTTTTTTGGAGCTCTTCCTGCATTCTCTCGCACATAGTCCAATCTGGCCTGGCCAACCTCAATCTACCGGGTCTCCAGAGTCTACTTGCCTGTGTGTATGTTATCAATACTAACAATTGGCTTTAAGGGAAGAACTCATTAGCACTAACCAGACAAACAATGACTCAATCTTATAATAACGCGTCAGTGGAGACTTTAAATTGCTACCTTTCATGCCACCTTTCCTTTGCTTTACTTCCTTTAGATTGATCTACTGGATTTTATATTAGTATAGGTGACCTGGTCACTTAAGGATATGTGTGTGTGTGTGTGTGTGTGTATGTGTGTGTGTGTGTGTGTGTGTATGTGTGTGTGTGTGTGTGTGTGTGATGTAACTGAAAATGAGAGTGTATAGAAAAACCGATAAGAGCTCTTGTGGTTTAGACTCGATATCTGATCTGATTTTTTCCCCTTTTTTGCCCCTTGCAGCTGTTCTCAGAACTCTGTACCTCCATATGGAACAGAACTCAGATTGATCTTCTGATGTCTTTATCATTTTTCAATGAGAATGATTCCTTTATTTCTAGATTTTCTAGTCTAGCCCCAAGCATTTGCTTTTGCTATTTGTTGAAGACATGATGAAAAGATGAATATGAGAAATGCTTGATATTTACATCTAGATGTGCTAATCAAGGGGCAGCCTGGCGGCTTAGTGGTTAGCAGTGTTACCTCACAGCATGAAGGTCCTGGGTTCAAATCCTGGGTTGTGTGGAGTTTGCATGTTCTCCCTGGGCTTGTGTGGGTTTACTCTGGTTTTGGCCCACAGTCCCAAAACATGTTGATTGGTAATTCCTGTGTGTGTGGTTGTGTGGCCCTGTGATGGACTGGTGACCTGTCCAGGGTGTACCCCTGCCTTTTGCCCAATGTGTGCTGGGATAGGCTCCAGCAGATCCCTGTGACCCTAATTAGGAATAAAGTGGGTATAGAAGATGGATGGATGTGCTAAACAACTTGAGACATGGAACCATTGATGGAAGAACATCCTATCTTTCTATAGGTCTTACAGTTTTTCTCAGCTGCTTTGGAGCATTTCTCAGATCAGAAATTCTCAAAACTACCTGTTCAGCCGCCACATCATTTAGTCACTTGTGCACATCATATGAACATTTCTCGTTGCTTTGATCAAATTGCGAATGCTTTTGTACATTCATATAATTGATTGTGTACAATTATCTGCTGTTTCCTACATTATCACTTGTTTGTCATGTTGATCAAAATATATTATACTAGTTTCATCTAAATAATCTTAACCCCCAAAACATTTCAGCATCAGTTCATTGCACAAGTCACTGAATGCAAAATAGTTAAACCAGTTGTCTCAAAAAAAAAAACAAAGAAATAAAAAAAAAAAAACCCTGTTTTTTGTAAATGTGTCTTGAATTGATGAATTGTGCAGATGAAATTGGAATGTCACTAATGAAGGGGCGTGAAGAACCAATGATCAACTAGTTCTCTAAAACAGGTCAATCTCTCGAGGTGAATCTCGTGAATTGGCATGCCTATATAAAGAGCAAAACACAGATTTACAATTGTTGAAAATGGAACAACCAGGAAATGAACATGGTCAAGAGCCAAGAATAAGAATAAGGATGCATGCTGGAAGGATAAGAGGAAAAAGAGGAAGAAGAGGCCAGAGACAGACACATTTCTGATGACATTAGAGCCACTATTGTGGACCATGTTGTCAATCATGGCTTCACAACGGCTGAGGCGGGTCGGAGGGTACAGCCAAATATTGGGAGATCAGCTGTTTCTTCAATTATTCAAACATTTCGTGGAGAGAACAGGTCTGTAATCCAGCAGTGTGGACTGTGCTGTTATAGTGGATATACATTCTGTAACACACAAACATGTGTAAGTATATCTGAATTGTATTAGTGTATTTTTTCCACACAGGACTGAAAGATTACCTCGTAGGGGTGGCAGAGGACCCCTTTTCACACCTCAGCAGGAGGAGGCTATTTGCACCACGGTCAGACCAAACAATGCCATTAGGCTAAGGGAAATACAGAGGGCCATTGTAGAAGACAACAATTTATTTCGAAACATCCAGTCTGTAAGCATCTCAACTATTGACAGGGTATTGAAAAGACATCACATGACCACGAAACAGCTGTACCACGTACCATTTGAAAGGAATGGGGACAGAGTGAAGGAGCTACGGTACCCAGTATGTACAGGTAAAACATCTACTGTATGTGCATACAGTAACTAATTTACATAAACTTTTATATTGGCTTATTTATATTACAGTATGTGTGACCTATATACATTTGCTATAGGTTTAGGAAAATAACACGCAGTATGTGTGTACATTTGATATAACTGTATCTTGTGAAATGAAAATGCATAACTAATTGGGTATCTTCTGGGTTGTAGCTTATAATGGAACTGGAGTCAAGTGAACCACCTTACACCTTCATATACGTGGATGAGGAAGACTTCAGTCTGAACAGAAGCAGAAGACGTGGTCGAAATGTCATCGGCCACAGAGCTACTGTTGACTTGCCAGGCCAGCGGGGAGGAAATATCACTATGTGTGCTGCTATTTCAGAGCAGGGTGTGCTAACTCATATACCCTTATAGGCCCATACAACACACAGCATCTCCTCACCTTCCTAGAGACCCTCTATAGGGCTCTCATCCCTGATGATGAGAGGGGTCCATTTCAAGATGATTTGCCAAAATATGTGATACTTTGGGATAATGTGAGTTTTCATCACGCAAACATCATCAGGCAATGGTTTTTCACCCATAACAGAATGTTGATGCAATTCCTCCCACCCTATTCCCCATTCCTTAACCCAATTGAGGAGTTTTATTCAGCATGGAGATGGAAGGTCTATGATTGCCAGCCACATACTCAGATGACCCTTCTGGCTGCCATGGATGCAGCATGTGAGGATATCACAGTGGAAGCCTGCAGAGGCTGGATTAGACATTCCAGAAGATTTTTTCCACGCTGTATTGCAAGGGATGAGATCTGTTGTGATGTGGATGAAAACCTGTGGCCTGACAGACTGGGAGGTCAGGGGGTATAGACAGACAACGGCATGCACAGTTTTGCCTAAGAGGTGTTTCCTATGTTTGCCTTTTGTAATTTTATATATTTTTCCCCATTGTGCTTTTGTGTCCTTTTATTTTCTATCACAACGACATTATATGATGTTATATTGTAATTCTTTTTTTTCAGTCCACTAGTAAAGTACAATAAAATGTGAATCCTGTTCAGTCTCTTACAATCAATATCCCACATACAGTAAGGTGTAAATTTGTGCAGTTGAAATTCATAGATCCCATACAGAAGAAACTCAGCCTTTTGCATTGTCAGTCACTGTAATCCAAACCATAGTTTATATCAGGAAGTCCTGAAACCATGCACTGTCATTCTGACAACATGACTAAACATTTTGTTTATACCGTATATAAACAATGACAAAAGGACTGGTCATTCTGGTGGCGATGACATTTTTCATTGACACAAAAACTTACTTTTGAGAGAATACCTAAGGATTTTGAGTAAAGTACATGCTTTTGCAAGAAATCCAATGTGTTGTGCTGTTTGTACAAATTGTTCTGAGAATGCACTTACTGGTTTGCAAATATTAAGGACGATTCGAGAAATGCTCCAAAGCAACTGAGAAAAACTGTAATATTTAATGTTTGGTTGCATATCCAGTGATTGCAATAACTGCATCAAGCCAGTGAGCCACTGACCTCGGCCAACTGCAGCATTCTTCTTTTATGATTCTTTCTTCTTTCATTTCCTTTGTTTTCAGGGGTTTCTCCATTCAGTCTCCTTTTCAGGAGGTGCTCAGCTGGGTTAAGGTCTGGTGATTGACTCAGCCAGTCTAAAACATTCCACTTCCTCTCCTTTTTCAAATAGCTCTGGCATGTGTTTTTTTGGTGGAATGACAAAGTTCCTCCCAATTAGATGGGTTTCTGTAAACATCTGCTGCTACCATCGTCTTACTGCTGACAAGTGGTTTCAATCTTGTGGTATGGCTTCTATATTTCTGCTCTAAAAGTATTGAAACGGAGGATTATGATACCTCATGTGATCACCTCAGCCCTGTGGAGGTTGTTGTTGGTGTCACTTGGTTTCTGTCATCATCTGCTGTTGTTTTTTTGTGTGACCTGTCCGATATCTGGTTAGTACAGCAGTGATTTCTTTCTTTATTTTCCATTAATTGTTGTATTTTCTTTGCCTTTTTCTTTCTTCTGCAATGTTTCTGTTTGTTTAAAACATCTCAGTGTCAATTTCAGGAAATGAAAGCTGAAAATCAGCTCATATTCATCTTTTGTTTTTAAACCCGAATGACTTCAGTCAGTACCAAGAAAAAGCCTTGGCTGTATCACTGATTGATGATGGAGATGTTTTAACACGGCAGCTGGATGCTTCAAGCAGACACAGTGTTGTTTGCTGTCTGGTCTCACTGGTTTTTGTGGATGGAAGCTGAAATGAATGAAACACAGCTTTGGTGTCTCATAATCATCTGAGTCAAAGACAGAATTTTAACTAAAGCGCTGCAGGATAATTGTGTTATTGGGAGAGAGGGACAGGAGACAGACTCCTTTCTGCTCTTGCCTCATATCGTTTTCTCCCCTATTGTTTTATTCTTTATGTTTTATTCTGTGTCTCCTTCTTCATTTCTTATTTCCTTTTAATCCTAGTCCATTCCTCTCTCATCTCTTTTTTTCCATTTTATTTCCTTTCCTTTCCTTTCCTTTCCTTTCATTTCCTCTCCTTTCCTGTCCTCTCCGTCCCTTCTTTTCATTTCTTACCTTTCCTTTCCTTTTGTTTCTTTTCCTGTCCTCTTCTCTCCTTCCCTCCCTTTCCTTTCCTTTCCTTTCCTTTCCTTTCCTTTCCTTTCCTTTCCTTTCCTTTCCTTTCCTTTCCTTTCCTTTCCTTTCCTTTCCTTTCCTTTCCTTTCCTTTCCTCTCCTCTCCTCTCCTCTCCTCTCCTCTCCTCTCCTCTTTCCTCTACCCTTACCTCTGCCCTTTGCTGTGTTGTACTGTAAGAATAATGCCAGCTGCACCATGGCTCTTATTATGAAATATTTAAGGTTTGTAAATAATTTGCCATATTATTTTATTTTCTATTTCCTTTAAGGAAAAAAAAATCAGTGAACTATTGTAGGCATTTAAAACATTTATTACAATGTTTATTATAATGCAGATACCATACATCAGGTATGTACTTTAAATAAATTTTCTTTCTGTGGAAAAACAAAACAAAACAAAACAAAGAAAAACACGTTTCTGATTATATTTTAAATACTGTATAGATGTTCAAAATACAGACACAAAAGCTTTTTACGCAGATGTTAATTTCTCACATCGAGTAGTTTAGGAAACTGACAAAAATATAGACAGCTGCTCGAGGTGATAGACTTGCTATGATTAACATAAAAATGTAAGTCACTATAACTATCCATTCTATAAAAGTCTTGTTTTTTTTTTTACCTTTCATTTCATATAGCGACAATAATCCACATAATCCCCACAGTTTGAGGGAAAAACAAAACAAAACAAAACATATAATATGGGCACTTCCAGAGGTAAGTTTTTTGTCAGTACGATATATTAACCTATGCATATTTTCACTCCTTTGACATATTAGAACATCTTTTATACAAATAAGTTATTCTAGAACATCTGAACAGGATAGAAATGGTCCCCTAATTCCAACCATGAAAGGTGTTTGCGAGAGCAGAAACCAGCTGGAGGTAGAGCTAAAAGATATTCATTTCCGCTCTTTACTCTGCTTTATAACAGAACAGGTACAGAGAATTTATATTATACACCAGCGTACCAAAGGCTAGGACAAATTCCAAAAGTTTACATAGCATTCATCATTGAGAAAGGCAACAGTTAAAAGTGTACAACTGGGTGGGTTTTCATTTATTTCCAGAGTGTTGTATTGTATTTAAGTCCTACGCAAAATGTTGTAAAATAGAACCTAGTACACTATACTGGCCCCACCAGTTTGAGAACTTGGAGGCTGCACACGCCTTTTACATAAACACGGTCTACATTGTGTTGCACCTCTGTACAGTCACACAATGCTTTGGCTTCATCGTGGCCTTGACAGGTGAATGTAAATAGAGGAACCCTGCTGTGTGTTTATTTTTTGAGCACCATGCCATTGATGCTATGTACGCATGTCTAAAGCAGTAGAGCTCACTTCCATACTACTAATAAGTGCTTTTTCCTGGTATATTCCCTAACTGCATTCTCAGATTTTAAAGTAACTCTGGCTTTACGATTCCTGCAGTACCACTGGGCTGGTTTCCTTAGGAACTAGTAGAGAATTCTCATTTGCTTCTTTCCTCGATGAGTACCGACAGCAAAATCATCACCATTATCCTCACATATGGGTAGCCTAGAAAAGCTCTCCCTGCTACTTCAAACCTATCCTCTGGCCATTCTTAACCTGAGACTCAGGTGGCCTGGCGGTCCTCGATTCAGTCCTGCTGATTTATGCGCATGCCTCTGACATCATTAATATCAACCACTGTGCTGCCATTGCGTTCCCTTTTCATGGGTTGCAGCTTCAGGGCACTTGTGAGACATTATGAGAAAACCCAGTTCGGGTGACTGTACCACGAAACAAACCTACTTCCCTTTTCAATATCAGGCTGCAGTGCATTTGCTGCTGCTGAGCCATACTCCTGCATTGTGCTCTAATCATCAGAACGCCCTGACGGCAGGCTGTCAGCACTCTCGGCTGGGGTAGGCTCATTATTCATGCTTGAGGAATGGGAATCAGTCATAGAGAGCACATATGAGACCGTCTCTGTATGTACAGCAGCTGTAATAAGCTCCTCCATGTGCTGCACTTCATTGCGCTGTTGTATCGGAGCACTTGCATTTGTCTCATGCCTGCTGCCAACTCCTCTTAATTCCAGCATTGTAAAGACACTCACTCTTCCTGTCTGAGGCGGCCGGGCAGCTGAGCTTTCTGCCTATTTCTGTTCCTTTTTACCTTCCAAAGGGTTCTGCTGTTCATTTCACTCCCTGCTGCGAACATTGCAGCGTCAAAGGAAAGATAAACAATAGTCAGCAGTATTTACATAACACGCTGAACCCACCTCTTCAACTACCCAAAAAAGTCGAGAACAGGAAAGAGGACGAGAGTGACGCGGGGGTTGCGGTCATGGTCACAAGATGGAAAACGTTGCTGTCGGTAATTTTCCCAGCAAGGAAACAAGTAACAGGTATACTCCGCTAGCTCTAAAGGAAAGTGCCCTGGAAGTCCAGATAAACGTTTCAACTCAAGTCCATTATTATCAGGTCTTATCAGGTCTTCATCTCTCACTGCAGAAATGACAAAGCACTTTCCAGCATTTCTTTTATAGTAATACTGACATCATTCAAATTTGGTAACCTGAAATAATCTGTTTGGCAGTGTCGCAGGAGCCTAGTGTCCACCACAATATTCTCAACCACTGTTCCGTTCCAAATAGTGGCATCTGGTCCTCTACCAGTCTGGAGTAGTTTTCCTGTTCAGACATCTGGCAATGTCTCACATTCTCACAGCTTATTTTTGACATGTCTCCCAACGCACACACACACACACACACACACACACACACACACACACACACACACACACACACATGCATACATATGCAAAAGTCTGTTCCACCACTTACATTTAAATTACTGAACTTCCTTCATGATGCTTGCTGCCCATGGGTGTGACAACTGGTACAAGTGCTGGATTTGAATCTGGCAGTAAATCCATGTGTGGTTGCGTGTGCGAGTCAATATACACTGTCCTTGGTGGTTGTTGAGGTGTGTGTTGTGGTGGAGTCGTCGGGCAGCGAGCCCCGGCGTGTGGTGGGCACGTTGCAGCGCAGCAGAGCCAGCAGCTCGCGTGACACACTGCTGGAAAAAGCTGTGTAGATCCAGGGATTCGTGCAAGAGTTCAAGCTGGCCAGCAGCATCAGGATGGTGAATGCTACTCCTGCAAAACACAATACATATTTCTTTTTATTTCTTGTTCATTGCTTATGTTTTATTTAGTTATTTATATGTACCGTCTAAGGAGGAGGAGTAGGAGGAGTTGTATACTGTATATAACTGTGTATGTGACAAATAAAATCTTGAATTTCCATATAAATGTTTTTACCAAACATTTTGGGACGTCTGCCTTTCCATGCACATGAATGTAATATGGAGTTGTCCCGCCCTTCGCAGCTATAACAGCTTCAGCTCTTCTGGGAAGGCTTTCCACAAGGTTTAGGAGTGTGTTTGTGGGAATTTTTGACCATTCCTCTAGAAGCACATTTGTGAGGTCAGGCACTGATGTTGGACAAGAAAGTTTTGGGACACCCCTCGAAATGATTGAGTTCAGGTGTTGTTTTTCAGGGGTTGGGCTCGGCCCCTTAGTTCCAGTGAAAGGAACTCTTAATGCTTCAGCTTCATACCAAGACATTTTGGACAATTTCATGCTCTTTGTGGGAACAGTTTGGGGATGACCCCTTCCTGTTCCAACATGACTGCACACCAGTGACCAAAGCAAGGTCCATAAAGACATGGATGAGTGAGTTTGGTGTGGAGGAACTTGACTGGCCTGCACAGAGTCCTGACCTCAACCCCATAGAACACCTTTGTGATGAATTAGAGTGGAGACTGTGAGCCAGACCTTCTCGTCCAACATCAGTGCCTGACCTCACAAATGCACTTCTAGAGGAATGGTCAGAAATTCCCATAAACACACTCCTAAACCTTGTGCAAAGCCTCCCCAAAAGAGTTGAAGCTGTTATAGCTGCAAAGGGCGGGACAACTCCATATTACATTCATGTGCATGGAAAGGCAGACGTCCCAAAACTTTTGGCGATATAGTGTATCATAGAGAAATATGTCTAATTCAATTCAGGATCAGCTCTCATCATCAGTAGATCAGAATTAGTCATAAGATAAACATCATAATTTTTTCATCTACATAATTTAACATCAGATGTGATTCAATTAGAAAACCTCTGTACTATACTGGTGTCTTGAATCCACTTGAGATACATGACAAGACAAAAATGGAGACCTTTTATGGACTCCCAACTCACATTCATGGCAAGCTGCTATTTGATCTATTTGTAACTGGAAAACTCAGGAATAAAAAGGAAGTATTTTACTGTAGCTTGTCAGTCTTGGGGTACACATTAGGTTTTTGACTGGTTTACCATGCTCTCTTGGGTCTCATACTCTTAAGATTTTTCTTGTAGAGCTACCACGCAACAATACTCTAGCTAGGCCAGGACACCGAAGCTCACTGAGCCATAAATAATTCAGATACTGTATATTTTAAGTCCAACCCAACATCTAGACTTTAGGTCAGCTGAGAGAAAATTCGTTACTGAGTAATTTGAATAATAGGTCATTACTGCAATATGAGAGCAGGGGTATACGGTACCAGCCGTACTGCCAAATCAGAGGCCATCTGTTTGGTGAGGTACTGGTTACTTGGCAACCGGCTGGTCAAACTCCAACAAGCCTACTTTAATATAGACATGGACATGCTGCACAGGGCCAGTACGATTACAGTGCACCTCGGTGGGGTTACATCTGTGCATGTGGACACAAAATTGACTATAAAATTGTTTAGAAAAAAAACCCCAAAGCTCAAGAACCGCATTTCCTGTGAATAATATAAATGATATTATTTTAAATAATTTATGCATTTTCTCTCTTGATTTTAAAAATTCTTCAGTGTTGCCAATAATTTCCCACATAAAAGTAGAGTTTTTTATTTATTATTAAAAGCCACTACAATGGATTGGATTTTGAAGAATGACAAAAATTAGAATTGAATTTAGAGAAGTTATTTACTTATTTATTTACTTATTTTACTTTTCTATTAGAATTGTTTTTTATTATATTTATCCTTCATAGTTTATTATATTATTAAATTTAAATGTAAGTGACTGCTGCATGAATGAGGTTAGCTTTTAACTGCTTCAATTAAAAAGAAAAAATATTTTAAAGCTCAACACTTTAAAAACATATAATGAATGGGTATTGGTACTGACCGATTCTCCAGGATTCAGTGTTAATATAAGAAAGGAAAAGGTGCCAACTTTAGCAGCTTCAAATATTATACACGCACCTTCCAATTAATAGGAACGCCTGTACACCTGCTCATTTATGCAGTTAATCAGCTAGCTAATCTTGTGGCAGAAGCACCAGGCAAAACATCATGCAGATACAAGGCAACGGTCTCTAGAGTTTCTGCAGAAAGGTACAAAAAATAAAAAATACTGAGTGACAGTTCTGTGGGTGGAACTGCCTTGTAGATAAGGGAAAATTGGCAGATTGGTTTGAACTGCCAGAAAGGACATAATAACTCACATAATTAGAACCATGATGAACAGAAAAACTTCTCAGCATGCACATCACATTGACCTTGGGGTGAATGAGCTACAACAGCAGAAGGCCACATCATGTTCATCAAGAATCTGAAGCTATCATGGACACACACTCACCAAAACTGGACAGAAAAAAAAATCCAATTCAGTGAGTCTGTGCCCATGATGGGCTGAGATACGTGATCTGGCACCAACATCCATAGCATGATAAATGTCACAGGGATCACAATTTTCTCCCTTTCCGAATTCTGAAGAATAAATGAAGCTCTAGATCTGTATCTGCGTGATTTTTTGGACTGTGCCTCTGCCACATAATTGCCTCATTTTGTACCTGCATGGATGCACACGTGTATTGGTGTTCCTGTTAATGTGGACACTTATTTTCAAAATGGTGAAAATACTGACTCTGCTATTTATTTGACACATACTTTATATTTTGTGGGATCATTTTGGGAGCTTAACCGTAACAATCCTCATTACACGTGTGACCAAACACAGCTTTCAAAACAAGACACGTGTTTTGCTATATAATTTCAAAGCAAAATATTTCATGATTTAATTATACTCTGTTTAAGAGTGCCAATACTTCTGGAAGTGACTTGTCTTTTTCTTTGTAAGTATATGAAAAAAAAAAAAAGATTTAATACAAATCCAGCAGGTTTATATTGTTAAGAGAAAGAGAGCTTTAAATGGTCCTTCATTTGTTTCCTTGTGACTGTCTTCTAGCCTGGACTGAAAGTGGTGAAATGTGCAGTCTGTTTACAGAGCACTTGACAAGGATGAAAACAAACACTGGGAATGCAACCAAGCTATTTATTACAGGCTGCGGCCTGTAACATGATCACGGTGCTGAAGGAAGCAGATGAGCACAAGCAACAATCACACCTCTGCTGTTTTCTGTAACCTGTGAGAGTGCAGGTGCAGTTAGGGACCATGTAATGAATTCGATTCACATAGGCTCCATTCAAACCTTGGTCTGGAGGGTTCGGGTCCCAGGCTGCCCACAGCTGGACGATGAAGAAAGGAGACCAGCAGATGGTGTAGACCAACACTATGACCAAAGTCATCCTCACTGTCTTTGACATGGCCTTAGAAATGCCAGGGGGAGGTGGTGGGGGATGATCTGGTAACACATCTGGCCAGAGTTCAGGAGTTCCTGAAAGTTGGCCAGCCAGTAAGGATGAGGCTCTGGACTGAGCGCATACACTATTGGCTGTCAGGGCATGTGCGTAAGACGGATCAGATGGATCAGGAGAGAATTTCTCTAAGGGAGGGCCGGTTGAAGTGGAGATTTGCGTGGACGGCAGGGGCACAGAGCAGGGGTCACAGGAATTACAGGGGTTATATGTGGAGTTTCCAAATGGCTCAGGACTGGAAAGATCGTCATACGAATTCTGAAGGTCTGTAGGGGCGGAGTTACTACAATGACATCCATGGAAATCGGTCTGATGATTAGGGCCGCCTTGTGAGTCTCTGTCTCTACCAGACCTCCCGTGATGTCCTTCTTTCTGAGGGAAATGAAAGACCACAGAGTTCCTCTTGAACTCCGCTGTCACCATTCTCTCTGACTTCAGGTAGATATTGTCGTGTATCTCTCTGAAGATACGCACCTGAGACGGAGGGATAAAACAGTTATTCACCGGCAGAAAAATGACTGCTGTATTTACTTGATGCGTTTAACCACAGAACAAAACAAGCTGAAGTGGTCAACCTCCATTACTCTACTGTGGATACAATCTTCTGTCATGCAGTTGCTATAATAACAATGAAAGTTTTCATATTCAGACTCTCATGGTAGAACATCATCTGAGATCGTGGATCGTATTATAATGTCAAGAGACGCAAAATGAATATCTGCGGGGGGATTTCTCTATCTAAACAGTTTAGATGTGGAAATGTGGAAACATCCTCTAGCATTGCTGGAGTGATGAAAAGAGAACTGCTGACAAAGAAGACTGATCTGATAATCTCATGTCAGGCAGAGTATTCTGGCTTGGGAAATAGTTGATGGCTCTTGGTACATTCTGTACATGCACACAAGCCATGAGAGGAATGTGCTGCATTAATCTGGGTGATATGGATGTGACGAAAAGTCTGGTTACAGATGAAGCACAGTGAAGAGGAAAATAGATTGTTAGCCAAAATAGCCAGGAGAGAGTGTACTGATGTTCCTTAGAGACAAAGACACTTTGAATGGATGAAATTAGACAAGTTACCTGACACACTGTGATGATGAGGGCTGGTAGAATGAACACAGCTATTGTCATCCAGGTGACATAGGCTTTAAGGCCCCATGGCTCAATAAAGTGGCCCCAGCACTCAAACTCCCCTGGTACCACTTCAGTCCGTGAGAAGATGAAGACCTACGAAGGACAGACATGGACATCACAATATCCCTCGTGTACCCTGAATATAATAAATAAATATATATTATTCAAAAAATACAAAAATTATAAATATAACCTTCTAACACTTCCATAAACCCCAAATATAACCCTCTATCTCCTCTCATATACCCCAAATATAACCCTCTATCTCCTCTCATATACCCCCAAATATAACCCTCTACCTCCTCTCATATACCCCCAAATATAACCCTCTATCTCCTCTCATATACCCCAAATATAACCCTCTATCTCCTCTCATATACCCCCAAATATAACCCTCTATCTCCTCTCATATACCCCCAAATATAACCCTCTATCTCCTCTCATATACCCCCAAATATAACCCTCTATCTCCTCTCATATACCCCCAAATATAACCCTCTATCTCCTCATATACCCCCAAATATAACCCTCTATCTCCTCATATACCCCCAAATATAACCCTCTACCTCCTCTCATATACCCCAAATATAACCCTCTATCTCCTCATATACCCCCAAATATAACCCTCTATCTCCTCATATACCCCCAAATATAACCCTCTACCTCCTCTCATATACCCCCAAATATAACCCTCTATCTCCTCATATACCCCGAAATATAACCCTCTATCTCCTCATATACCTCCAAATATAACCCTCTATCTCCTCTCATATACCCCAAATATAACCCTCTATCTCCTTTCATATACCCCAAATATAACTCTCTATCTCCTCTCATATACCCCAAATATAACCCTCTATCTTCTCTCATATACCCCAAATATAACTCTCTATCTCCTCTCATATACCCCAAATATAACCCTCTATCTCCTCTCATATACCCCAAATATAACCCTCTATCTCCTCATATACCCCCAAATATAGCCCTCTATCTCCTCTCATATACCCCCAAATATAACCCTCTACCTCCTCTCATATACCCCCAAATATAACCCTCTATCTCCTTTCATATACCCCAAATATAACTCTCTATCTCCTCTCATATACCCCAAATATAACCCTCTATCTTCTCTCATATACCCCAAATATAACTCTCTATCTCCTCTCATATACCCCAAATATAACCCTCTATCTCCTCTCATATACCCCAAATATAACTCTCTATCTCCTCTCATATACCCCAAATATAACCCTCTATCTCCTCTCATATACCCCAAATATAACCCTCTATCTCCTCTCATATACCCCCAAATATAACCCTCTATCTCCTCTCATATACCCCAAATATAACTCTCTATCTCCTCTCATATACCCCAAATATAACCCTCTATCTTCTCTCATATACCCCAAATATAACTCTCTATCTCCTCTCATATACCCCCAAATATAACTCTCTATCTCCTCTCATATACCCCAAATATAACTCTCTATCTCCTCTCATATACCCCAAATATAACCCTCTATCTCCTCTCATATACCCCAAATATAACTCTATCTCCTCTCATATACCCCAAATATAACCCTCTATCTCCTCTCATATACCCCAAATATAACTCTCTATCTCCTCTCATATACCCCAAATATAACTCTCTATCTCCTCTCATATACCCCAAATATAACCCTCTATCTCCTCTCATATACCCCAAATATAACTCTCTATCTCCTCTCATATACCCCAAATATAACCCTCTACCTCCTCTCATATACCCCCAAATATAACCCTCTATCTCCTCATATACCCCGAAATATAACCCTCTATCTCCTCTCATATACCCCAAATATAACCCTCTATCTCCTCTCATATACCCCAAATATAACCCTCTATCTCCTCTCATATACCCCAAATATAACCCTCTATCTCCTCATATACCCCCAAATATAACCCTCTACCTCCTCTCATATACCCCAAATATAACCCTCTATCTCCTCATATACCCCCAAATATAACCCTCTATCTCCTCATATACCCCCAAATATAACCCTCTATCTCCTCTCATATACCCCAAATATAACCCTCTATCTCCTCATATACCTCCAAATATAACCCTCTATCTCCTCTCATATACCCCAAATATAACCCTCTATCTCCTCTCATATACCCCAAATATAACTCTCTATCTCCTCTCATATACCCCAAATATAACCCTCTATCTCCTCTCATATACCCCCAAATATAACTCTCTATCTCCTCTCATATACCCCCAAATATAACCCTCTATCTCCTCTCATATACCCCCAAATATAACCCTCTATCTCCTCTCATATACCCCCAAATATAACCCTCTATCTCCTCTCATATACCCCCAAATATAACCCTCTATCTCCTCATATACCCCCAAATATAACCCTCTATCTCCTCATATACCCCCAAATATAACCCTCTACCTCCTCTCATATACCCCCAAATATAACCCTCTATCTCCTCTCATATACCCCCAAATATAACCCTCTATCTCCTCTCATATACCCCCAAATATAACCCTCTATCTCCTCTCATATACCCCCAAATATAACCCTCTATCTCCTCATATACCCCCAAATATAACCCTCTATCTCCTCATATACCCCCAAATACAACCCTCTATCTCCTCTCATATACCCCCAAATATAACCCTCTATCTCCTCTCATATACCCCAAATATAACCCTCTATCTCCCCTCATATACCCCCCAATATAACCCCCCATCTCCTCTCATATACCCCCAAATATAACCCTCTATCTCCTCTCATATACCCCCAAATATAACCCTCTACCTCCTCTCATATACCCCCAAATATAACCCTCTATCTCCTCATATACCCCAAATATAACCCTCTATCTCCTCTCATATACCCCCAAATATAACCCTCTATCTCCTCTCATATACCCCCAAATATAACCCTCTATCTCCTCATATACCCCCAAATATAACCCTCTATCTCCTCATATACCCCCAAATACAACCCTCTATCTCCTCTCATATACCCCCAAATATAACCCTCTATCTCCTCTCATATACCCCCAAATATAACCCTCTATCTCCTCATATACCCCCAAATATAACCCTCTATCTCCTCATATACCCCCAAATATAACCCTCTATCTCCTCTCATATACCCCAAATATAACCCTCTATCTCCTCTCATATACCCCAAATATAACCCTCTATCTCCTCTCATATACCCCAAATATAACCCTCTATCTCCTCATATACCCCCAAATATAACCCTCTACCTCCTCTCATATACCCCAAATATAACCCTCTATCTCCTCATATACCCCCAAATATAACCCTCTATCTCCTCATATACCCCCAAATATAACCCTCTACCTCCTCTCATATACCCCCAAATATAACCCTCTATCTCCTCATATACCCCGAAATATAACCCTCTATCTCCTCATATACCTCCAAATATAACCCTCTATCTCCTCTCATATACCCCAAATATAACCCTCTATCTCCTTTCATATACCCCAAATATAACTCTCTATCTCCTCTCATATACCCCAAATATAACCCTCTATCTTCTCTCATATACCCCAAATATAACTCTCTATCTCCTCTCATATACCCCAAATATAACCCTCTATCTCCTCATATACCCCCAAATATAGCCCTCTATCTCCTCTCATATACCCCCAAATATAACCCTCTACCTCCTCTCATATACCCCCAAATATAACTCTCTATCTCCTCTCATATACCCCCAAATATAACTCTCTATCTCCTCTCATATACCCCAAATATAACCCTCTATCTTCTCTCATATACCCCCAAATATAACTCTCTATCTCCTCTCATATACCCCAAATATAACCCTCTATCTCCTCTCATATACCCCAAATATAACTCTATCTCCTCTCATATACCCCAAATATAACTCTCTATCTCCTCTCATATACCCCAAATATAACCCTCTATCTCCTCTCATATACCCCAAATATAACCCTCTATCTTCTCTCATATACCCCAAATATAACTCTCTATCTCCTCTCATATACCCCCAAATATAACCCTCTATCTCCTCTCATATACCCCAAATATAACTCTCTATCTCCTCTCATATACCCCAAATATAACCCTCTATCTTCTCTCATATACCCCAAATATAACTCTCTATCTCCTCTCATATACCCCAAATATAACCCTCTATCTCCTCTCATATACCCCAAATATAACTCTCTATCTCCTCTCATATACCCCAAATATAACCCTCTATCTTCTCTCATATACCCCAAATATAACTCTCTATCTCCTCTCATATACCCCCAAATATAACTCTCTATCTCCTCTCATATACCCCAAATATAACCCTCTATCTTCTCTCATATACCCCCAAATATAACTCTCTATCTCCTCTCATATACCCCAAATATAACCCTCTATCTCCTCTCATATACCCCAAATATAACTCTATCTCCTCTCATATACCCCAAATATAACCCTCTATCTCCTCTCATATACCCCAAATATAACCCTCTATCTCCTCTCATATACCCCCAAATATAACCCTCTATCTCCTCTCATATACCCCAAATATAACTCTCTATCTCCTCTCATATACCCCAAATATAACCCTCTATCTTCTCTCATATACCCCAAATATAACTCTCTATCTCCTCTCATATACCCCCAAATATAACTCTCTATCTCCTCTCATATACCCCAAATATAACCCTCTATCTTCTCTCATATACCCCAAATATAACCCTCTATCTCCTCATATACCCCAAATATAACCCTCTATCTTCTCTCATATACCCCAAATATAACCCTCTATCTCCTCTCATATACCCCAAATATAACCCTCTATCTCCTCTCATATACCCCAAATATAACCCTCTATCTTCTCTCATATACCCCAAATATAACTCTCTATCTCCTCTCATATACCCCCAAATATAACTCTCTATCTCCTCTCATATACCCCCAAATATAACTCTCTATCTCCTCTCATATACCCCCAAATATAACTCTCTATCTCCTCTCATATACCCCAAATATAACTCTCTATCTCCTCTCATATACCCCCAAATATAACCCTCTATCTCCTCTCATATACCCCAAATATAACCCTCTATCTTCTCTCATATACCCCAAATATAACCCTCTATCTCCTCTCATATACCCCCAAATATAACCCTCTATCTCCTCTCATATACCCCCAAATATAACCCTCTATCTCCTCTCATATACCCCAAATATAACCCTCTATCTTCTCTCATATACCCCAAATATAACCCTCTATCTCCTCTCATATACCCCAAATATAACCCTCTATCTCCTCTCATATACCCCCAAATATAACCCTCTATCTCCTCTCATATACCCCAAATATAACCCTCTACCTCCTCTCCTATACCCCCAAATATAACCCTCTATCTCCTCTCATATACCCCAAATATAACCCTCTATCTCCTCTCATATACCCCCAAATATAACCCTCTATCTCCTCTCATATACCCCAAATATAACCCTCTACCTCCTCTCCTATACCCCATATATAAACCTCTATCACCACATATCTACTCCAGATATAACTTGCTATTTCTTGCCAGCTTTATTACAACCAAGGTGAGACTTCAAAGACAAAATATGTTCAATATCCTGTCCTTCACACCTGTGGTAAACTGAGTGTCAGGGCCAGGCCCCAGGCCACCATGATGGGCGTGTTCCAGCGTGAAGGTTTGCCTCCACGGTACGCTTGCAGAGGGCAGCAGATGGCATAGTGGCGGTCCATTGTCATGGCCACAATCATGTACGAGGAAGCAAACATGCCTACAATCTGCAAGTACTTGACAAAGCGGCACAGAGCGTCTGGGCCCTGGAAGCGCTCTGTGATATCCCAAAGCAGCTGCGGCAGCACCTGTGGGAATAACAGAGATGGAACTGACTAGATGAATGGCACACCCTGAAGCTCACTGCCAATTTATTGTCCGAGGCTTCCAACCGTGACTCTGAGAAACGGAGGAAACAATAGCGAGATCTCCAATATGTTCAGGATAGGGGCAACAACAAGGTGCAATAGTGAGGTTTGATACAGAGCTGTACTTCCTGCACTGTGCAGTAAACATAATGTGAAATAATGGCTTTTATGTCTTATAAAATTCAGCTCTCGAGGTTAACAAAGAATGTTATTAGAATACTTATGACATTTCAAATATTCTATAAACTTTTTCAGAAACATTGCATTTCTTGCATTGTTCAAAAAACATCTTGTGTAGTTTTATTTCCTGCACAACATTACTCACACAGCCTTGTCAGATAACTAACTATAAAATGTTTACTCTAGAATACATATTGACCTGATGGGGTATGATTTTTGGAATAAAACATAAAAACATTCCTCAAAAATCTTGTTTGTAGATTACTATACTTCCTGGTCATAGGTTCAGCACTATCCCACGGGGACCCACATGCATTTCCTTTGATTTTGATTCATTATGTGTTTTGTTTGTCGGTAAGAATATTTTTGTATTTTTCAAGGATTGATCAGAAATGGAGGTGGAAATGTTAATTGATTTAAATTGATCAGTGAGTGTATTTTTACCTGGGAAGTGAACAAATGTCATCACATGAAAAATAAATATATTAACAAGCAAACAACTATGTCAAATGCAGGTCATTGCGACCCAGTTGCGTTTGCATAGGGGTCAGGAATTTTAGGGTTAAAGAATGTTAGTGTTAACAATCATGCAACAAGTTACAGAAACATTGAAAAAAATGTAGGGTCTCAGAACACCCCAAAAAATGATAGAACCCAATAATCCATAATACAGCTGTTTTTGTTGTTGTTCTTTCGGCTCCTCCCTGTTCAGGGTCGCCACAGGGGATATGTTTTGATTTGGCACAGGTTTTACGCCGGATGCCCTTCCCATTTAATCCAGGCTTGGGACGGGCACTGAGAGTTAACTCTTCAGTGGCTGGGTTAGCTCCCTGCCCAGGAATTGAACCTGGGCTGCGGCAACGAGAGCACGGGATCCTGTCGCTGGACCACCAGGAGGCTTCAATAATTCATAATACAACAAAGGTCCAAAAATATTAAAGGTGAGGAACCAAACACCACAGATCCATCCATCCATTGTCTATACCCGCTTTATTCCTAATTAGGGTCACGGGGGTCTGCTGGAGCCTATCCCAGCGCACATAGGGCGAAAGGCAGGGGTACACCCTGGACAGGTCGCCAGTCCATCGCAGGGCCACACACATATAGACAGACAACCACAGATCCTTACACTGAATTGTAATTATTAATCTCCAAATCCTCCTTTCTCACCCTCTTTATCTTCACCTACACAAGTAGATACCTGGAAAAAGGCCACAACGAGGTCAGCCACACACAGGTTGATCATGAAGAGGTGCATGGGTGCATGGTGTTTTCTCCTGCGCAGCAGCACCCACAGTACAAAGCTGTTGCCCAGAGTGGTAAGTGCCAGCACCAGGCTAAGCACTCCGATCTCAGCCTGTGCCAGAGCAGGGTCTCGTACCCTGGCTGCACCTGGCTGCGAGGTGGGGCTCCATGTCATCTCTGTGCTGTTCTGGTAGGGAAGCACCCACAGGAAGGTGTCCGTGCTGCTGAAGCTACTGCTCAGGTTGAACAGAGAATGATTGGACTGAGCTGAATCCACTTCCCAAGAGGCCGCTGTCATGCCTGTGGCTTAGAAAACAAACATCGAGAAGATTAGCAGTGAAAAGAAATGGGTGCGAACCTGCACCAATTAAGACACTCTGTTCTCACAAATAACCCTAAATCCCAAATCCACTCGGATTTCAGTCGTCAGATTGCTGCTCTCCTGAATTGCTCTCAATTTGGAAGAGAGGCAACGTTGAAGAAAAGCAGATTGCATATATCAAACGAGCTCATTAAAAAAAAAGTACATCTCCATCATGCTCAACAGATTAACTGTGCAGCCTCAGCTATTGTTTTAGCAATGTTCGACAGAAAGTGCTTAAGGCTCTCATTAAATCCAATCTGTCTTTTCAACCAAAACATGAAGGCAATTAAATCTCCATCATGTCTCGTGGATCAGTTTTGGGGCATTTTCCCCTCACACATCAAAGTCAACATGAGAGATAGAGTGCATAATTAAAATAGACTTAAAATGCTGAAGTGGCTTTCAGAGCCGGTGAGGTCTGTTCTGCGTGGTCTCATGTATTTATGCTAATTTGCATCATCTTTGTTGTCTACACTTAGGAGTTTCTTGCTTTGTTTTTCTTTCTCTGCTGTAAAGCAGGGGTTACGTACAAGTCCTTGCTTGCAAAAGTCCGGGATAAACAACTAACATGACCGGTAACCTTTTAATGCTTGACCGTTACTGATTTGTGGATTTAAATAAGACAATATAAAGTGAAAAATCAACCTTCCTGTTTTATCTTTTCCTGTTCGAACATTCTGTTTCCTCATCACTTTTAAAACATCCCTGTTGGCAGTTTGCTCATAGGACCACGCAGGACAAATCTTTAACAGTCTAATACAGTTATATAAAGCATACAACCTGCAGTGAAACAAAAACCCGGCCGCTCTTCCTAGAAGGGGATGTAAATAAACTAAAGTTAAAAAAAGAATGAACAGAAATAATAATAAAGAAAAGAAAGAATAATAAAGTAATGTGTAATCATGTTATACACTGACCAGGCATAACATTATGACCACCTATTATGACCACACATTATGACCTGTATTCTGTATTGTGTATCCTGACCCCTTTCTATCAGAACCAGTATTAACTTCTTCAGCAATCTGAGCAACAGTAGCTCGTCTGTTGGATCGGATCACACGGGCCAGCCTTCTCTCCCCACGTGCATCAGTGAGCCTTGACCACCCATGACCCTGTTGCCGGTTCACCACTGTTCCTTCCTTGGACACTTTTGATAGATACTGACCACTGCAGACCGGGAACACCCCACAAGAGCTGCAGTTTTGGAGATGCTCTGATCCAGTGGTCTAGCCATCACAATTTGGTCCTTCGTCAAACTCAAAAAATTCCCATAAACACACTCCTAAACCTTGTGGAAAGCCTTCCCAGAAGAGTTGAAGCTGTTATAGCTGCAAAGGGCGGGACAACTCCATATTACATTCATGTGCAGGTAAAGGTAGGTGACCCAAAACTTTTGGCAATATAGTGTATCATCTCACTACAAGCAAAGAAACATTATATATATATATATATATATATATATATATATATATATATATATATATATAGTATATGCGCATATGTCAATTATTTTGCTGAGTGAAGCTCATCAGACCAGAGAAACTGGACAGCTGAATATTTGATATACAGCGTATAATGTGTTAGTGAGTTTAGCGAACTCCCTAAAGGTTTACTAGCTAGCTCTAATATGAATATGAGCTCTGTTGGCTTGGTAGCTATCTGATTAGGAATATTTATGTTTCAAAATCAAATTCTGTGATTGTTTTTTTTTTTAAATACACCTTGGATAAGCAAAAACAGATCAGCAAGCTGCTCCATTACTGAACCGTAGTTAGTTATTTTTCATACACTGATCAGCTCTGCTACAGTACTGTTTTAGTATTTTAAACATGGCTCATGAATCTATGCAATAACATCTGCCGTCATTATGCTCATGAAGATGTCCATAACAAAAAACAAGTGCATGCCTTTTTATAATACTTCTATGACTTGCTGAAGTTCTCTGTAAAACCTTTGAGTAAGCTCTCAAGAGACACTGATGAGGAAAAAGGAAGGATGATAGATGAAGTGCAGTGGATAGAGTTGTGCTGACCAAACAATGCAGCCATTCCTGGACTTCAGGATTTAATGACTGAGGGTACGGCCATTAGGAAATCTGTGGCAATGTCACAACCTAGACAGTGCAAATTTTTTATATTATATAGTTTTGAAATCTCAAAATTAGAAGAATTTCCAGACAGAGGTCTGAACGTATAGTTTCTGCCGTCTATTTTCAGCATTGTTGACTAGAAGCACAGTCTGTGTTTTCTGGTATTTCAGATCCAAACAAGATCTTGGTCTAAGTCCATGTTGTTTGAGTGTCAGTCCAATTTGTGTCCTCATTTCTTAAAAACAAAAGCCGTTTAATAGGAACACCGCACGCAATTATCCAATCAGCCAATCACGTGGCAGCAGTGCGATGCATTGCATAAAATCATAAAAGAGCTTCAGTAAATGTTCACACCAAACATGTGATGCCAGTGGCATGGTTGTTGGAGTCAGATGTGGAATGATGTCAGAGTCAGATGTTCGTTTTGTGGAAATTTCACACACAACATGTTTTTCTAGTCTTCGAATATGTCCAGGCTTGAGTCTCTGCTCCCTAGAACCTCAAATTCCTGTTCTTAGCTGGGGTGAGTGGAACCTAATGTGGTCTTCTTGCTGTTGTAGTCCCTCCACCTAAGGGTTTGGTTGTGTGAGATGCTCATCATGGTTGTGTTTGAGTTACTGTTTCTTTCTTTTTTCTCTAGAGACATATAGTTGAATATGCAAATCGCAGGAGATCAGGTGTTTCAGACGTTCTCAAACCAGCCTCTCTGCCGCTGCCACCAACAACCACTGCTGAGTCACTGGGATCACATTTTCCCCATTCTGATGTTTGATGTGTTTGACATGTCTAAAGCTCTTGGCATGTTTGCAGGATTGACTGGATAAAAGCAGGGGCACAGGTGCTCCTATTAAAGTGGCTTGTGAATGTATGTTCAACTCTCACTCACAGATTTATTGTCGTATTTCTTGTGTCTGTTCTTTTTCATTTCACTTTTCACTGGATTTGTTTATTACTTGAGCTAGTCCTGTGGATGATTTTCTAGTTTCTTTTATATATATGAAATGCAAATCAGTTGCATAATCAGTTCACGTATGATCATGAGTAATGGAGGTGATAACCAGCTGATACACAACACTCTATCTTTCCATACAGCACTCCCGAACAGACGTCATATTTTCCTTTATGCCTGCACGCACATTCCTGCCATGCCACTAACCGAATGCTTTGTGAGAAACAAAATCCCTCTATTTGATCAACTTCCTGAAAGAAAGCTTCACAGGTGCGAAACACGGTGTCCACTGAGTGCCATGAAGCGTGCTAGAAGCACCATGATGCAGCCGTCCAATCCAGCTTCAAAAATCTCTGAGAAGTCTGGCTTTATTCCATTACAAACAAGTTTGCCATTTTATATCAGTTCTGAGATCTCAGATCTCACCACAGAGATCTTGCTTTCTATTACTGCCTTTGATTTCTCTTTCTTTTTTCTCTGTGGACTGCTTAAGAACTGCAGCAGCCAGTGATATGTTTCTAAATATATTCCAAAATCCCCGTTGCGCTCCTCCTCGAGGTCAAAAGGGTGAAAGATAAAAAGGAGATGGCCAGTAAGACGTTCTGGGCCAACCACTGAGTGCAGCAGCATTTTCACCTGCTATTCATCTGTTTATCTTCTGCTCCTGATCTGCCATCTCACTCTCACCATTTTATTCTGCCACACAGGACCTCGTTACTTGGGCTGTGATCTCTAAAAAACGCCCCAGGAAAAAAACCCCAACAATTTATTAGTAATTGATCTATGTGTCTATTTTTTCTTAAGCAGAGGTTAATAATAAAAGGATTAGATTTGTGGAGATGAAGAGATCTGGATGTGTGTGTGTGTGTGTGTGTGTTATGAATAGGGGAGGTTGTGCAATGAAGATGGATCTTTTTATTTACTATGGTTTTGTTTATTTAATGCAGTACGGTTTATTTCTTACAGTTAAAAAGGCAGACGAGACGAAATTCTACACCTTGACGGAGAAATTGTATTCCTAAAGTATTCCTAAAGTAATACTGCCGCTGGGTTATGTGATTCCCACTACTCATAACCCCGACAACCCCCCCCCCTCAATTTCGTGCGTCTCTCTTGAGAAAGAAATATCTCAATGCCAAATGAAAAACTTGTGTATGTGTTTCACCCCTCAGCATCTGGTTGGCTCTTCTGTTTGGCTAACCCGCTTCCACCCATTTTCTCCTTTAATGTTCAACCTCATGTGGTCAGTGACCCCCAGGCCCTGTTTGGCTCCCTCCTCCTGTATAGTCCTCTACACAGACACACCTTCATTCCTCTCCTAGTATTCCAGGATTGTTTTTATTGTTTGTTTGAATAACAAAACTCATAGCACCTTGAAGGCTAAATTGATTTTCTTCGAGTCTTGAATACAGGCTAAAACATCATTTTGAGGAAGGACGGCCACTTTTTGTAATGTTGTCATGCCAACAAAGCATGCACAGAGCTGGAAGGTAAAAGTGCGTGTGAGGCAGAAGGAGAGAGAGAGAGAGAGGTTAGCGCCTCGGGTGCAAACATACATTTACTTTGATCTTGGAAATAGGCCCCTAATATGCACTAATAACCAGGGCATACACACATTAACCTCTAATAAACTGCCTTGATCAAACACATTACTGCGCAATGCGTTACACTGCAAATAAAACCATACTGTCTTCTTCTTAATCTGTCTATCCGGGATGGCAGGGATGATAGATTACAATTTTCCTTCGGGGTACAATTCACTTAAGAACTTAAGAGACCTAGAGTGACTTTGAAACCACTTCTTAGCTCCAGAATGTTGAACATATCACCTTTAAAGTGTTTTCATGCTTTTTGTTTTCTAAATAGATGAACAGCTCGCTGAATATTCTGTGGATGAAGACAATGCCATAAAAATAACTTCTTGTATCATGACGTATGTCTAATTTACCAGCTTCATAACAGTTTTATTTAATTTAATTGCTCTAATATATATATATATATATATATATATATATATATATATATATATATATACATATATATATATATATATATATATATATATATATATATATATATATATATATATACATATATATATATATATATATATTTTTTTTTTTTTTTTTCAAACAGGTGATATGCAACAGGTAACGTTGTCACCTCACATCTCGAGGGGCCTCGGCTTGATCCTGAGCTCTGGTTACTGTCTGTATGGAGTTCTGTACATTTTATCCTTAAGCCCTCGACCTTCTCCGGTTTCTGAGCTCCTCCCAAGAAAATAACGGTAGGTAAATATCTTAATTGACCCAAGGTGTGAATGTGTGTGCTGGCATCCCATCCAGAGTGTATTCCTGCCTTACACACTTATTTATTTTGACTTCAGACTCATCATGACACTGACCAGGAGACTCTTGAGATAGAAGAATGAAAGATGTTCAACAAAAATAATTCAATTTGCTCATACCTGAGGTCATCTGGAATATTTGTATCTGTCTACTGCGTAACAGTTTTATATAGTAGCACTGGCCAAACACACACACACACACACACACACACACACACACACATGAACCCACAGCCGTGTGTATGTAGCTCCATATCTCTGCATTTTCATTTTTTTATATTTACTGGTGTAAGAATAACTCTAGAATAACTCCACCAGCTGCAGCAGTAACCTTGTTGAACATTTTATCCCCAACAGAGACTGAGTAAAACTAACGATTCTTTCATCTCACATCTTTTTTTACTTAATAAAACAACAGATTACAATATAATGTGCTTCAATAGTACAACAGTATAGCCTGTATTTCTGACCAGACATAAAAAACTCGACTGCTATGAAGAGAAAACAAAGCTGACAAAAACCAGCCGCAGAACATAACCTCCAAACAAACGTGCTATGAATAACTCCAGGATCTTATAATTACGCATGACATAACCGACACATAGGTCACTAATGCACAAGCTTTACACAGGACACCTAATTAACCTAAACAAGACAGCTCAATACAAAAAGTTCACTTCACTGACATCACCCGTACATGACTTTAGAACAAGAATAAAAGAAATCAAGCACTGCGTTCAGCAACTTGAATGGCTGTACTCATCCTGTCATTAGTGTGTGTCGCTGTTTTCTTTAATTATGCAAAAAAAAACAAACTCTGCCGTGTGAATAGCTTGTGCAACCTGCTGATTTATTTACCACTTATTTTGTTTATTGAAGAGTTGCCAATAAATCAAGCTTTGCGGTTTTCCGGGACCTATTTCATTTTATTTTTTAATGTGAATCGAAGTGGATCATTTTTAGTAAGCAGCAATGACAATATCCGATGATAATACAAGCAAGTTACACAACAACAACAACAACAACAATAATAATAATAATAATAATAATAATAATGAGTTAGTTATAACAGTGCTATTACATTGCTATATTACTACCTTGTTGGTGGTATTATTGTCCTTGTTATTTACCACTATTTTAATTTAAAGTGCCTTTTATTTAGAACCATTTTTTGATCCTCAAACATTCAGGACTGTGTAAACAGAGAGCGTGGGAACAGCTGGGCTACTACACAAGAACATCTGCAGAGCATCAAACTACCATTACAAGTTATGGCCCTGATATTGATTACAGATATAGATATATAGATATATAGATATATCTTATGTATCTAGTATTTCACGTATGAGATCACAAATTAAAGCCTTGTCAAAGGAAGACTGAGTATTATCCTGAGCTGTGTTTCTTAGTTACTGACCTTATCAGTGTCCAGCCTGGTGCAGCTCTGTCCCAGCGCTCAGTGGCGCTCTTTAATCCACACTGCTGTCCGAATCAACACCGAGTCCGTTTTCTTCATATTCATCAGCTTTCCTTTTCATTCAGCCATCAGTCGAAGTTTCATTCACAATCTCGCCGAAAAATTCGAGTCCGAGCGGCCAGTTCATTCCAGTGCTTGGACCTTGAGGTAAAGTTCTCTAGAATATTATTAATAGACTATAATGTTACACTGTAAGCGCAGTAATATTGTACTGAACATAAACTCCAGAAAGAAAGAAAACAGGACTAGGTTTCCATGAGCTATCGATTGTTGGCGTTTCCCCTTCTCTATTTATGTCTTCTACCTAAACGCCAATGGCTCCTGCGTCTCCTCCCTCCAGTGCGCTCTCTCTCTCTCTCTCTCTCTCTCTCTTTGTGTGTATGTATATGTATGTGGTCTCTCTCTCTCTTTTTGTGTGTATGTATATGTTTGTGATCTTTCTCTCTCTCTCTCTCTCTCTCTCTCTCTCTCTCTCTCTGTATGTATATGTATGTGGTCTCTCTCTCTCTCTCTCTCTCTCTCTTTGTGTATATGTATGTGGTCTCTCTCTCTCTCTCTCTCTCTCTCTCTCTCTCTCTCTGTGTGTATGTATATGTATGTGGTCTCTCTCTCTCTCTCTCTCTCTTTGTGTATATGTATGTGGTCTCTCTCTCTCTCTCTCTCTCTCTCTCTCTCTCTCTCTTTGTGTGTATGTATATGTATGTGGTCTCTCTCTCTCTCTCTCTCTCTCTCTCTTTTTGTGTGTATGTATATGTATGTGGTCTCTCTCTCTCTCTCTCTCTCTCTCTCTGTATGTATATGTCTGTGGTCTCTCTCTCTCTCTCTCTCTCTCTGTATGTATATGTATGTGGTCTCTCTCTCTCTCTTTTTGTGTGTATGTATATGTATGTGGTCTCTCTCTCTCTCTCTCTCTCTCTTTGTGTGTATGTATATGTATGTGGTCTCTCTCTCTCTCTTTTTGTGTGTATGTATATGTATGTGGTCTCTCTCTCTCTCTCTCTCTGTATGTATATGTCTGTGGTCTCTCTCTCTCTTTTTGTGTGTATGTATATGTATGTGGTCTCTCTCTCTCTCTCTCTCTCTCTCTCTCTCTCTCTCTGTATGTATATGTCTGTGGTCTCTCTCTCTCTCTTTTTGTGTGTATGTATATGTATGTGGTCTCTCTCTCTCTTTTTGTGTGTATGTATATGTTTGTGATCTCTCTCTCTCTCTCTCTCTCTCTCTCTCTCTCTCTCTCTCTGTATGTATATGTCTGTGGTCTCTCTCTCTCTCTTTTTGTGTGTATGTATATGTATGTGGTCTCTCTCTCTCTTTTTGTGTGTATGTATATGTTTGTGATCTCTCTCTCTCTCTCTCTCTCTCTCTCTCTCTCTCTCTTTGTGTGTATGTATATGTATGTGGTCTCTCTCTCTCTCTTTTTGTGTGTATGTATATGTTTGTGATCTCTCTCTCTCTCTCTCTCTCTCTCTTTGTGTGTATGTATATGTGTGTGGTCTCTCCCTCTCTCTTTTTGTGTGTATGTATATGTTTGTGATCTCTCTCTCTCTCTCTCTCTCTCTCTCTCTCTCTGTGTGTGTGTGTGTGTGTGTGTGTATAATGTGGAAAATACAGTTTTACAGACCAGAGTCAGTATTGCGTCAGTAATTGGGTTGATCTTAATCAGTCTTGTCAGTAGTTAAATTACAGTCAATATGGCATTACAGCAGTAATTTGATTATTCACTATCAATATTAATTCTGGAGTTTAATTAAAATCAGTACTACATCAGTGATTAATTAGTTTCAGTATTAAGTCAGTAGTTTAATTAGAAAGAATCTAATCTCAGTAATTGAAGATTAAGTCAGTAGTTTATTTACAAGCCTATCTAATTAATCTGTTCCATCAGTATCTATAAAAAGTCAGTAGAATCAATATTATATAGCGACTTGATTAAGTATAAAGTCAGTAAAGTAATGAATCAGAATCAGTGTTAAGTCTGGTTTAATAATTTTGAGCCTGTATTACATCAGCACTACATTTGTACTGAGGGAGCTGTCTGCTAGCATGCATGTTAGCTTGTATTAGAAGTTAATGAGATGTAAGAAATCCCAAACTTTTTTTTGTTTTCTATGAAAAAGGGACACTAACTTACTGTTAGCATTTTATTTCTAACTTCAAGCAAGTTTAAGAGAATGATTGTATTTGAATAAAGAGTATGATCCTTTATCATTTTTTTTCATAACAATGAGAATTTGAACATTAAACACATTTGCACAGAACGTCAAGTGTTTAAATGATCAATTTATTCATTTTTTTGTTACCACCTACACTACATTGCCAAAAGTTTTGGGACACTCCTCCAAATCAGTTCAGGTGGTGTTTTTCAGGGGTTGGTCTCGGCTCCTTAGTTCCAGTGAAAGGAACTCTTAATGTTTCAGCTTCATACCAAGACATTTTGGACAATTTCATGCTCTTTGTGGGAACAGTTTGGGGATGACCCCTTCCTGTACCAACATGACTGCACACCAGTGACCAAAGCAAGGTCCATAAAGACATGGATGAGTGAGTTTGGTGTGGAGGAACTTGACTGGCCTGCACAGAGTCCTGAAGAGTTCCCAGAAGAGTTGAAGCTGTTATAGCTGCAAAGGACAACTCCATATTACATTCATGTGCATGTAAAGACAAGCGTCCCAAAACTTTTGGCAATATAGTGTAGCTTTGCTTTAATTCAGTTGTTAATATATGACAGCAGTTTAAGTGTTACTTACATGCAGGGTCAGTGACAATGCCTTCTCCCTATCATTTTTGTCTTCTCTTGCAGATTTAGATTCTGAGCCTGAGAAACATTACCTGGTTCTCACAATTAACCTGCCAATCTCCTGAGGATTGCTCCGCCCACATCAGAGATGCCAAGTTGAGATTTAGAGAATAATAAGTCCATTAGTTTTGACAGCTTCATTTGGCAGTAGAATTAATCATGTTTCATTGAATGGTGAACATATGGCAATAATAAGACTTGAATATCTAAACACAAGTCATATTATGTTACTGAACATGATTTAAACACCTGCTCTTCTGACAGAAACCGTGCAGGAAAAAGAACGAGATTCACCAGCTGTATTTTTCCTTCACTTTGCATGAGCTTAAACACCTCTGTATAAGCCAACCGAAACAGAGATTTCCACCAAGTTCCGTTCTTCCTCCTACTGGGTCTTCATAATCTATCTCTCCAGCTGAGAGACCAATAACAAAAGGAAACGAATGTGGAAAGAGCGCTATTGTTTTAGATGTGGACATTGTGTTGTACTGGAGCAGGAGAGCTGGAGAGCTGAATAAGTGGGAGATCTGTGATGTTTGGGTAAGTACTGACCCTCAGTGGTGGATTTATGTGAACTTTGTACTCCCTCACCCTGACCGCAGAGACACTGGCGTGGTTGGGGTTGACCTGGTGCAGGCAGCCTCCTGTCTCTGGTCAGTGTGTAACAGACTTCTTTCACACTTCAAAGGCTGAGTGTGTGTCCATTAGGTGTTATGTATGCTTTAGTATCATTTGTGTGATGTATCTAAGCGACTTCTCCTATTTTTCCCACTTTTTAATGTCGAATGTTGAAATACATTCATGATGTATTTCGTAATAAAATTTTGAGCTGATTTTTTTCTTCTCATTAACATGCTGCACTATTTTCAGTTTGATCAACGGGTTTTTATTACCCACAATGCTGTTTGACTTGCTGATAGTGGTGTGATTTAGTCCTTGCTTCATTTCTACCTAAAGATGCCGATGCAGCAGTGCTTTAGTTATTCCGACTGTTCAGCTTCCTTACCTCTCTTAAACAGATGCTGGAAAATGGTGTGAGAGAAAACAAACGCTTTTTTTCTTCTAACTGTAACTGCTCTTACAGTGTCCTAATGTGGCATCAGGTCCTTCACTAAAAAGAGTGAAAATATATAAACACTTTAGTGTGCTTAATGTTTTATGGTGGACTCCATCGACAGGTCAACCAATTAAACTCTCAGGACGACTCCCTGGAACCATTCTTGTTTTTTTGCACACCTTTTCAATCGGTTTCACTGTAATTGATTTAAAGCTTTAAGATCGATACCTAAATAGCCGAAGAGCTGAAGATATACCTAAGAGCCGAGAGTGTAAACATCAATAGCAGACTGCTTACCTCAACAGAAATACAGTTTGTATTGACGTGTGACTGGTTTAACAGGCCTTCTTCAAGCACCGGTTGGCTTTATAAAAATACTCTTTTCATCCACACTCAAAGGGCTGAGTGGGAGTGCGTTTATACATCAGCAGCGCTAGTAGTAGTGTTATTTCAGAGACCTGCACTGCTGACTGAGAAAGAAACAAAGAGAGGACCTATGTTAGATGATGTTGGATGTGTATAAAGAATGTAATAATTATTCTCACTATTCCTGTTTATCCAAAACAAATTTGGTCCTCTCCCAGTTACCGTTGTGTTATCATTATCATTGTTATTCTAATCAGCTCTCTCCCCGACCTCTTCAAATATTACTCTACGTTTGGGCGAGCAATACACCAAGGACTCTCAGTGCAAACACACATTTGGTGTGCACATGCTTGGAACTCATGTAAATCAGATGACAAATGAGCAACTCTTCAGAGTTTACTCAAACTGTTGGCAACAGAATAAGTCTTCACTAGGAGGGGGCCAGGTCTGGCTCCAGCGCCCCAAAAAACTACTCTTAGCATGGGCTATTTCCAAATTCTCTGCTGACCTTCTCTCACCACTGTGTAAGAGAGCGTTCTGGAGACAACCTTAACATTCCTGTTGCTCTGTAGTTATGTTAGGTTGGACCAGTGAGTTCAAATCCCAGGTCCACCAAGCGTCCACTTTTGGGTAAGGCTCTTAATCCTCAATTGCTCAATTGTATAAAAAGAGATAAAAAAAAAAAGTAAGTCGCTCTGGATAAGGGTATCTGCCAAATGCATTACCATTATGCATTAGTATACACTGTATTGCCAAAAGTTTTGGGACGTCTGCCTTTACATGCACATGAATGTAATATGGAGTTGTCCCGCCCTTTGCAGTTATAACAGCTTCAACTCTTCTGGGAAGGCTTTCCACAAGGTTTAGGAGTTTATGGGAATTTTTCACCATTCCTCTAGAAGCACATTTGTGAGGTCAGGCACTGATGTTGGACGAGAAGGTCTGGCTCACAGTCTCCGCTCTAATTCATCACAAAGGTGTTCTATGGGGTTGAGGTCAGGACTCTGTGCAGGACAGTCAAGTTCCTCCACACCAAACTCACTCATCCATGTCTTTATGGACCTTGCTTTGGTCACTGGTGTGCAGTCATGTTGGAACAGGAAGGGGTCATCCCCAAACTGTTCCCACAAAGAGCATGAAATTGTCCAAAATGTCTTGGTATGAAGCTGAAGCATTAAGAGTTCCTTTCACTGGAACTAAGGGGCCGAGCCCAACCCCTGAAAAACAACACCTGAACTCAATGAACTGGAGTGGTGTCCCAAAACATCTGGCAATATAGTGTACATCCAAAATGTGTAGATGCCCTGACCCTTCCTACAGTAACTATGTACAGATTATGAAGCCAGGCAGATCATACAACGTGGATACTTCAGGAAGACTTGAGTGCTAAGTGTTCTACCTGGAGCTTGGTTTTAAATTCACACAAGCAGATGTTATATATTCTCTTAATAATCTTTACTCTGCCATCAGAAATTGCCTCTCAGAGTCATTATATTCTGTCACTTATAATTTATAAAGTTAAGATTTAGATTGAGAGAACATTGAAATGAGTAACATATATGATTTTTTGGGGATTTTGACATATATTTTGTTTATTATTGAGAATAATTATTGTTGTATATGATGATAAGCCTCAGGGAGGGTAAGGAGGATGTAGCTGTCCATTTATTTGCAGAATAAAACCATTTAAAATATGTCTATTTGATCCAAATATAATGGTCATAATGGATATCACTTATCAGTTATTTCCCCCTATGTAGGACCCTGACATGACCCTGCTTAAACATATGCATATGTCAGGTACATAAAAAGGTAAAGCAGAGGGGCATTAGAATGAATTACAGTTCAGTTATTGGTTACAGCCATTTACATTTTGTGGCCTGTCCCCTGTGGGCCTTTTTTAAATGGTTTGTCCCAAGCTTGGGCAATATCCACAGTAAGCCTGATGTTGAGCTGTCCTCTGTTATGTACGGAGGATAAAAGTAAGGGTTAAAGGTTCAGGTTTGTAAAAGCATATGGAAGCCAGGTTTCGCCACAGGCATGATGTCATCTTTACTTAATGTTTAGGGAATTCGTGGTTATTAGACTGTGTGATGTTTTGGAAAAGTCCTACTTGGCTGTTTCTTCTAAAAAATCTATAAATGAATAATATAAAGGACTGATACGTGCATTGTAAGTTCTTACAGAGGCATGGAATTCTGGACTCAAGACTAGTAACTTGGTTCCAAGTAAAATGTCATTCCCATCTTGGGCCCCAGGCTATACTTACACTGATATTTTTTTAGAATTAACATTTTAAGCAGATTAAAGCAAGCATATGAGGATTGATTTTACACAATACAAAAAAAGCCAGATATATATACACACTCATTCAAGTCCCTGAAGGCATGCATTCTCCTCCTTTATGCATTGACAGAGTAAAAGCTTTTCTATTTTCTATTCACTGTGTCCCACTTCAGACACACACACACACACACACCAATTTACTTTCAGTCTTTTGTTAAAGCAATGCATCCACCAGTCATTATTTGATTAATATATTGTGGGATAATTAAAAGAGGTAGCATCTATATCATCTTCTCCCCACTTCAGTGCTGCTTCATTATGTCTATTTTTCATTGGTGCCTTAGTGACTAACTCTGTCCTCATTCTGTGACAGTAATTACAGCCAGTGTCTACCTAGGCTTATCTTAGAGAACAGTATAATGCAGCTCTACATATCAGACCAGATCAGTAGTGTACATTGCATGCACAAGTATGCACCACCTTCAACTTTTCCCCATGGGCTTAATTGTGATTATTTGCCACGAAACTACACAAATTAGCCCATAATACTGAAGAGGGGGTTTTAGTGATCAGGATGTTTGCCTTGCACCTGCACCCTGTATACGTGGAGTTTTCTTGTTGTGATTGTAATAAGTATTAACCCCCTTGTGGTGAGATTAGTTCTGGTGCAACCAGCTGCCATCTCGATTTGTTGAAAGGAGGGTATGTTGGACACTCAGAAAGCATGAGGGTCTTTGGTCTGAAAAAAAAAAAGCTGTACTTTATGTCCATAGCACAAAGTAACAGAAACACAAATCTGCTCATCAACCTTCAGAACACTAACCCTCCTCTGAAGCATGGTGGTGGTAGCATTGTGATGTAGGGATACTTTTCAGCAGCTGGGAGCTGGGAAAACTCCTCCAGTGTGCTGCAAGTGATGTGTTGGAAATCTTTTGAGATTATTGTTCTGAGGTCGGCTTTAAGTCCCGGCCGTAATGAACGTGGCCTCAGGGTGTGCGGTTTCCTGCCTGCTTATGTTCCCATAAAGTTCCATGAGTGGCTGGTTTTTGCCTGCTTGAGGGGGGATGTACACAGCTGTGATAATAAGTGCCGTGGTTTCTCTTGGTAGCCAGTGGAAGCATGAGGTATTCCAGGGCAGGGGGGACTTGATAGAGTGTACAGTCCTTTGATCACACCACAAGCTGATGATGATAAAACATACATCCCTGCCTCTGCCTTTCCCCGAGTGGTCTTTCGTCCTGTCCACACACCGCTTGGAGAACACGGTGAGCTTGATGACATGAGTCTGAAGCCTCTGAAAGGTTTCCATAAGGCAGATAATGCAGGGTAGTAGATCCAAACCCTCAGCTCACAGTGCTGTGGGGACACTTTTCAGCATCAGTGTTGATGAACAGACTCACCACTAATGTGTCATCTGCATATTTGATGATAGCTTTGGAGCTGTGTTTGGCCACACAGTCATAAATGTATAAGAAGAACAGAAGAGGTCTGAGGACACAGCCCTGTGGGGCTCAAATGTTGAGGGTCATTGGGAAGGTGATGTTGAAAATTCTGACCATCTGGCATCTGTCAGGCAAGAAGTTCAGGATCCAGCTGCACAAGGAGCTGTCCAGACACAGAGTCTGGAGTTTGGAGGGCAGAATGGTATTTTTGCCTAGGTGGAAGAGAGCAGTGTGTGGGGTTAAGGCAATGGCATCACGAGTCATGTGGTTGCTACAGTAAGCAAGCTGCAGTTGGTTGAGTGAGGCAGGCTGCACAGAGCAGATGTAGTCTTTCAGAACATTTCCTGAAACTAGGGGTCAGAGCAATAGGGCACCAGTCATTCAAGGGGGATACCTTAGGTTTCTTTGGTACTGGTGGAGATTTTGAAACATGTGGAATGTACCTACAGGAAAAGGGAAATTAATTGGCTTGTGCATAATTTGAAGACGTCTGGACCTGCAGCCTTGCAGATATAGTGTTTATTTCTGTTATTTGGTAATATTGTTGATTCCCTTCCACATCTTTTGTGTCACTGGTGTTGAACTGTACTTCTGTCTTATTTCTGTACTAGCATTTTTAGGGCATACTTTTCCACAGGTCTGAAATGTTTTGGTCGGCAAAACATCTATACACTTGATTAAACACATCACAGTATCTGAGTAAATCTTGATGTCACCATTGAAGGCAGACTGAAAACTCTCCCAGTACATGTTATCAAAACTGTCCTGTAGCATAAAATCCGACTGATCCGCCCAGTGCTGAATCATTCTGGGGTCAGGTGCTTCCTGTTTCAGTTTAGAGGGGTCCAATTTGCTGAAAGGTGTGTGAGGGAGGAATTTGTAGAAATCACAGATGGAAGAGTAGCACCAGTCTAAAAACCCATGTGTTGCATGTGAGATCTTGGAAATATTGTTCTGAGGTTTGCTTTGTTGAAGTCCCTGGCCATAATGAACATGGTCTCAGTGTGCACAGTTTTCTGCTTGCTCATGTTCCCATACTGTTTTTTGAAAAAGGGGACTTCTTAGAGTGTAGGTTCCTCCACAAGTTCTTGATCATCAAACATGCACCCCACTTCTCTCCTGAGAGATATCTGCACAGTGCATGGAGAACCCTGTGGGCTTGAGTCTGGAACCCCTACAGACATCCAGGTTTCAGGGATGTCTATGTTTTTCGTCTCTCATTGGATGAAGATCGGCTCTCTCGGGTCACAGAGCTGGGCTGAACGAACTGGCTGAACGAACTTAGCCTTAAACAGCACCAGCACTGTGGAAGAAGCACATCCTCATTAAATGTCTAATGTCACTTTTTACCTTGCATCAGGGTAAAGTACTGTAATTTACAGTAAATGACTGTAAACATATTTACTGTAAAGCACTGGTCTGTTTTCTGTTGTATAAAATAATGCACAAATCTAGTTGAGCTAGTAATGGTGACTCAGTGGTTAAAGATTTGAGATATAGTTTACAAGGTCTGGGTACAAAGTAGGTCCTTGAGCAAGACTCATAATCATCAGCTCTGTTTTATCTTGCACTAGTTGTAAGTTGCAATCTAGTTGAAACCGGACTAGATTGTGTTATTTAGTTCTCTAAGATATTACAGTACTTTCATGGAAATATTTTTTTACAGTAGATTAATGTAAAGTAAGTCTACAAGTCAACTTTTTGTACATAAAGTCAACATAACCTGAGCGTAATCTCTGCATTATGAGCATATTTATACTTTTAAAGGGATGTCTCATTGGGGTTTGTTGGATGAATTGCTCCAAGTTTTCACATTCTACATTTACATACACAACATTGACTGAGGAAATGAATATCAAAAGCTATAGCAGATTAGAAACATCCTAAAAACATGCCTCTGACCGGACACATTGGTGAGGCAAGGCAATATTTATGTCAAGATCACTGAACCAGTGTGTTAGAGTTACCTCTATGTAGGTCAACTGTCATTTCGGATGGGACACGGGGCTATAAGCATTCACGTTTAATTAAGACAGAGGTAGAGGAGACAGATGGCTCTCTCTGCGGGTATATAAACCCAAAGAGTCATGAGGGCAGCTGAGCAGGGAGGCTGAGAGATGAATGGAGATGATAAAGATTAATAGATCGATGGTGAAGGGGAGAAGTGTGATCTCTCATCACATACAACGCCCAGGAAAAGCATGTACTGTAAGCTTGACGTCATGCATACGAACCACTCTGGCTGAGAAAACACAGCTGCTATAGAGGCTGCATGCCACACCACGCTATAGATAGACCACTTTTCAAGAGTGATAAAGACACTTTTTTTTTCATTTAGTCGTCTGAGTAGAGTGTGGTCCTAATATCAGCTGACTTCATTTTAATTAATGAGTCTCCAGTTATCGTCATTAGCAGCAATCAGTATGGGTGGAGATCCATTCTAATCATTCAGTTCCCTGGAAGCCTTTGGAGGTTTTACTGAATGACCCAGGCTGTGTGCCCTGTTGTTTTTCGTGTGAGGCTGTCTGCTGGGTGTGATTGGGTTGAGTGGAGCATTGGAAGTGCTTCATTAAGAGAGTCCACTGTTTGCATCTGCAGCATTCATTGAAAGATGATTTCCTTCATTTCCTTCACTTTGTCTTGCTGTGTCATGTCCTGATTATTGTCAGTTACTTGGGTCTTTGCGGTTCACGACCCAAAGTGGAGATTTACATCAACTATGGGAGATGTTACGCTGTATAGCCTTTTCAGCCACCAGGTTGCAAAGTCACTGTCAATTAATCGGTTCCACATTCACCAGTCTATTATGTCCAACCATGTTGTCTAGGCAACATATGAAATGCAAGCTGGGTTACAAGAAAAAACATGTAAATTGGTAATATAGAGACCAGAAAGTCGTTTTCTCTCTCAAACAGGGAGAGTCCCTGAGCCTCTCTTCTGGTTTTGGTTACAAAAAATGTTCTGTTTAGAAACGGATATAGCCGGATTTGCTTGTTTACAAAGCCTTCCATTAATATTAAACATAAATTTCAGTATGTCCTCTCATGAGTCATTGCTTAAGGCTGGAGAATATGTGTGTTTTGTAGATTACGGTACGAGCTTGACATATCAGGCTACCACACACGCTGAGGTTGTGCACTGGAGAGCAATTTATCAAATGTACATTAATTCCTTTTGAAATAAATGCCTCGTTTTTTCAACCCCTCCATATTTTACTAAAAAGAAAAATGACCAGTTCCCCTTGGTTAAAGGAGAGGGGGGACTAATTTCACATATGTGGTTTTATGAATACCGTCCATTCCATATCACACGGAATTATAGCATAGGAGCCTGCATGTCCTTATTTTCGCTTTTAATTGGGAAAGGAAGTGGATGCTAGAACTATTTGGGAGGTTTAAAAGCATTTTTATGTTTGTGCATCTCTCCTGTGATGAATAGTCATCTAATAGAAAGCCTTTTCAGTAACGCAAATAATTGGACTGAGGAATAAACTCTCTGATTGAAAGCATCGATGGAGGGGAAGAGAAGGCAAACATCAACACCACACACGCTGTTTGTTTCTTTCTGGTAATTGGCTTAGGTCCATCAGGACACGCACATCCTGGATCAGGGGCAGCTTTTTTTTAGCAAAAATGATAAGACTCTTAAACAGCCAATGATTTCATTGCCTCAAATACTGCAAGTATGCTGTGTGTATTCCTCGTTTATATTACATGTGCCATACACTCAGCAAAGACGTTATTAGGAACAGCTGTATATCTGCTCATTCGTGCAATTATCTACCAATCATGTGGCAGGAATGTGTGCAAAAATCGTGCAGCTACAGGCCTAGGGCTTCAGGTAATGTTCACATCAAACACCAGAATGGAGGGAAAAATGTGATCTCAGTGACTTTGACCATGGAATGATTTACTGATCTCTTGGGACTTTCACATACACAACTAAAGACATCTAGGGTTTTTATAAAAAGGAACAACAAAATAAAAAGATAAACATCCAGTGATGGCAGTTCTGGGTGTGGAAACATCTCGCTGATGAAAGAGAAACTCAGATAATTAAACTTTACAACCATGGTGAGCAGAAACAGACCGAACAGATGAACAATACCCCAAACATTGAGGTGGAGGGGCTACAGCAGAAGACCACAGCTGCTTCCACTCGTCAGTCAAGAAAAAGTATCTACAAGAAGGCTACAATGGGCTCTTGCTCAGCAAAACTGGATGGTTGAAGATGGTGAAAAATATCCCCTGGATTCTATCCCATCTTTATTTATCCAGTACCAACAATTAAGACACAATAAAAAGAACATTTTGTCCTCAAAGTTGATGTTAGAAGCAGGAAAAATGGACAAGTGTAAGGATTTGAGCGAGTTTGACCAAAAGGGCCAAATTGTGATGGCTAGGCCACTGGATCAGAGCATCTCCAAAACTGCAGCTCTTGTGGGGTGTTCCCGGTCTGCAGTGGTCAGTATCTATCAAAAGTGCTCCAAGGAAGGAACAGTGGTGATCCGGAGACAGGGTCATGGACGGCCGAGGCTCATTGATGCACGTGGGGAGAGAAGGCTGGCCCGTGTGATCCGATCCAACAGATGAGCTACTGTTGCTCAAACTGCTGAAGAAGTTAATGCTGGTTCTGATAGAAAGGGGTCAGGATACACAGTGCAGGATGGGATTTGGCAGGGTTAGGGTTGCAGAATATGAGGCAGGTGGTCATAATGTTGTGCTTGATCAGTGTACTTTAAGTCTGTTGTTGTAATGAGGTTACAGGATGTTGCATATTGTACACTTTACTTGTGAGCATGACAATAAAACTTCACATTTGAAACTTAAGCCATCTGCCCACGTGATCACTGGCAATGGTTCTGACTAAAACCTGCATTGCTGGCCACCAAAATATAATATCCTGTCACATAAATGTAAAATCTTGTGATTATGATTATTGGCTTTATAGATCATCTTGTTGCTGTTGTTCACAGGCGTTAAGCGTCACGTTTCAGAACACAACCAGATCCAGAAATGATGTTTAGGTTGCTATGACACTAATGATTAAAAATTCTCTCTCTCTCTCTCTCTCTTGCTCGATTCAACGTGAACAGTTATTTGCGAATGTGAGGCTCGACAGGAAGCTGAAGCCAATAAAACAACCGAGACCGTCGCACTCGTTCACTGAAGGGTTATCCAACATCCAATGAGTAGGGAATTGCAGGGTTGTTTTTTGTATTATTATTATTTAATTTGCCAGACTGAAGGCCAGAGAGAATTGGTATCATGTGGTGAGCGATGTTACAACATTTTTATACCACAGACACACAGAAACGAGTCTGATTTCAAAGTATTCAGACACCAGCGATACACAATGTCTGGGAGGAACTCCAAAGGAGGAAGGGAAGAACAATTTGATATTGTGCTCCAGACCCAGTTGCCAGCTGTCCATAATAAACCGTTGGAGATGATAGTAGTTTGTCTGGCAGTCACCACAAATGAGGAATTAGTCCTTCATTAAACTTGGAATTTAATGAAGAATTAGTCTCTTATTAAATCTTCTAGTCTCAAGTGAGTTTAAGTAATGTCCTAGAGTACGTGGGTAGAAGGCACGTGGGCATGATTTTCATGGGAAGGCACAGGATGGGCAAATAAAGCCGGTCAACAGATGAGTGGAATAATACAAAAAAATCCCAGATAAGGAAATAGAATGAAGCAAAGAAGGGTGTGATAATGATTAACTAAAGAATCCCAGAGGAAACTCTCATTATCTGATTGCTTTCCTTTATGAAACAATTGGTTATTAATGGAGGAAACAGAGAAGGTAGATTCCAGCATTAACGAAGGAAGGAATTCTTATAATAATGAAGGAAGAGAAAACAGATGGGAAGTACTGAGCAAGAGATGCTTTGATTCATGGAGGGGAAAAAACGTGTTAGTTACGTGTGTGTGTGTGTGTGTGTGTATAATAAGGACGGCTAATGTGTGCAGACAGGTCACGGTCTGAGAATGTTTGAAATGACTTTAACCTGCAGCAAGAACAAGCAAATGCATAAGGGATGTACTTGAGCTATAAACACACACACACACACATAGTAAAGTAACACACTTTTTAAGTGCATGCCAAGCTCATTATTAATGTGATCTTGGAACTTTCTTGATTTTGCTGCATCAAAGACATGAAGTAACAGGTGTCTGCTCTTTTAGCCAGCACATAACTACAGCTGGAGTTTTCCAGCATAACTGGAAACACACAACATAATCCGACACACACACACACACCCATGAAATCACTCACCATCACCCCCCGCCCCCCCCTACACACACACACACACACACACCCATGAAATCACTCACCATCACCCCCCGCCCCCTCCTACACACACACACACACCCATGAAATCACTCACCATCACCCCCCGCCCCCTCCCACACACACACACACACACACACACCCATGATATCACTCACCATCACCCCCCGCCCCCTCCCACACACACACACACACAGACATAACCATTTGCATATATATGGCTTACACTCTGTCAGCTATCCTTTGAAACCTATTTATACAATCATGAGCAATAAGTTTAAGCTGTGTTTCTATTGAAACCCAAATGAAAATAGCCCTTAGAAATTCCACGAAGAGGACCCCGTGCTTGTCCTTTTGCACGAGCGAGAGGAAACCCAAGAAATAACAGTGATGGCAGCGTGTTGCTCCATTACACGTGATCGTGAAGAGCTTTATAGGCATAGCACACCTGGTGGGACCGAGGAAGGACGCCGAATCTGGAAAGAAAGGAAAAAAAACAAGACAGATGGAATGACAGCAGGCATTTTGACAGGGAGCAAGAAAGAGGAAGCTGTGCAAGTAGGGAAAGAGGAATGGAAAAGGCAGCAGCTGTTTAGGGAAAGAGGGGGCCCTGGGAGAGGGCCAGGACGTGCAAAAGTCAAACCACATACTTTAATCTTGCTCTCACGGTGCATGGTTGGGTTGCTGAATTCACACTGATCTTGTGTGTTTCCCTGAAATCAGAAATCAGAAACAGCTTGGGTGGCCACAAGGATTTGTTCTGGCTTACAGGTGCTCTCAGGACTTACAGTAAGTGCAAAACACAATTAGGCACAACAAAATTTCTGACCCAGCCTGGAGATCCTGAGCAGCACTACTGAAGAGGATTATGGAACGTTGCAGCAGGTCCTAAGGTGCATGGCACGTGTCCGGCAAGCACAACATGATCATCAGTGGGCATGCTGGTATGATGATACACTAGCAGCTGTGTGTACACCGATCGGGCATGACATTATGACTACCTGCCTAATATTGTGTTGGTTTCCCTTATTGCTGACCCATCCTGCACTGTGTATCCTGACCCCTTTCTATCAGAACCAGCATTAACTTCTTCAGCAGTTTGAGCAACAGTAGCTCGTCTGTTGGATCGGATCACACGGACCAGCCTTCGCTCCCCACATGTATCAATGAGCCTTGGCCACCCATGACCCTGTCACCGGTTCACCACTGTTCCTTCCTTGGACCACTTTTGATAGATACTGACCACTGCAGACCGGGAACACCCCACAAGAGCTGCAGTTTTGGAGATGCTCTGATCCAGTGGTCTAGCCATCACAATTTGGCCCTTTTGGTCAAACTCGCTCAAATCCTTACACTTTTTTTCCTGCTTCTAACGAGGACGAGGAGATCATCAGTCTTATTCCTGCTACCTGTCGGTGGTCATAATGTTACGCCTGATCAGTGTATGTTTACATTAAAAAGCTCATACGGCAGAAAAAGAAGAAAATGAGGTGCGGCATAGCGAATAAGTTTCAAAGTGTGTAACTAACACACATTAAAATACACGTATGAGTATTTATGGCTTCTTTTTTTTTTTTTTTTTGCAGATGCCTTTATCCAGAGTGACTTACAGTTTGTCTCATTTTATACAGTTAAGGGTTAAGGGTCTTGCTTAGAGGTCCAGCAGTAGCAGCTTGGTGGACCTGGGATTCAAACTCACAACCTTCCAGTACCTTTACCACTAAGCTACCACATCCCCATCATATTTTAATATGTGTGTGAGAAAAAGTAAATAAAGCTCTCTCTCGCCTCTGCTGGCCTTTATGACATGCTGAATGAGGAGCAGACCAGCAAGAAACTAATGGTTTTCACGCAAAGATTTCATTTCCGAAGACAGCTGCTGTAATGGATTTTGTATGCCTGCAATTTGATATAGGTAAGCATAAAGCTGGAAAAACAGCCCATTTAGGTCGGATCTGGTGTGGATCTGCAATCAGAGAACAGGAATTTTCATCAGCTCCAGCATTTAGTGGGTGAGAAGAACACTAGAAAAGATGGCAGTGCTCGTGATGGCTCACGTGGGAGTTGGAGGTTCTGATTACATTCAGCTCATGGAATGTAACTTAACTGCCTTCTTCACCATGTTGCACTTGGCACCAGACACACACAAGCACACCATATACTACAACCTGTAGTGAAACTCCTACTGTTCTGGGGATTCAGTGTTGGACTGAAATACCAGATGTTTTCTGATAGGATTGATTGAAGAAAGCAAGACAATTTGCTGTAGGTGTTATTCTTCTCTTTCCTTCTGCTTAAGTGATTTTTCCTGTTCTGATCACTGTAAAGCGGCTGTCTCATACTCACACCATCGTCTCCTAGGACAAATCCACTCTGAATGGACGTATTGAGCCAAACATATGCTAAACGAACCAAACCTGCAAGAAAGTAGAACACAATCCACACCTCCTTTTCTCTGAGAGGACTTCTTTATCCGGCAAGCTGGTTTTCTTTCTTTCCACACTTTTTCTCTGCCATTCCTTCACCGCCAAAGACAGAGTACCTTTTTTTAAGCCCCACTCAATTGCTTTCTCATTAAGAGAGAGCACTCAAATTAGCTTGATGAACACAGGCCGTTTTCTTCATTAGAAGACACTAGTTTATACACTAGTTTAATTTATACACTAGTTTAAGTCCCAGCGGCTCCAAACCCCATGCCATCATGTGAGTCAAAGCCTCATACAAACTCAAGACCTTTATTCAGATGCCGTTCACTTCATACACTTTTTGATTGGCTCAGTAAAATGACATAGTATCTTTACAGTATACAGATAATTTACTACTGAAATAATAAAATAAATGACACTTCTTCTTCTTCTTCTTCTTCTTCTTCTTCTTCGGGCTTTTCCCTTCAGGGGTCTCCACAGCGAATCATCTCTCTCCACCTATCCCTATCTTCTGCATCCTCAACACTTACACCCACTAGCTTCATATCCTCATTTATTCCATCCATATACCTCCTCTTTGGCCTTCTTTTCCTCCTGCCTGGCAGCTCCATGTCCAACATTCTCCTACCAATATACTCACTCTCCCTCCTCTGAACATGTCCAAACCATCTTAATCTGGCCTCCCTAACTTCCTAATCCTGTCCAACCGTGTCACTCCCAAAGAGAACCTCAACATCTTCAGCTCTGCTAGCTCCAGCTCTGACTCCTGTCTCTTCCTCAGTGACACTGTCTCTAAACCCTACAGCATGGCCGGTCTCACCACTGTCTTGTACACCTTCCCCTTGATTCTCGCCGATATTTTTCCATCACAAAATAAATGACTATTAAACAAAAATAAACTTCAAGCAAATCAGCTCTTGTCTTTCCAGTGACTACAGTCTGTGTTTTCTTTCTTTTTTTTATCTTATTATTTGATCACACCATTACAAATGGGTCAATGGTTTTTTTTTTATTGAATTCAATTAATTTATTGATTTATTTATTTAACCCCCAACCGCGGAGGTGTGTGGCAAACGTGCTAACCACTAAGCCACCCTGTCCGAACTACTTAAACAACAAGCTTGGTGTGAGATTGAGGGAAAAATTGGAGGCATATCTGCTTATTTACAGACTTTTAATTTGCATCAACGGACGCATGATTTCATTAGACAAACTGCTGGATGCTAAATGCTCCATTTCTGCAGGGCCAAATCTATTTTATGATGGAAAGAAAACATAATTAAACATACTTTTATTAGCATTCTGCTGTAGAGCAAGACAGAGCTGAGGTGTGTGTGTGTGTGTGAGATCATTTTGAGTTTTAGTCTCCAGTTAAACTGATTTAAAAAAAGAATTTATAGAAATCTACTTTTAAATAGCAATCTTATGAGAGATAGCCGTCAAAATGTTTCCATCCAACACCTAAAAAAATCGTCCAGTGATAAATATGCAGCGGTCATGCCCGCAGGCCGGAGCATATTTTGTCCACGTGCGTGTACAGATGTATGCATTTATGACGTTAGGTAACATTTCGGAATGTTTTGTTAAGTTTGATGACTGAATTTCAGCACCATCTATTGGCAATGAACGCTCTGTGGAACAGCATCAACTGGCTAAAAATGACAAAGAATACACAAAAAGAAGTTTTTGAAGTGAGAAGTATTTATTGCACACAATCTCACCGGCTTATACTTTATCCACAGTGCTACATTCATGAAAAAAACACAAAAAACACTGGACCAAGAACTCAGTATGCTATTACGACCGTAGATTCCTGGTGTTTATTTTCCTGAACATTAACACACAATGAGTATCGGTTTTCTGTAACAGCGTTATGAAATCCAAAAGTCTATTTTTCTATCCACATACAGGAAACATCACTCATCACACACAAAAAAAATGGTTTTATTTTTCTGTCCTAGTGTAACGATCCATCTTATAGCAAACCTATGGCTTTAGGTGCAAATTGTATTTCTCACAGACGGTGTTTAAGAACTGAAGTGTTTGTTGGTCCAGAATTAAAGCAGCAAGCAATATTTCAAGTGAGCAGCCATCAAATCACAATAAATCACACGCCAAGTTATGAACACAGTAATCCTTGGTTCCATGTATCTGTAATAAATCTAATAATAAACCTCGGACTGTACGGTTGCCAAAGGAAGCTTTAAAAAAAAGCCTGAGAGGAACATATCGGTAACTTTAATATCCCTAGACATTTATGAAAAAATAAAATGTTCATCAAGAGGTATCCATTTCCTGCATACTGCTGATTGAATAACATGTTAAACGTGTTTTCCGGTGTCGTGTAAACGTACGATATGGGGACGTTTGTATAAATAGTACAGATAAATGTGTCTGTGAATCCCTGTTAAAGGTGCTTGTAGCAGGTGTGCTGCCATATTTCATGCCTCAGTGTGTTGAATATGTATTTAAGGCTCATGCTGAGTGTTAGTTGTACACATGGTGGGTTTAATAATGTCCAAGTGTTTGGCTAAGAATGATTACTTATGACTGTGTTCGAATAAAGCTCACAACTTGTACCTCCGACTAGCTCAGGGTTCAAGAGGTGACAGATCTGTTCGGCTGCTCACAACGTTGACAAGTAGCACTTCTTGACGTTTTAATGAGTATCAACATACACATACACTATGTTGCCAAAAGTTTTGGGACACCCCTCCAAATCATTGAATTCAGGTGTTGTTTTTCAGGGGTTGGGCTCGGCCCCTTAGTTCCAGTGAAAGGAACTCTTAATGCTTCAGCTTCATACCAAGACATTTTGGACAATTTCATGCTCTTTGTGGGAACAGTTTGGGGATGACCCCTTCCTGTTCCAACATGACTGCACACCAGTGACCAAAGCAAGGTCCATTAAAGACATGGATGAGTGAATTTGGTATGGAGGAACTTGACTGACCTGCACAGAGTCCTGACCTCAACCCCATAGAACACCTTTGGGATGAATTAGAGCGGAGACTGTGACCCAGACCTTCTCGTCCAACATCAGTGCCTGACCTCACAAATGCACTTCTAGAGGAATGGTGAAAAATTCCCATAAACACACTCCTAAACCTTGTGGAAAGCCTTCCCAGAAGAGTTGAAGATGTCCCAAAACTTTTGGCAATATAGTGTATTAGCTTGTTGAATCTGTAACACTGACTAAACAGGAGGTAATGACTCTGAATCAGCCTTCAAAGATTCAAAGCTTGTTGGATTTTTGTATTGAGGTGTTTTTTTTTGTTTTTTTTGCCACTTTGTAGCAGTAAAAATGGCGTAAATTCTGTGTAATTTCTGAGTGAAGTGAAACAGCATTAGTTTTTTCAAGTAAACTCTGGATATTAAAAAAACCCTATAAACTACACCTGTAACCACTCACGGTTAATTTTTATAATGACTGTCACAGTTTTGCGTATTATAACTTTAACCTACATGTAGCATACACAGAGCAATTGAATTAACAAAGCTGTAGCTTAAAGTTGTAAAGCCACACACACGACTGAACACATCCACACATGAGCTTCACACAATTCTGCTGTATATATTGATTGAAGATTTCTACCTAAAGATCATAAAAAAAATAAACATATTATTTATGGCACATATATTCAAGTCCTGGTGTGTGTGTAATGAAAGGCGATATATTGTAGGAGGAAACTTCACACTAAAATCACCATGAAATTCCCATAAATAGCACATCCTGGAGTATTCGTTTTTCTTATTGCAACATCCACATTTTTTCTGTTTACACTGATCAGGCATAACATTATGACCGGTGCCAGGTGAAGTGAATAAGACTGATGATCTCCTCATCAGGAAGCAGGAAAAATGGACAAGTGTAAGGATTTGAGCTTTGAGTTTGACGAAGGGCCAAATTGTGATGGCTAGACCACTGGATCAGAGCATCTCCAAAACTGCAGCTCTTGTGGGGTGTTCCCGGTCTGCAGTGGTCAGTATCTATCAAAAGTATCCTTTAAGTCCTGTATGGAGGCCAAACTTCACAATTTACAGGACTTAAAGGATCTGCTGTTAACATCTTGGTGCCAGATCCCACAGCACACCTTCAGGGATCTAGTGGAGTCCATGCCTCGATGAGTCAGGGCTGTTTTGGCAGCAAAAGGGGGACCAGCACAATATTAGGCAGGTGGTCATAATGTTATGCTTGGTCAGTGTATAAATACATTTAATATTGTGGAACATTAATTCCTGTTAATGAAAATTTTAGCCACTGCTGTTACAGAAAAGTATTCAACACCTTCTGACCAATCAGAATTCAACATTCTGCTGTATGTAGAAATATTGAAGTATTACACTACATAATGTTGCATTCTTATTGTTGTCTATAAATCGAGGTTTCCTACCTGATGTGGGTGTTCAGATGGGTTTGGAAATATGCAGTCTGCTCCTCTGAACCTCCTGCATTATGGCTTGCACCACGTCCGATGTCGTGCCCTGACCCCCCAGATCAGCTGTGTGTAACTGCACATGCAGGAGGAAAACAGAATGATATATACTCTATATACTTAGTAATGAAGATCTCTGTTATATACAGTCTGTGTCCTGACCTGAATCAAAGTACACAAAGTGTGCAAGAAAATGGAAAGCTGTAGAGCTCAACATGTACAGGGTAATATCTCAGTGGAGTTGCTTTTAAGAGGCAGGACTGAGTAATTTTGGATAGAGAGAGTGCACAAATAAATAAGGACACTATATTGACATACTTCTGGTGTACATTGAAAAGTTTGAGAAAGTATCTTAATCCAAAAGGTTGAAGTACCCTCAAATTAAGAGAGACATCCTGGGATGTCAACATGTATGTTTATAGTAATATATACACTACCAGTCAAAAGTTTGGACACATCTTCTAATCCCATGGTCTTTCCTGATGTTTATTTCTTTCTACATTGTAAAACAATGCTGAAGGCGGCTGAAATCCACAATAATGTCCTTTGAACAGTTGATATTGAGATATGTCTGCTCCTGATGCTCTGTAAAGCCTTCATAACTCCTCTAATCTGAGGTGCTGTTAATTGGTGATTTCTGAGGCTGGTCACTCTAAATGAACTTCTCCTCTGCAGCAGAGGTCAGTTTTGGTCTTGCTTTACTGGGATGGTCTTCATGTGAGCCAGTTTCATCATGGTGCTTGATGGGTTTTGATCAGGAAAGCACAATGCTCAGAGAATCATCAGCGTCCTACTGCCTGATCTTTAAGAAACTTACAGTACCCACGGCCTCTCCAAACCTCCCTCTCACTCTTGCTTACACTTCTCACCAACCTACAGGTGCTACAGGTGTATCAGTGTCCACAGCGTCTACCTCAGAGCCATCAGTAGGCTAAACCAGCATACAATCTGTCCCTATTCTCACCTATCAACTCTATACATTTTCAGCACACACTCTCCACCAAAATCCACCCCCACACCCACCTCCACCCCTGCCCACACACATCCCTCCATGCTGCTAATGTTTTGGCACGTCCTCTGCTTCTAATATTTAGCACATCTTTGCTGCTAGTTTAATAAACTCTTTGTACCAGAGACTAAAAACAGGGAATTTGCACCTGTTTTGGAAAGGCCTGTGTTCAGCATTAAATTTATTTGTGATATCACACTCGACAGTATGGGTGAATGACTCTTATGAAGGCCAGATGACACTCACGGCTTTAATACATTTGCATATTGTTATTTTTCCAGCCTTCCTGGAAGTGGTTCTGGAGGCGAAAGGTGAAAATCTGTATTGAAACGAATTTTCCCATAAGAAATAATGTAAATGCAGCTCCCAAAAATATGACCAGTATGACCAGTATGACGCGTATGTAAACTGTACGTCTGCTTACAAAGAACTGACCCAAGCCAAGCATTCCATGTCAAGGCTCCACACAGGAAGTCATGCCACCAAGCTTGGGTTAAAAATAGAACAGAGCACCCATGCCACCAATCTGTCAACAAAAAAACACCCGAAAAATCACCTAGCTTTTAAATGCATGCCGAAGACAACGTTGGTATCATGGGTTGACTCTTTCACACAGCTTTCTCTGACTGAAAAAAATTCCTAAAATATGTAAACTTGCTTCGGTCGGCTTTCAGCTTTGAGCGGCTCCCAGACGTACGCGCAACTTAGCCAGTGTTTGGTTCGCTTCGTATATCGATGCAAATTCCTTGCAAAATTTCAATTCTTAAGGTGGAAATTCGTAAGAGAAGGCATTCGTATACTGAGGTTCCACTGTAGCTTGATATGAAACTGCACACCAAAGCTTGTTTGGCTGCTATGATTACAAAACAAGGTATTCTTCCATGAGCTAATCATACCAGGGTAATAGATTCAACTCCACATACTTGAACAAGTGTGAGCAATGAAGTTAATGAGATTCAATCGTACCTGAGTCTCAGACAGAGTTGTAAGGACTGCTTTTCGAATGATGCTGGCATAATCATGAAGTCTAGAAGAAGAAGAAGAAGAAGAACACAAGTAAATGTTAAACACCATAGGTTTCACAAACAATGAATGAATAGGTCATCTCTAGAACAGACATTGGCCCAACTGGACAAAGAATGAGTGCAGAATATGTTAAAAGAGCAGCTGGTCATTTGTAGAGAGTCAAAATGCAGTTTCAGTCAAAACAGATGCCCCTTTTCTCCACCAATCCTACCCCCTATGCGCCTAAACATTTGCCTTCTAAGAGAGATGTGTCAATCTGGGTGTTGTGATAATGTCCGGACCAGAAAAATGACAATAATACACGAAACAAGTAAAGCACTGGTCAGATCGGTTGCATTGTGTTATTATGAAAAGCAGTATTCTCAGGGTACCTTCAAAATCAAATTATTATTAAAGCTCTAGAAATAGTTTTGAATCACAACAATCTGCATCTTTCAAATCAGCAGAGGATATTAAATCTTTACACACTTCAAGTGATCCAGCATGAGGCAGCTGGCCAACAGTGTCGCTGTGGGGTTTGCAATGTTCTTGTTAGCAATGCTTTTCCCAGTGTTCCTTGTAGCCTGCCGCACAAAGCACAAACAATATACGAGAATGTCTGGAGTATTACAAGAATCTTCTGAGAAATGTTTGATAAACAGTTAAAGTGTGGAGTGTGATTGCTCTTTCTTACGGTTTCGAAAACAGCATAGTCTTTGCCATAGTTGGCTCCTGGAACTAAACCTGGGCCACCCACGAGTCCAGCACACACGTTGCTGACCACGTTACCATAGAGGTTTGGCATCACCATCACGTCAAACTGTTGGGGCTTGGAGACTAGCTGCATGCACAGAAATAAACAGATACACAGGTTCACTTGCACCGTTCAGCCAACAGCGGTACCTGTGTTGTTTCTGATAAATACTATAACAATAGCATGTAGAGAAATACACTGATCAGGCATAACATTATGACCACATACCTAATATTGTGTTGGTCCCCCTTTTGCTGCCGAAACAGCCCTGATCTATCGAGGCATGGACTCCACTAGATCCCTGAAGGTGTGCTGTGAGAATGTTATACCTGATCAGTGTATTCGTAATCTCTGAGTGCATGCTGGTAGGCAAATACCTGCATGGTGGTGTTATCCACAATCATGTTGTCAAAAGTAATATCTGGATATCCCGCTGCTACCTCCTTACAGCACTGCAGGAAGAGACCATCACCCAGCTTCCTGTACAGAGCAAAGCCAAGACAAAATGGAGCTCAATGTTCATTGTTTTCATTTATGCATGGCAGAAAGTCTAACATAGTGTCTTGCATAAGTATTCACCCACTTGACGTTTCATAACATAAGCAAATAGCAAATAATACAGAAATAGTTAAATGGTTAAATATTTACAAATCAAACAATGTGAACATTGTGATTGCTTGAGGCCCCAAAACATACACTATATTGCCAAAAGTTTTGGGACACCCCTCCAAATCATTGAATTCAGGTGTTGTTTTTCAGGGGTTGGGCTCGGCCCCTTAGTTCCAGTGAAGCTGTTCTAGCTGCAAAGGGCGGGACAACTCCATATTATATTCATGTGCATGTAAAGGCAGACGTCCCAAAACTTTTGGCAATATAGTGTATCATGCAGCATCATGAAGACCAATGAGCTCTTAAAACAAATGTTGGACAAGGTTCTAGAAAGATGTTTGTTGTTGATTCTTCAACTCTTCAACTTCACAGCGGATCATTTGGTCCACGTTTCCATCACTTCCAGACGCAAACCCTTCCGTTTAATCCAGGCTTTGGACCTGCACTGAGAGTTAACTCTTCAGTGGCTGGGTTAGCTCCCTGCCTGGGAATCAAACCTGGGCCACGGCAATGGGAGTGCAGGATCCTGACACTGGACCACCAGGAGGCTACAAGAGTCTAGAAAAATATTCCAATTCTGCACAGTACACTGCCCCTCACAACTTTGTGTAGATTCATGATGTAATTAATCCAGCAAATATAGCAAATTACATTTATATTTACAACTACTAGTGCAGTGTACAATTTAGCATCAATCTATGTAATATTTTTTACTTTTTCAAAAGAAAATCTGGAATACAGAATAAGAGTAAACATCGTAGAGTGAAACTGACATGATGTTGGCTTTATGTACAGCAGTGACCCTGCGTCGACCTTTCTCTCGGGCAAGTTTGAAGGCGTACTCGGCGATCCGCAGAGAGTTCATCCGAGTGATGATCTTCAGACACTCAACAACCCCTGGAACATTCTGAGGAAATACAAAGTTTGAAGGTACTACAGATAATCATCATTGTACATATTTATGTTGTTTGCGGTGAATCTAGCAATTGTTTCTTCAATTAATTATTAGTGTGTGTGTACAGTGTGTGTGTGTGTGTGTACGTGACAAAAAAACGAGTAAAACTGGCACAAACCTCATGCTCTAAGCTGCTGTACTCTCCTTCTGTATTTTCTCTAATGATGATGATGTCTATGTCCTTGTGTCGGGTTTGGACACCAGGGAGAGTCTGGCAGTGCATCACATTAGCATACAGGTCCAGCGATGTGCTGAGGTTTTAAACAAGGGACAGTGTACTTTGTACTTTAATCCATTTAATTCATATAGCACTGTTAACACTGTCAGTAAACACTGTCACGTATGTCTAGAAGTAGATTTAGATCCGAACACAGCACATAAGAAGTGACAGGGAAAAACTTCCTGAGAAGACATGAGGGAGAAGCCGTGAGAAGAATCAGACTCGAAAGGAATGAATTTTCTTCTGGCTGATGGAAGACAGCGGGATTCTAGTTACTACAACTGTCTTCTATAATGCCGAATAGTAATATATCCATTGCAAGTGTGCTGAAAGAGTGTTTTGTATGAGTGTATTGAGAAGCCTGAGATACACTATATTGCCAAAAGTTTTGGGACACCCCTCCATCATCGAATTCAGGTGTTGTTTTTCAGGCGTTGGGCTCGGCCCCTTAGTTCCAGTGAAAGGAACTCTTAATGCTTCAGCTTCATACCAAGACATTTTGGACAATTTCATGCTCTTTGTGGGAACAGTTTGGGGATGACCTCTTCCTGCTTCCTGTTCCAACATGACTGTACACCAGTGACCAAAGCAAGGTCCATAAAGACATGGATGAGTGAGTTTGGTGTGGAGGAACTTGACTGGCCTGCACAGAGTCCTGACCTCAACACCTTTGGGATGAATTAGAGCGGAGACTGCAAGCCAGACCTTCTCGTCCAACATCAGTGCCTGACCTCACAAATGTGCTTCTAGAGGAATTCCCATAAACACACTCCTAAACCTTGTGGAAAGCCTTCCCAGAAGAGTTGAAGCTGTTATAGCTGCAAAGGGCGGGACAACTCCATATTACATTCATGTGCATGGAAAGGCAGATGTCCCAAAACTTTTGGCAATATAGTGTAAGCAGCTGAGGAGTTTTATAATCACAGCAGCTGAAAGTGTGAACTTACTAAACAGACAAATGAAGCTGATACATTAATAATAATACCGTAGCATGTTGTTCCTGGACTTGTGAGAGGGTGGAAGTTTGTGATTGGTCTCTATATTGCCTGAAAAAAAAAAAGGCGCATGAATAACTATAAGACCTACTTGAAGTTGAATAGAATAAATTTTAAAACCTGTCCACCTCCACAACGTTATCCTACCCTTTAGTGCAACTCCGTTGCGTCTGATGGCTGTGACAGCATTATTAATGTCATCCTCTGACGTCGCCGTGGAGTCCACCTTCACCACCTCGAAATCCACAGGGACGCAGCAGAACCTGTGCGAAGATCTAAATCTGTCAAACTACCCAAATCTCCCAAGATCCAAAGTAAAACTCGTTCCCAAACCTGAAAAGCTCTCGGACGTGGCTCAGAAGTTCGGGTCCGATACCGTCTCCGGGGATCAGAGTTACCGTGTGTCGGCCTCCATATTTTGCAGGAGGGGGCTGGAGTGTGGAAACAGGAGATAGACTCGCATAATTAAAATCACCAAATACTACAAATGGATAGTCATACCAAAGCAAAGGTCACTATGAGTAATGCTGTAAGAGTGAACATCCAAATATTCTTATTTCTACTTAATAGTTGGACACAATCTGACTAGAAAATGAACTGCATTTTATTCAGGTAGAAATGAACACCTATGTTGATCCTGTAGTCTGTAGCACACGTCTGCCATCCATCACTATATTCTGAAGGTGCATTTTGCGTAGGCGTTTCTCTTATTTAATTAAAAATGGTAGGGTTTAAGAATTAGTGCACCTTTATAATACAGTGGTTCAGTGCACTGCATCACACACACACACACACACAGTACTCACAATAACCTTGCCAGAGATTGACGATGAGGACGACGACGCATAATTAAGGTGGGGTAGATAGGTAAGTGAATGTGATGGAGAAAACAAGTCAGTGATGAGAAAATGAAAATATCTGAGCCAGTGCTAACATTTGTGCAATAAATATCCAAGTCTGTGCTGCCATCATGGCCAGTCTACATTATATACATGCACTTTGGCTGTTTTATCGGTATAGGCGTAATTACTGACTGTAGCTCATACACTATATGGCCAAAAGTATGTGGACACCCATGTGTTGGTCTTCCCCAAACTGTTGCTGCAAAGTATTTTAAATAATGTTTCCATGATGACTTTAATATTGATCTGTGCTAAATACATACAGAGATGTTCCATATATGAATTTATATCTAAGATTCGTCTACGTTCATCCAAAAATGATAAAGCGATTAGTGAAGACAAACGAATGCACAAAAGAAACTCTAAAGAATGAGGTACGGTCAGTTTCAGTGTGGATTCCAGCTTAATTTTTCTATCATGAACACCTTCGATCTAAAATCACCTGATGAATCTTGGCGAAGGAAATCAGGAGCTCCCTGTATGCATGGGGTTTATGCTCATCTTATGCAGAGCTCCCTGAGTTCTTCACAGCCAAAAAAACTCCATAATGGACACAGCGGCTACTCTAAATCGCTCTTAGGCATGATTGAGAGTGTGAATGTGTGTATGGCACCATGTGATGGACTGAGATCATCTATAGAGCTTCTGGAGCTGTAGCAGTGTGTACTTCTAAAAGAAAACAGAGAAAAACAAGGAACAACATAGATGGTGGAACACTTACAGTGTAAGTGGACTTCTCTCTCCTGCTGCATGTCACTGGTCTTATCACCTGACATTCAGAGATAACAGAGTGACAGTTATAAACAGACGGACATTAGTTAAGTTGATAAAACTTATGTTTTGTGGTAAAATAGCACCAAGTTGACGCATTACATTAGTCCATACAATGACAAGATATACACTTTATTGCCAAAAGTTTTGGGACACCCCTCCAAAACACTGAGTTCAGGTGTTGTTTTTCAGGGATTGGACTCGTCCCCTTAGTTCCAGTGAAAGGAACTCTTAATGCTTCAGCTTCATACCAAGACATTTTGGACAATTTCACGCTCTTTGTGGGAACAGTTTGGGGATGACCCCTTCCTGTTCCAACATGACTGCACACCAGTGACCAAAGCAAGGTCCATAAAGACATGGATGAGTGAGTTTGGTGTGGAGGAACTTGACTGGCCTGCACAGAGTCCTGACCTCAACCCCATAGAACACCTTTGGGATGAATTAGAGCGGAGACTGTGACCCAGACCTTCTCGTCCAACATCAGTGCCTGACCTCACAAATGCTCTTCTAGAGGAACGGTCAAAAATTCCCATAAACACACTCCTAAACCTTGTGGAAAGCCTTCCCAGAAGAGCTGAAGCTGTTATAGCTGCAAAGGGCGGGACAACTCCATATTACATTCATGTGCACGTAAAAGCAGATGTCCCAAAACTTTTGACAATATAGTGTAGCGAATACACTTCACAGCTCATCCATTTGCATGTCGATGTTTGTAGAGAACAAGTTTAACAGTAACAGCCAGGTCTCAGACACATGCTTTTGATGTTTAAGAGGAAGTAACAGCTCACAAAATCTCAATGACCTTGTAGACATGGTCGCGTGAAGCCACACCGCTGACGTGCACACGTGGCCCAATAAACCGCACTAATAAAACACGTGAGGAACCTTAGACATGTAAACCATGACACTGGCGTGCTGAATCATTAGAAGAGCCTTACATTGACCGTGTTGCCCTTTAATCCGGCCCAGGGCTGGTACACCTTGGAGAGCGACAACACTGACCTAGCGGATGACATCTGGCTTCCAAATATCAGAATGCAAATGACGGAAAGCAGAAAAAGATCTCCACAAACAGTCAGTCAGCAGTCCAAACAAATCCAATAACGTAAAGCCGTTTCACGATCCGTGCAAGGACAGTCCTGAAGGATTGTTCAAGCTCTTGCTGGACACTTTCACATCAGCGCCCACTGCTGTTAGAATTTAGCTACTGACGAGACTTTATAAAACTGACCACAGCTTCAAATGTTGGGCTTATGATGCATAGATTACGGTTACCTTTTTTATAGTGCACCAAACTGTTTCAATAAATCATGATATATTCACAACTTAATGAATATAAATTAAGATTTCAGGTCGTTTAATTGCCACGTGACTGAGATAACACCAACAGAGAGTACTCATGAAGTTACATTAACACTTCTCTGTGAGAGGCAGTAACAGCTGTATGGAGACACTAAAATGGGGTTTATTTTCTGTTCACCCATTAATCATTCAAATGATGTCCTTTTAACATAAAAAAAATGTAAATTATACCTAATAGCTAGGTAAATGAGCTGGCTAGATCCAAGGGCTTATGGGAAAAATGTGTAACTACATGATTATTATCTGTTAAGTTTTTACAAGTAGGCTAAAAGAAACAACCTAGAATTTCTCTGATTTTGAAGGATCTGAAAGAATTCCATCTCCCAAAATGTGAAAATCAATACATCAATATATGTACACAATATAGTTATCTCGATTCTTTTTATGCATGTAAAGAAGTAAGCCTGAAAAAGAAAAGAAAAGAGTATGTTAACAAACGATAGAACATTCATTTATATTGCATTTTTATTCAGCAGAAGTATACGTCACAAACTAGTAGTCCATCAACTAATCAGATGAATGACATTTCAAGAGTTTACATCACCCATGACGTCATCAGTCATGTCATTCCTATTCCAGGCATTCAGCTGTAAAGTGTCCAGTAATACTGTGTGCCCCATATAGAGAGAGGAAAAGAAAGGAACATGCCGAGATGGAAGTTATTTTTAGGCGTAAACCTGTGATGTCGCATATACACAGAAATAATAAAGCATAGATGTGGGTTAGAGCCCAGGGTGGACATTGCAGTCAGCTCAGCGTTTTCTAGGCCGCGGTCAGTCGGTCGAGAAAGTAAAACTTGCAAAAAATGGACTTAGTTAACCGGTAAAGAACCAATTCACTTGAGTCATCATGTCCAAAACTTAAAACGCATTGTTTCGTGTCACAGATAAAACCTATATATTTTTTTGAATTAACTATTCGTATTGGACTTGTCATGGAATCGGGGTCACTGGTCAAGATGTTGGTAGTTGTAGTTTTATACGCAGTCTTCGCGCTGCTGTTAATTAACCACAAACTCCAGCTCCCATAATTCCAACAATCCGACTCCTCCCCATTCTCCCCGTTCAAGCACCACGCCCACTATTTCTTGGTCCGCGGGGAAGTCGCAAGATGGCCGACGTCGCTTGAAAGTACGTTCCTCTCCTCAGTATGAAGTTGTGAGTGAGCTAGAGAGCGAGGGAGCTTACGGTGGCGTTTTGTTTTTGTTTTATTTTAGTTATTTTACTTTGTTTTATGTTTAACCAACCATTTCATTCCGAAACGCACATGTCTCAGATTTCTTTAGGCTAGTTGATTCGTCAGTCACACCGGGCTAACGAGCTAAGTTAGCTAGGTAGCTGGTGTGTTCGCTGCAAAAGCTGCAGGTTTAGGTTAAATCACTTTGGCTAGCGTCTTGTCGATTTAACACAGACTTTACACAATCCAACGGTTGCAATCAGATACGATTTAAGAAACTATCCAAGCAAATTGACTGGGATTTATTTATTTATTTTTTTCCGCTCCGTAAGTTAGCCACTGTAAAGCTAGTTTGCTAGCATGTAGGATTATATTTTGGACCTCTTCACCGCCGTCGACATCACCGTTATCTCCCACCGTAACATCGTAAAACTCGGTCATGGTTTCCCACCTAGGCGACACTAAAAATTAATCAAATAATCCGTAATCAGGTGTTCGAGGTCTGGGCGTTCCACTAGACGCAGAGTGAAGAATGGATATCCACATTGCACGCTCAGATATAAACTATAGCCTCGCCCACGACTAGACTTTCACAGATTTTACACGCTCAGTAGACACGACTCAGTTTTAAAGCCCCCTTTTTTATCCAGTTGTACGCTTCTTTACTCAGATAAGAAAGATAAACTGATTTAAAACTCTGGAAAGGGCGTGCTCATCTGCCACATCTACTACGCGCGCGCGCACACAGAGAGTCTTGAGACGTAAACAGGACCGAAGTACACAAAAAATATGGGAGTGCAGGGCTTTCAGGAGTATTTGGAAAAGCGGTGCCCGGGTGCCTCGGTTCCGGTAGATCTCCTCAAACTGGGCCGTACTGCGAACCGAAATCCTCCACACCACCACCACCATCATCCCCATCCCCACCATCATCCTCATCACCCAAACGCGCTGCCCGCTCCTCCTCCGCCGCCGGCGCGCATCCTCGTGGACGCAGACTCGGGCCTGCAGCGCCTCTACGGCGGATACCAGACCGACTGGGTGTGCGGCGGCGAGTGGAACGCCATGCTCGGCTACTTGGCGGCGCTGTCGCAGGCCTGCCTGTACCAGGGCGGCCTCGAGCTCGTAGTCGCATTCAATGGCACGCTGGGCAAAGAGCGCTGGCCCGAGTGGGCGCGCCGAGCACAGGCCCACAGACAGACGGCGCAGCTCATCGTCAACCACGTGGGCAGCAAAGGCACACCGCCCCCACGCGCCTGGTTCCTGCCGCCCGCCTGCCTCAGCCACTGCGTCCGCCTCGCCATGTTCCGCTTCCGCGTGCGGGTGAGTGCGCCTCATAACCGGCTGTGAGACATGCCGACAACCGTGAGTTACAGAATCAGATTATTCCACCAGATTTAAAGTTTCACAGGTCAATGCACCTTATTCAACAGCGCTGTTCAGCTCTCCGATCTGATTGGTCAGCAGGTGTCGATTCAGCTCAGACAGGAGCTCGTGCTGCGAGGCAAACAACAGGCTTTAAGTCACATTATACTCGCTTTATTATTACTGTTTCCACATAATCCAATCCTAATAATATAGCTTTTCTGTTAGGAGACATTTAACTAACATTTATGGAAGGAGTCTCAGGTGTCAGCACTTTGTAAAGGTCAGTAAATTCTCTGATACAGCAAGGCAGTGACTTGTGAAAGGCATGACTGTTTATAGTTGCTATAGCACAAGTGATGACAGGAAATCATTTACAGGTGATGAAGGAATTACACGGTTAAATAAACTCAGTAGTTAAAAGGTCATTCAGTAATACATGTAAACATTTGATTTATTTATATTTCACCGTGGTGTAGGGATGTCCTGCTATATGCATGTGTTTAATTTTGGGTTGCTGATGGCATCACACCATCCTGTTATAGAGCCATAGTTTTTTAATAACACCTGTTTCTTTACTTAATACCATATAGACCCATAAAAGGCATAAGTCAATAAATAATGTAAACTATTTTCCTCTTAGACAAGTGTTTAAAGTTTTGCTCTGGGTGTGTGATTCCACTGTTCATCATAAGTGTTCATCAGAAATCTCGCTTTTTTTTACATACATATTTAGGAACTATTCATTCTCATTAATTATTATTGCTTTCAGGCAACAGCCTGTGAGGTTGTTATGGCATGATATTTGGAAGCCAGATATCAATCAAACGACATCACTTGGACAGATGTTAACACACTGCCCAAACTTTCCTTTAGACACCGAACAATTTGCCAGATTCATTCCTCATCTCAGTGGTTTAGTTCCCTTGAAATTCGTTGAACGCATATTTACATTTTTTTTGTCATCCAAAAACTTTATTTGAATTGCCATTTTAATCGAAAACTGGTCCACTGTTTGAGTCATTCAAATGCTGGTGTTATTTCACATAGTGTTTTGGAAAAGGGTATAAACTTGATGAGACTGTTCTCTAACAGACAACCGATCGTTATTCTGGATGGAGTATAGACCACAGATTCTTCAGCCAAGCAAAATAAATCACCTAGCTTAATGTGGTGAAAGACGAGTACACTAGAACTTGCAGGCTTTTTTCTGAATCAGAAAACTGCAAGCTGTGTCGAGTGCCATACTAATGTATTATTTTCAGGGGTGGACAGATCGCTAGCCTGGGCTCAGAGGACAAGCAGATTATATACCTGGGCCGTCTTTTCGCAATCAGCATCACGCTGTAGGCGGAAACGCTGACAAAATGGAGCTCAGTACAGTAGCACGAGACCTCACGTATCTCATCCAGCTTTGCAGTCAGCTCACAGTTAAACATGCCCAGCAAAAACGAATATACTAGCCTGTCTATTTCATGTATTCCAAGCAGAGATGCTTAGACTCAGACACCTAGACTCGGACCGCTCAGACACCAGCCAAATGCTTGCTGTTTTCTCTTGGTCACAAATATGATTTTGCAAGAAAGAACAAGTAGGGAAATGGTTTAAGCATGAGTATCATCTCTGTCCCAAGTAGTATGTAAAACTACTAGGTGGTACAAGAATGTTATAACCTAGGCCAGGCTCAAAAACCTCAGGTCTAATATTGTTTTGGTCTCGGGACTAATTTTGCAGCAGCTGTGGTCTGGCTCAGACAGTGAGAATGTAGCCTCATGTCAAATCTAGTTGCTGACCCACAATCTTGTGTCTGCTGAGCATGCAATTCGTTGATCATGTAAGATCTCGAGAGTAAATAAAAATGGTTTTAGTTTCTATTGAGGGAACCGTGACCCAATAAATACCTGGTCAGAAATCTAGTGTCTTCCATTTGTAGCATGGAGATATAGGCTCCATTATAAATGTCCATTACACATCCTTAGAGACGTGTCAGCTGAGATGTCCAGACCTGTGAGCAGCTTCCAGCTAAAATATAATGTGCTATTTTTCATAAACCAGAGTGATTTGCCAGTGGCTAAAATGTTTAACTTAATGTATGAAACTCGCATTTTAACAGTTTAGTAAGATTTAACGATGTGGAACAAATTAGTTCCTGTTATTACTTAGTCACTATAAAGTAATTCCCTGACCAGCTTCTATCTCTCTATCTCTCTCTCTCTCTCACTTGGGGTAAAATCAGCTTGTCTTTTTTTACTGAAATCTCTTTTGTTTAGATTTTCCAATGCTTATGATCTCTGCCAAGCACCCTGATGGTTACAAAGTACTTATAACTAATACTCCTTCCATAATTGTCTCCTGAAAGCGATGAAGCGTTTTATTTGTTGCATTTCTGGCATTTGGCAGATGCCCTTAAGTCTTGTCCGACTTACATTTTATCTAATTTTTTAATGCAACTGAGCGATTGAGGGTCAAACAGAGGTAGCTTTGTGGAACTGGGCTTCAAACTCACAACCTTTCGTTCAGTAATCCAACACCTTAACCACTGAGCTACCACTGCTTCTCATTGTTAAGCAATATATAATTTAAAATCTATTTATTAGTCTTATGTGGCCTGCTATACAAGTCCCTGTGTACGAGCTCTTATAGAAGCAGTAATGTATTAGAAGTAATGAATTAATATTGACATATCGTTCATGTTACAGTCGTAGTTACTGCCTGAGCCGTGCTGTGGTATGAAAATAACACACCTTCTGACCAATCAGATTCGAGCATTCAACCAAGCTGTGGTATAAATCCTTAGATTGCTGGTTTTACTTACTGCTTAAGAGAAACAGTAACATTTAGCTATCTTTGTTTTGTTTTATATTCACACACTTGCGTCGAGTCCAGCATGTGTGCTTACTGTTAAATCGGGCAGGAGTATAATACAGCACAAAGAAGGTAGGGAAATTCCTGGGCTGAAGTCCGTTTCCCTTTCTTTCTGCAGGTGGTTCAGACCCTAGAGGACCACCACCAGGAGGTGCTATCTCTGTACAGAGACTTTGGATTTCAGGGCCTGATTGCACAGGACTCAGAGTTCGCTCTATGCAATGTCCCGGCCTATTTCAGCTCTCATGCGCTCAAGCTCTCCTGGAATGGCAAGAATCTGACCACTCACCAGTACCTGCTGTCTGAGGCTGCCCGCCAGCTGGGTCTCAAAACCCAGCACCTGCCCATCTTTGCTGCCCTGCTTGGTAAGTAACTCTCAGCACAGTTAGCAAGACCACAGTTTGGCCATATGTTAACTTCTGGTACATATCAGCTTGTTCTGAATGATCTGGTCTAATCTGAAGAATTCTTATTTCCTCAGGTAACCACATTCTGCCAGATGAAGATCTGGCTGCCTTTCATTGGAGTCTCTTGGGTCCAGAGCACCCTCTTGCCTCCCTCAAGGTGCCGTTACCCCCTGTTTTTGTTACTGCTATTGTCATTGATAACTGGGTAGATGTAGGAAAATTAGCCGCTGCATCAGTTCCTATTGTTTCTCTGCTCCTTTTTAGGTAAGGGCTCACCAGTTAGTTCTCCCTCCCTGTGAGGTTGTGATTAAGGCTGTGTCAGAGTACGTTGCATCTATTCAGGACCTTGGGAACCTGGATGCTGTGGCCAGAGATGTATTCAAACAGTCTCAGGTACATCTTAATTATGGTCTTTGATTCTTCTAGTATGCTGTTGCTAATTATAACTAATTAATTAAAGACAAAGTCTTTTGAGAAATATGAGGAAATGGGTCACATTATAGAATTAAAGTAAATTTGATCAACATATTTTATTTTTTGCGCAGTCTCGGACCGAAGATAAAATCGAAAGATTTAAGAAGGCAGTGGAATACTTTTCAGCGGCCAGTAAACCCAGACCTCTTACCATGGGACCTTCTCCTTACCTCTGTAAGTACTGTCCACATGGATATGTATTTTATTTGATGTCTATTACATGTTCTGCAACTCTGCTGAGTACCTGTTGAGTAATTGCTCTCTGATCTCTTGCCTTAAGCTGAGAGCTTACTTTCTTACTGTTTTTCACTTTTATAATTAGATCCTCTCTTCTTGGATTTATTCACAGTGCCAGGTTTTGGGCCTTGTCAGTTTGGTGGTCCTCCAGGCCACATGGGTGCAGTACAGCCTGGGAAAGCCCAGGTAAGTTTTTGTATAAAATTTGTAATCTCTCGTTTTTTTCCCCCATCCTGGGTATCATCTTTGTGTTGGTGGTTTAATTTCTTTTCACCTTATTTCACAGGTTGGTCCACCCCAGGTGTCAGGTGTTAAGGTGCCTTATCCCGGTGGGCCCTACGGCCCCGGCCCAACCTCTGCCCTTCTGTTCCAGAACCCACCTCCACCACTGCAGGAATGCAATGATTCTCTTGTTGGGAAAATAGGTTTTGGTGATTGGTCCGCTCCTTATGATTCCAGTCAAGTTGGGAACCGAATGCCCAATCACCACACAGCTGCTCCTTCGGGCCCTTCCCCATCACCGTCGTCGTCTTCAGATGGGGAGGAGCAAAATGACACCAGCACTAAGTGAGTTTTATATATTTTACAAGCTAGCAGAATTTAGTGACAAACTTCTAATAGAAAAATTATGCTTTTTACTAATATGGGTAGCAGCAGCTGTGTATTATTTCATGTTTTCGAGCTGTGCAGTACCAGACTCCATGCTGAGATTTCTGTGTGCCTTTCAAATACCACAAGCTGAACTCATTTGGTTATCTTATCACATCACATGTCCCAGGTACACCAAGATCTATCGTTTCTATCACAGCCATACAGAAGCCATGCGTAAAAATCAGAAAGATTCAGAGGTGTTTGAACACAGCAGTAACGGTCCACATTTATCCGTCTGTCCCTCCATATTACCCCCATTACACAAAGAAAGGTTGCATAAGGGAGTTTTATTTTGTATTGTTTACATGCCAATAAAAGCATACATTTACACTGATTTGCATGTCATGTTAGATGTACTACCTTGATATGCATCGATTGAAGCAAATAATATTTTGTATGTGTCTTCAACCATGTCCTTTCTTGCTTTTCAGTCATTTGGCTGATAAGTCCTCTAGATGGGAAGAGCCCAGTGGCCGTGGGGGTGGCGCCTCCGGGGAGGGTCCCCAAGGCAACGGGAGTGGGCCATCTATTCCGTCACTGCTGTCCATGGCAACCCGGAGTCACATGGACATTACGACCCCACCCCTTCCACAGGTCAGCGCTGAGGTGCTACGAGTGGCTGAGCACAGACACAGAAGAGGTCTCATGTACCCACAGATATACCACATCCTCACCAAGGTACTGCAGCTTTCTTCTTCTCTGTGGTTAATATAAATAAAAATGTAAGTGTTCAGTTATACTGTCATTTCACTCACTGATTCTTTCTCAGGGTGGAGAGTGTTTAGCAAATGGTTTAAGAGTGATTCATGTATTTTTAAAAGGATTATTTACATAGGATGAGTGAGGCAGTTGCTCTACTTGTCAAGAAACCTTTTACACACACACACACACAGGTGCTTGTTTTTTATTTAATTGTTTCACAACAGCATGCACTGCTAATGAAATGATAAAGGGCCTTCGTTTTTAGAACAATTAAGTTATCAGTTTTGTGAACCTCGTAGTTACTAAGGGCTCCAATGCTTAACAAATATCTAATCTAAGTGGATATACACACAATATTAATTTCTTCTATTTATAAAGTGTCATAATGAACCACAGTTTACGTGCTTTTTGTCAGTTTCAGTGGTAAAGGTTTTCAACATAACAATTACTGTCGTACTCCTTTAATGTAACAGAAGGGTCAGGATGTGATCATAAGGATCAAAACTGATTGTTTAGGTAGTCTAATTTGGGGTCTGGTTTAACTTGTATATTTTAACCTTTTATTTAATCGGTTTTATTGTTTTTGTGTATCAATCACTCCACATGTTGAGGTCTGAAGTTGGTCCCATGTCTCCTGTAAAACCTGGGAATGGTTAGGCTAATTTTCCAATCCACTGTCCAAAAGTTCTTCAAAATTTTCTGGCAGATTTCGTCCTCAACTAACATGTTTTAAAAATTAATGGGTCAGGGGAAATAAAGTTCACATTCTGGATTTTATTGTCCATCTGTGCCAGGATGCCGTTGTTGTGCTAAGAGTATCCCAGTGAGAATTATTTTTATTATTATTTTCTTAAACAGACCTGAGGCTAGCAAAAGTGGAAGTCTGACCAGAGGTTTGAACTTTGTTTAAACTCTACTGGGTTGTTTGGTGTATTCTACAACTAAAGTTAGAAAATTCAACCGTCTTGTTAAAAAACGTTTTTCATATTGTATGGGTTTGTCAGAAGTTGTTTAATACGTTATAAAGTTATTCACAAATGTGAGTCGATCTAAAGAGACCTCAGTGATTACCTGTAAGATCGTTATGAAAAGAGAGGTAAGTGCGTATTCTGCATATCATGCTTTAACGACACCATGGTCAGGGATGTAAATATTTTTCCATTGTTCACTTTTAGCCTTTTATTAGCACTTCTGTTCATTTTTTAAAAAAAATGTGATTGCTCACTGTGTATCTCAGGGGGAGATGAAGATGCCAGTGTGTATAGAGGATGAGTGCAACCCTGACCTGCCTCCTGCCTCTTTGCTGTTCCGCTCAGCACGGCAGTATGCCTATGGCGTGCTGTTTAGCCTGGCTGAGACCCAGCGGAGACTGGAAAGGATGGCCATGCGCAAGCGCACGCCACTAGAGGGTGAGTGTGGGACAGAGTGAAGCTTATAATGAGTGTGGTGATGCTGTTATACGTTAAATATAGTACAGTGCAAAAAAGGAGTGTAGTGGGGGGTCAGTGGGGTTGACATTGCCTGGATGTGACTGGATCCTTGCTGAGTTGAGAATTAATTCAGGACTCGACTTTATTTTAATGAATCCAGAGATATTAAAGCTTAAAGATTATATTCTGGTGAGAATCCAGACATCATAATGTAGTATAGCACTAGTGAATTGTCACCCCCTAAAACATATATGAAGTTTTCTTAACCTCAGCTGATCACATATCTCATCTGAACAATATGACCTGCACAGATCTTGGGTTGCTTTGTCAGTGTTGCTTTGCGTGACTCCACAGTGCCCCCAGTGATAGTTAAGGAGTGGTGTGCCAGTAAGGCCAAGTCGGCCTTGACCCCCGAGCTGGTTCCAGCTATGTGTTTCCGTGAGTGGACCTGTCCTAATCTGAGGCGTCTGTGGCTCGGCCGTGCCTCCGAGGACCGCAGTCGACGCACACGAGCCTTCTTGGCTTGCATGAGATCAGACTGCCCTGCCCTACTTAACCCGTCCTGCGTGCCATCACACCTGCTGCTCATGTGCTGCGTACTCAGGTAGTGAAACTGGACTTTTCGACTGCTAATACTTTATTACTCAGGAAAACCCAGCAACCCTTAGTGTTTAGAATCATCTTGGTTGTGCATTGTGATCGGTTACAGAGACAGCATTCTGTGAGCTCTGTAACATATCCAGGCTTTCTCTGTGTATCGTCATAAATTATAGCTTCAATTAAATTAAAAATAATCTGTTTGCTCAAACATTGCAAGGCATGTTGCAATCATAGTGTATGCTGTAGAGTATGCTGTTTTAGTCATTAGAAATGATGGCAAATCGGTGTCCTTGCTTTCAGGTATATGATGCAGTGGCCAGGTGGCCGCATACTCCAACGCCATGAGCTTGATGCCTTTTTGGCTCAAGCGGTGTCCAACCAGCTCTATGAGCCTGATCAACTGCAGGAACTCAAGGTTGGTGTCCAGAAATGCAAGCTTGGTGAATGTGATAATTGCTTGCTTGCTGGGATAAATATGGCAGTAATGTGTGTCTGACATTAGGTGGAGAAAGTGGATAACCGTGGTGTGCAGCTGGCCTCTCTCTTTATGAGCGGCGTGGACACTGCTCTATTTGTGAACGATGTGTGTGGCCAGCCTCTCCCTTGGGATCACTGCTGCCCCTGGGGCTTCTTCGATGGCAAGCTGTTTCAGAGCAAACTTGCAAAGGCTACCAGAGACAGGGCTGCTCTGCTGGACATGTGTGAAGGCCAGGTACAGATCCTATCACTTTCCCTTACACCTTCTACTCCATAATAATTGTTGGCTTCTGTTGATGCTTTTGTAAACTTTTGAATGGTTAAGACATGAAGCTGTCTCCTGCACCCTTTGCTGTGACAGGAGGAGCTGGTGTCCCGAGTCGAGAAGATGAGGCAGGCTATTTTGGAAGGCATCAACCTCTCTCGGCCTCCACCACCACCCCCACCTTTGCCACCCCCAGCTTTCCTTCCCCCTGCCATGGTGCCACCTTTCTACCCTATGCACCCACTGTATCCGCCTCGACCCTTGGGTTCTATGCCTCCTCCGCACCACCAGCACCGACCAAGAGCTTTCCCAGGTCTGACCACAGCTGTTTTGAGTAAAGTCCAATCAGTCCCAGTACTTTTGGTAGTTGAGTGAGCTGTTTGAACATAGGTGGTTAGTTGGCAGTTCTTAAGTTGTATCCATTCATAGTAAGGCTTTCTTGTTTACATTAAGCTATGATGGATGTTCTTAAAACTTAACAGCAAATTCTTTACTCTTAAAAATAATCTAATGCATTAATTATGTTTTTTCAGGTAAATAGTTTTTCTTCTTTATTGTAATTGGACATACACTATATTGCCAGAGGTTTTGGGACGTCTGCCTTTACGTGCACATGAATGTAATATGGAGTTGTCCCGCCCTTTGCAGCTATAACAGCTTCAACTCTTCTGGGAAGGCTTTCCACAAGGTTTAGGAGTGTGTTTATGGGAATTTTTGACTGTTCCTCTAGAAGCACATTTGTGAGGTCAGACACTGATGTTGGACGAGAAGGTCTGGCTCGCAGTCTCCGCTCTAATTCATCCCAAAGGTGTTCTGTGGGGTTGAGGTCAGGACTCTGTGCAGGACAGTCAAGTTCCTCCTTGACCTTGCTTTGGTCACTGGTGTGCAGTCATGTTGGAACAGGAAGGGGTCATCCCCAAACTGTTCCCACAAAGAGCATGAAATTGTCCAAAATGTCTTGGTATGAAGCTGAAGCATTAAGAGTTCCTTTCACTGGAACTAAGGGGCCGAGCCCAACCCCTGAAAAGCAACACCTGAACTCAATGATCTGGAGTGGTGTCCCAAAACCTTTGGCACTATAGTGTACATCATAGATGCAGTATTTGGAGCTCAGATTAGAAAATACTGGATTATTTCTTTCAAGGTGGTGTTAAAATGTTGGCCAATGCCCACTTTAAAATGGCTGGATTGTATTTGGAGTCCTTGTTTAATTTATTTCTATGTTAAAATCATTCTTTCATGTCCATTGTGAAGTGGAATTAAAAAGAAAGGTTTAGCGGTGATGGGCTTCCTACGCTGGTACCTTCTCACTGCTGTTTTTTCCCAGTGTAAAAATAGCCACTAAATGAATTATGCTAAAATGAAGGGCTATAGATTTTGAGTTGGTCTCTGTAATATGATGGTCATTTGTTTTAAACTGCCGTAGCATGAATTATAGATTTAATATTGTGTGTTTTGTTTACAAGCTCATGATTTATATTGTGAAACTTTGACTCTCAACACAGGTATCCAGTCTATACCTCCTCAAGGGGGGAAGCTAGAGATTGCTGGCATGGTTGTTGGCCAGTGGGCTGGAAACAAACCGGTGCGTGGCAGAGGAGGGTTTAACGTACAAGTGGTATCAGTGGGAGGAGGCAAGGGGTAAGTCAACTCAGGAAGGACTCCATGTGGCAATTCCAACACTAGTCAAGAAGGTTAAAGTAATAAAATGCAGTGAAATGAGGACTTGAAACTTTGTCTTCTTTCTGTTGTAGAAGGGGTAAAGAAGTGATACCAAAAGGAAGGGGAGGAAAGAAAATTACCACAAATCGAACACAGGTAACACGAATTACACACCTGATTTGTCGTTTGTATGTGTTCTTCTCAAACAACCTCAGTTCATATGAGATCATTTTTGCAAACATGCTAGAATCCAAGAGCCCGTTTTCTCTGATTCCACATACAAATGAAGTGATCTTTAGTTATAGCTACAAACAATGTAAAGAGAACAGTGAGAGTGGGAGATTTCCAAAAAAAGTTTCTTTTGAGCTTCCTAGTCTTCATCATTTCATTTGCTGCAATTTACTTTCTCCTCTAGAATCTTTCCTCCTCACCTCCCTCATCCAGCCCCCCAAAGCTGGCAGAGGAGCCCAAAACAGTGGGACGGCCTACTGAGAGAGCCGGCGTCGTATCCCAGCAACTGAACGGCAGCTCTTCAGGAAGCACCACTGGCCAACCTGTTGACCTGCCACCACTGGCCCAGCCAATCCAGTGTGCCTTAGCCAGCAAAGACAACCAATCAGGAGATGGGGTGGAGGTAGAGGCCCCATGTTGCCTTGACGACTGCTCGTCAGATGGTGCACTACAAAAAGAGGAGTAATTACATCCCATAGTTTAACGAGAACGATTGAGTGGAGAGGGAATGTTCCAAGTTCGACTGCCTTTTTTTCCTTGTAAAACATAATTAGGCACAGTAGCCACTTCGTGTTGTCATAAAAAATAATTTATGATGTTACAGATGCTGGAAACTAGAGATGGACAGTGTGAGAAGGGGTGTGGTCTATGTCACCTTATAACAGTAGGTTCTGATTTGAAACTGAGCAAAGTTAAAAAATCACAACCACTTGATTGCACATTGCACTGAATCTTTTGGATTCTGGACCTCAGCCTTTCCACTGCCCCATCAGGGTTGTAGCATTGTGACGAGCTCTCAGTCTTTTCACCTTTCTAACTTTTTTTTTTTTTTTTAAACAATTTAGATTGTTGGTTATATTTGTACTATTGTCCAAGTATGGCGACATTTGGCCCCTTTCACCCAAATATATTCTAATTAAATCTACACTTATAGCCAGTACATTGTAAGAGCAGCATACTTAGCTTAATTAGACCCAAAGCGTTTTTGTTTTTAATTTTTGACTTATTTCCAGAGAAGACCTTGTCAGCTGAACCATGAGCCATCATGCAGATTTAGTGCACCATGGCTTTCCCCCTCCATCTATATACAAAACATTTAATTGTTGGCATGAGCTTTGTATTTACTATCTGTTAAGTAGCAAAGAACTATTGCGTTGACATTTTCACATTTCTTATATGCATCTAAAATGCATAGGTGTAGATATACATCCCTTCCTCTTTGTTTTCTTTTTTCCCTTTCTCCACATATTTGGTGATTTATCAGCAAACATTGTTGTAGTTTTTGGTAATTTGATCGCAGTAGATGTCAAAACCTGCACGTTTCTTTTTTATTTTTAATGATATTCTTATAAATGAATTCATAGTACTTAAGCAGAAGCCCTTTTGCTAGTTGTATCGCTGTATTATGCAGGCAAGGCAAATATCGAATTAGGACCCTGTTTAGAGTTAATAAATTGTCCCTGCATACAGTGAGAGACTCCAGTGCCGTCGTAGGTTAGCGTCCAAGGGACTGTCCCGACAAATAGTGATACGGCTTCCAGTGAATTTAAAGCTGCTCGATTGTGAGAATAGCATCAGTTTCTACTCATTATTAGGCAATAGCACGGTTTGTTTGAATCCCTTTAAGGGGATTGTCATATTTTGTGTTTTTATAACAGTACACTTTGAAAATTAAGTTTGTTTTGCAGCATACAATAAGGGTCCAAAAAATCCTGATTTTTTTGTTGCAGAAAAATGGCTTCGTGTCACGATGATGATGACGAACTCTCAGTTGTTTATTCGTTTTCAGTCATCCAGATTCTGCTGAGAGGTATGATGTAAAAATAAAACAAAGTACATTAGATGTGAGGCTGCTGATTTTGCCAGTCAGGGATGGTATTGCTTTGCTGTCTCTTCTTTCAGTAGCTTTTTCATACAGCAATACTGAATTATTTTTTTAATGTTTCCAACATCACCTATTCAGTCAACACTTGTGATCCTCATCGACAGAGCTGCTAAATAGGGTCATCAATTTTTATTTTAATTTTTTTTTTTTTTTAAAGCACCTTATGCCCCGAGATATAGCTATTGATATGCAAACCCCAGCACTAAACCGTAAAGGAAACGCCCCCTGGAATGGATTGTAAACCCAACTTAAAGCACTTACATTATTTATGTACAATTATAGAACTGCAGTCCTTAGTCTACGTAAGACCAAGAAACTGGACATAAAGAAGTCAAACTCCCAAATTTGCAAGACAATTGGGTGGAAAATCCCACACCGTTCCATTACGTTAACACATGGTGTTCTGTTTCTGTGACGTTAAACCCGTACGTGTCGTTTCTACGATTGACCATGAACCTTGTGCACTTTTCAGAGAGCATTTTATCGGGGTGGGGGTGGGGGGGTAGATGGGTCTAAAGTAGTCTGTTCGACACGAAAATCTTGCGGCTTGGAAACTCGACTTTACACCTTCACATGAAGGGAGTGCTCCTTCGGGAACTTTTTTTTTTTTTTCTTTTTTTTTTTTTTACTACGAATTACGGAGATGTCGGGAGCGAGCTTCGATTTGTATGAAAGAACAAATACACTAGACTTTTGACAAATAATTTTAATTAGAAATCTCTAATACAGAATTTCATTGGTGTCTGTGCAGGCATGTTAATAAGATGCACCTTATTTTGTTACGATATGGATAGATGATAGTTTATCGTGTGCCACAAATAGTATATCAAAAGCTCTAAATAACGCCGGATGACAGACATATTTATGCTTGTATGTTCTAAAGGTTTTGCGGAAATCCCCTCCATTTAGTTTGACTTGTTTAAGTTTATATACGTATACCGCACAGATATACACAAATAGTCAGCAGTAACCTTTTTACACACACCGTGTCCAGGTTCATGTCCGCTAAGGACATGATGCGACCGTCTTAGACACGTATGAACTATGATAGATCGGTATTAATCGAGACCTTAGCATTGCAAATACTGTACGCGAACCCGTACGATACTACACACACGCACGCGGGCGCAGGCGATTGTTCTGAAGCTCAGACTTTGGTCGTTGCGCGTGATGAAATTTCAGCAGTGCTCGTAATGGAAGGATCTTCCATCATGAATTAAGTACACCATACACACACACACACACACACACACACACATATATATATATATATATATATATATATATATATATATATATATATATATATATATATATATATATATATATATATATATATATATATAAAATAGAAATGCGCTTGTTTATTCCTGTAAACAAGCAATCGACTTCAGACTTACTGTAAATCATTGTTCAGTTTCCATTTTAAGGTAGATACAAAAGTTCAATAAGCAGGCACAGATTCTTCTCCTAGAGCTCCAGTTAGCTTAATCTTAGTCTCAAACCCATCATTCAGACACACCCAGAAATGGACATAAACATGTGTGCACACACTCTCAAACACACACACACACACACACACACACATGTGCATATGTAGATGTTTTCTTTTAGAGAGACACCAGTTAGTACAAGAGAAAATGTAACATTATTTAGGATTTCTTTTTGTATTTGATATAGTTGATTACTTGTAATGCTTAATTAGTGATTTCAGATTGTGTGGTTCCCAACTTACCCTCTGCAGAGCTTTTCTTATCTGGCTTTTTATGTATTCTTTATTTTTTCCCCACTCTTCTAACCTCTTTCTTATTTGCCATTTTAATCAGACATTTTTGTTGAGAGTTGACTTTTACCCAGCGTAGATTGCAGATGTATGATCATTTACAGTATTAAGGTATTTTAAGGGATCTATGTTATGATTTTTGAGGTTCACCCAAACCTTATCATACACCTTTAACCCCCCCCCCCCCAATCCTAATCAGTCCTATTCGATCAGTGGTAATATAGACCATGCGCAGATTTATTCGTATGGCGATAGTTCCTGTACTGCACTATTTGTTTGCTGATTTGACAAATCCCTGTCTCGGTGTTGAATATAGCGTTACTAATACACACACACACACACACACACACAGTTCACGTGCTTGCTTTTCTGTAGTTCTACAACAATAACCCGATTTTCTTCCCTGTGGTAAAAACAAAAAAACGAACAAAAAAAAAAAAAATGGCCGTCACTATCGTTTGTTCTTCCTCCTCGTTTTCATCCTGTTTTCAACTCTCTTCACGTCTTTTATCACGTCTTGGTTGTGGACTTTCTTGCTCCTGCTGCAGTGTTGTCTCCTTTACCCCATCATACTAACAGTAACGATAATATTAACGACAATAATAATTACGCTTATAATCAGTCTGTATGTAATCGTAGGTTGGAAACGGATATTTTCAGCATTTGAATACAAAAATAAAAAAAAAGAGAGAGAGAGAAAAACTAACCTAACCATCTTTGGTTTGAAATTGTGAAAATTGTGTTATTATTTTTCCTTTTTTTCTGTTTTATTTTTGTTGTTGTTATAAAAAAAAAAGACATTATTACTCCTTTGACCATTGCTACAATTAGTATTAAATGCACTTAGCACAGATAGATATTTGAAGCCGTAACGATGTTAGGTATCTTTACCGTACAGCTATTGTTTTTCCGACCGCTTCACCATTGGGTTAAAATTTTTTAGCCGTCAGACTAAACCTCAACTCTGTCGAACACAGCTTCAATTAATCAGTGAAGATCATTCAAAAGCTGATCAGTTCAACATTAACCTTTGCATCCTTGCACAAAACAGAGTTCTCTCTGCTACTAAAAAAACCAAAGTGCATCCTATCTTTCTATTCGCCGACCCGAATTACCGCTCGTTCGTGGAAATCAAGAGATCTTACTATCGAGTCATTGAGATCGTAACAGATATTATGGGTCCACTGACAAATATTAAAATGAAGGAAACAACGTATTTACATCTTTTTTTTGGTGAAACGTGGCTGAGGTGCGTGTTGTCCGTTTTCTTATTTTTTGGGCTAACAATTGTTAGTTTGTTTTCCCCCTGTTAATGAAGCATAGCCTCCGATGCAAGTCTTGATGCGGTTAAATCCTAGCACCTTCTCCAGTTACAGTTTGGGAAATGTAGCTTCATCAGTAGTCATGGCTAAGGTAAATGTAAAGCACATAAGCGTCAGCCACATGTTAGTGTGAAGTGTCCTTGCCTGTGCATTCCTGTAGATTAGTGTCTGGAGATTAGATCTGAATTATTATTATTATTTTGCTTTAAAAACTGTTCCCTTTCTACCCCTAGCTTTTGAAGCCCTTCACGGCACAGGACCGCCTATGTGCTTTTGACCGGTGTTGTAAGGTTTTGAGCCCTTTAGCGATAACAGCAGTGTGTTGTGTACAATGGCACCATGCCCCCCCCCCCACTCTTGCTGGATGAATGCCCTTGTTTTATCCTCTTCGTTTTTTGTTTGTTTTTGTTTTTTTTTAGAGCATGTTGCCCCTGCATTGTTGTCAACATTTTCAAGTGACGACCCAGTCTCATTTGTAGGCGACACGTTCCGTCATCCGATCCGTTGACCAGGATAAAACGCGTTGATGCATGCATCAAGGTCTCCAAAAGAACTTGTGTAGTGAAGGGTGAAACTTCATTATTATTATTGCTGTTATGGTTATGATCGTTATTAACAGTTTCTCATTTTAGTCAAAAGAAAGCACCAGGTTGTTTGGGAAAGAAACCTTTTTTATTTGTCTTGCCGTTGTGGTCTGAATTCACGATGCATCGAGAAGAAAGCCAAAAGGCTGAGAGAGAAAGAGTTTGGAGTTTGGCAGTCATGTTTGTATGGTTGGAAAATGACTTACAGTGCTGAAATAAAATTTATTCTTTTAGTAAAAAAAAAAAAAAAAGTCCTCTGTTTATTTGTGAATTTTCAAAGCAATTTGACATATATAGAAGATACACACGCACACAGATCAGGCATAACATTATGACCACCTGCCTAATATTGTGATGGTCAGCCCTGACCCGTTGAGGCATGGACTCCACTAGATCCCTGAAGGTGTGCTGTGGGATCTGGCACCAAGATGTTAGCAGCAGATCCTTTAAGTCCTGTAAGTTGTGAGGTGGGGTCTCCATGGTTCAGACTTGTTTGTCCAGCACATCCCACAGATGCTGGATTGGATTGAGATCTGGGGAATTTGGAGGCCAAGTCAACACCTCAAACTGGTTGTTGTGGTCATCAAACCATTCCTGAACCATTTCTGCTTTGTGGCACGGTGCATTATCCTGCTGAAAGAGGCCACAGCCATCAGGGAATACCGTTTACATGAAAGGGTGTAGATGTTCTGTAACAATGCTTAGGTAGGTGGTACGTGTCACAGTAACATTTACATGGATGCAGGACCCAAGATTCCCAGCAGAACATTGACCAGAGCAGGACACTGCCTCCGCCGGCTCGCCTTCTTCCCATAGTGCATCCTGGTGCCATGTGTTCCCCAGGTAAGAGACGCACACGCACCCAGCCATCCACGTGATGTAAAAGAAAACGTGATTCATCAGACCAGGCCACCTTCTTCCATTGCTCCGTTGTCCAGTTCTGATGCTCACGTGCCCATTGTAGGCGCTTTCAGTGGTGCACAGGGGTCAGCATGGGCACCCTGACTGGTCTGTGGCTATGTGGCCCCATACACAACAAACTGTGATGCACTGTGACCCCATTCTATCAGAACCAGCATTAACTTCTTCAGCAGTTTGAGCAACAGTAGCTGGTCTGTTGGATCGGATCACACGGGCCAGCCTTCTCTCCCCACGTGTATCAATGAGCCTTGACCACCCATGACCCTGTTGCTGCTTCACCACTGTTCCTTCCTTGGACCACTTTTGATAGATACTGACCACTGCAGACCAGGAACACCCCACAAGAGCTGCAGTTTTGGAGATGTTTTCTGGTCCAATTTATTACTATTTGAGATACAGCCTGAATTCTACTGCAGTGATAACAGGTGCTTATGCCTTTAAGAACTGAGTCGTTGTGTATGAAAAGAAGCTGCTGCATTATTTCTCGAATTTTCTGAATCTTTCTTCTAATAAAATAATTTACAAATATCATCATAAAATCGCTAGACTAATAGCATAGACATTCAACCTGTATAGTTTTTCTGACATTATATAATTGTGACTTTAAATTGAACTCTAATTAATTAAACTCTATTAACAATATTTCAGATTCGCCAGAAGGGGGAGACATTCCTTTATGAAGAAAATGGTGTTAAACAATACAGTCCTCTATAAACCAATAAAATAAATAAAACACAATGTTCTACATCTTTCTATTCACTATAAATTATTTCATACCTAAAAAAAGTGATTTACTGATCATACTAAACTGAGTCCGTGGTGCATTAAAGTGTATTTTAATACACTATATGGCCAAAAGTTTTGGGACATCTGCCATTACATGCACATGAATGTAATATGGAGTTTTTGCAGCTATAACAGCTTCAACTCTTCTGGGAAGGCATTCCACAAGGTTTAGGAGTGTGTTTATGGGAATTTTTGACCATTCCTCTAGAAGCGCATTTGTGAGGTCAGGCACTGATGTTGGACGAGAAGGTCTGGCTCACAGTCTCCACTCTAATTCATCCCAAAGGTGTTCTATGGGGTTGAGGTCAGGACTCTGTGCAGGCCAGTCAAGTTCCTCCACACCAAACTCACTCATCCATGTCTTTATGGACCTTGCTTTGGTCACTGATGTACAGTCATGTTGGTACAGTAAGGGGTCATCCCCAAACTGTTCCCACAAAGAGCATGAAATTGTCCAAAATGTCTTGGTATGAAGCTGAAACATTAAGTGTTCCTTTCGAGCCCAATATCTGAAAAACAACTCCTGAACTCAATGATTTGGAGGGGTGTCCCAAAACTTTTGACAATATAATGTATGTGTGGCTCTCAAACCTTTTTTTACCAGAAACCACTTATGATAAAAAGAATAAAAAGAAATTATTATGGATTTATTATTCCTAAACATTACCCCTGTTGGAACACATTATGCTCTAAGCTGATAGTATTTATAGGTTCATTTGTTTTTGCGTTATTAACCAACTTACAGGATTTAAAGGATCTGCTGCTAACATCTTGGTGCCAGATCCCACAGCACACCTTCAGGGATCTAGTGGAGTCCATGCCTCGAAGGGTCAGGGCTGCTTTGGCAGCAAAAGGGGGACCAACACAATATTAGGGAGGTGGTCATAATGTTACGCCTGATCGGTGTATACTGCCTGTAGTGACGGTTTTGTACCTAATGTAAACTTTGGTCAGATTAGTGAAGCAGAACTAACTGTTGATCATCATTCTAGGAGCTCTGAAAGTAGTTCCTGTTTCAAGGCAAATCACAGGTGTATATTAATGCGCTCTGATAATCGTTTCCATAGTAACAGTGATTAACAGGGAAAATCTGGAAAATAAGGGGGAAATAAAATAAAAATATTCGATAATGCTGCTGTTTACTCAACGAAGGCAAACACATCACCCCGATTACTGAAATGATAACTTCTTCGATATAAACCGCTTAGCGTGTTCCACTTTCCACAGACACGCCCACTGACAGCCGACGCCCCCCACTTCCACCACACAGCCGCGAGAATCCAAGTCTCGCGATATTACAGGATCGTCCGGCTGCTGCTCTAAGATGGCGGAGACATGTAGGAGTCAGCGTCTCAGGTGAGCAAAATCATACCGTTTCTTTATTCGTGTAAATATCTGCGGGGGGTGTTCGAGGTTTAATCTTATTTTTTTGTTGTAGTGCTTTAGAAAATGAACTAAAAACGGGAACGGAAATATCCGAAGGCCACGTCTCTGAAGCGTGCCGAAACGTTTAGTGCCCATCATTTCCAGCGGCCATTTTTTCGGAACAGTATTACAGTGTTAGCGTATCTGATTAATCAGCACTGTATTTAACTGCGATTAATAAACACATATTTCACTAAGACTGTCTTAACCTCAGAGGTTTTAGTTTTTTCCGTTAACGTGTCTGAGAGCAAAAGCGCTTTTTATTCTCCATTTCGGCGTGGTCAGGCGAACTTAGCTGGGAAAAGCGTGACCATATAGGTGTACCATTAGTTACATACACTAATGCTTAGTTACTATAATAAACAGCTAGTAATGTTAACCAAGACACTATAACCGCAGACTCACTTAATATTCACTAAATATATACATTAAGCATACAGGTCAAATTATTTCTGGCCTGTTCACGTTATTAAAGCGAGCTCGAGCTCATCAGGTATATTTCACATTGATCTTAGTATTGTGGGATGATTAAAGGTGCCCTCGAGCTACATGGGCTTTATCTAAATGAATTATTGGATGTTTTGGCATTTTGTTTTTCAGATAAATAACCTCAGCTTGATCTCTTGTGGCAACTCAAGTGTGTGTTTTTTGTATTGTCATTCCTGTACATTAACCATATACATGAGAATTTAGCCCCATGATGCAATATAAACTGACCAGCCATAACATTAAAACCACTTCCCTAATATCGTGTCTTAAGGCTCAGACTCCACGAGACCTCTGAAGCTGTGCACCAAGACATAAGCAGCAGGTCCTATAAGTTGCAGTGTGGCTCAAGTGGTCAAGGCTCTGGGTTGTTGTCCCGAGCAACAGGGTTGAAACCACCAAACTCCACTGCTGGGCAAGTATCATAGCTGCCCCTGCGCTCTGACCCCGACTTTCTCATCTGGCATATATGAAGAAAAGTGCTGTAATGTATGGCGATAATAAAGGCTTTTTGTCTAAGAATCAGACTTGTTGGTCCAGCACATCCCACAGATGATTTATTAGATCGAGGAATTTGGAATTTGTCATAGTAATCAAAGTAATAGAGCGATTTTTGCAGCTCTGGTGTTGTCTGGCATGATGCTGGGCCGTGAGCACAGGTCCCATTAGAGGATATCGGGTCTTCATGGACAGTTTAGTCTGAAATATACACACTGGTAGTGTGCTGGAGGTCATTTTGTTTCTTCTCAAACAAAGAAGCAGAAACTGCTCCTGCTTTTGGGTGGTTACCCTTCTACAGCCCTGTCCAGGTCTCCTCGTGCAACAGCCCATCTCCCAGTATCTCCTTCATTCTCTTGAAAGGAAACACACCAACCCTCCTTCTGACGACATCCTGGAGGAGCTGGACTACCTGTACGACCTGACTGGATTGCAGGTTCTGCCTCATGCTACACAAAACTAGTGACAAATGACTAGTGCGGCGGTTTTTACTTTCATGTGGGCACTTGGATATGAAGGTTGTGGTCATGAGGGAGCAGAACTGAAGCTCAGGGGACAAGAAAGGCCACATTCATTAATGAGACACCGTTTGGGGTTTAGGCCTTGCCTACTTTCGGTACAAATCCAAATATTTGGAGCACTAAACACATACAGGTCGTGCTATTGGGTTACCGCCCTGCACTGTACATAGTCAGTCTGGTGATGTTAACTTAGCACCACTCTCAGACCATCACTAACCTGATCTAGTTTATGTTCTGGATCATTGTTACGGTTGGTTTGTGTTGCTACAAGGATCATGCTGAAAAGTGTTGCTGTGGTTTTGAGCTCCACTGTTTCACTGCTGGCTTGAGAAACTAAAACCGCTGATTAAGAGGAAGTGGTTGAGGCCCCGGGTGTGGACGTTCTGATTGGAGGTTTGCGAGTTCAAACTGTAACACCGTCTCTGTTGTGTCTGTACGCACCTCAGCTGCTGAGTTGCATCTGTTGAGACATAAAATGGTGTTTTCAGGGACAGAAATTGTCATATCAAATGTGTATAATGATTCTCATCATCTCATATACATCATTGGCACCTGTTAGTGGGTGGGATATATTAGGCAGCAAGTGAACAGTCACTTCTCAAAGTTTGATGTGTTGGAAGCAGAAAAAATGGACAAGCGTAAGGATTTGAGCTTTGAGTTTGACCAAAGGGCCAAATTGTGATGGCTATACCACTGGATCAGAGCATCTCCAAAACTGCAGCTCTTGTGGGGTGTTCCCGGTCTGCAGTAGTCCAAAGAAGGAACAGCGGTGAACCGGCGACAGGGTCATGGGCGGCCAAGGCTAGCCTGTCTGGTTTGACCCAACAGAAGAATGCTGGCTATGATAGAAAGCATCACAGCTTGCTGCTTATTGGGCTGCATGGAGTGCCCATGCTGACCACTCCTGAAAGTGCCTACATTGGGTATGTGAGCATTAGAGCTGGAAGCAATCTCCTGGTCTGATGAATCATTGTTTTCTTCCACTTCATGTGGATAGCTGGGTGCGTGGACGTCTCTTACCTGGGGAAGAAATAGCACCAGGATGCACTATAGGAAGAAGGCAAGCTGTTCTGCTGGGAAACCTTGACATTCATGTGGATGTTACTTTGACACCTACCTAAATATTGTTGCAGACCAAGTACACACCTTCTTGCTGACAGTATTCCCTAATAGCCATGGTTTCTTTCAGCAGGATAATGCTCCCTGCCACACTGCAAAAATTGTTCCGGAATGGTTTGAGGAACATGATGGAGTTCAGTGTGTTGACATTCCCCAGATCTCAATCAGAGCAACCATCTGTGCGATGTGCTGGACAAACAAGTCCGGACCATGGAGGCTCCAATCTCACAACTTATTTAAAGGAGACTTAAAGGACCTGCTGCGAACATCTTGGTGCCAGATACCACACGTCTTTTATCTATGCTATAGAGCAGCTTCACAGTCCACATGAGTGTGTTGGGAATAATCCATCGCCCAGATCATATCTGCTCAGGAGTGGAGATTCCCAAAGGTTTATCTAGGCTTACTAAATTCCATGTAAAGGTGCAATTATACCTGTTAAAAAAAGTACACACTTAAAACTGCATTTTATATCCAGATACAAATTAATTGCTGTGGTGCAAAGGAATAAAACACTGTTGTTAATTGTTCAGCAGTTACTGTGTTGAGTCCAGTTGCATCACATAATCTCAGCGTGGATTATTTTCCCATGCAGGCTGTCGCTAATAACCGTCTACTGGCAGGTAGAATATATATTTTATTTTTCTGTTGTTCCTGTGCATTTGATTGGCCTCGCTAACAAGGACGTTAGAACAGCTTACACTGACGGATTTAAACACACCTTGCTGGAATCCTTAGGTGATTCTGTTGCTTCTAGTACTGAAAGATTGAAGATTGTGTGTGTGTGTGTGTGTGTGTGTTCTCTCTCCCTGCAGCTCACTAGCACCATATATCAAAAAACAATTTCCGTGTAGCCTTGAGAGGTTCTGCTAGAGCTGGATAAACAATACAGGGGTGATATGATGCATCATAGTTCAAACACACCGGCGTTTTCAACTGTTTGCCTTTAGGGAGTAGTTCACTGCCATTTTGAAACAGGTGGACAGATTCGTCTTTGTACCGGTGGTTAATAGGATCGGTCATTTCAGGCAAAGTTGCTATTTGTTTCTCTTCAAGAAAGCATCCTTCCTCCCTGTCTCTTGCTTTTATTGCATCATAGACAGTGAGCTATTACATTATGATCACCTGTCTAGTATTATGTTGGTGCTGCCAAAACAGCCCTGACCCGTCCTGCACTGTGTATTCTGACCCCTTTCTATCAGAACCAGCATTAACTTCTTCAGCAGTTTGAGCAACAGTAGCTGGTGTCTGGTTCCTCTCAAGGTTTCTTCCTCATACCATTTAAGGGAGTTTTTCCTTGCCACAGCAATCTCAGGCTTGCTCACTTGGGATAACACCTAGGACTGTTTGTTGTTTATGTAAAGCTGCTTTGAGACAATGCTCTTTGTTAAAAGCGCTATACAAATAAATTGAAATTGAAAAATTAGCTCGTCTGTTGGATCGGATCACACGGGTCAGCCTTCGCTCCCCACGTGCATCAATGAGCCTCGGCCGCCCATGACCCTGTCACTGGTTCACCACTGTTCCTTGATAGATACTGACCACTGCAGACCGGGAACACCCCACAAGAGCTGCAGTTTTGGAGATGCTCTGATCCAGTGGTCTAGCCATCACAGTTCTTCTAGCCATCACAGGTCCTTCGTCAAACTCAAAGCTCAAATCCTTACACTTGTCCATTTTTCCTGCTTCTAACATCAACTTTGAGGACAAAATGTTGACTTGCTGTCGAATATATCCCACCCACTAACAGGTGCCATGATGAGGAGATCATCAGTCTGGCACTGGTCATAATGTTATGTCTGATCGGTGTATACGGCATGTTTAACTCGGAATCTTTTTTCTACATAAGGATACTACATAAGGATGTTTTCAGATGATGAGGGTGATCCTATAACACACATGCTTTTGCAAAAAATTGTCTCTACAAACAATGTTTCTTCCAGTTGCTTTAACAGCAAGTTTGTCTTAATATGCAAAGCAAATGTTGCTGTTTAATTATTTTTAAATGAAATTTTTCAACATAGTCTCATTTCTTCTAAAATATGGAATAATGTTTCCTACTGTGTGTGGACATTCAGAATTTTATTTATTTATTTTTTTTATAGAATGTAGCTAAGCTAATATTAGGTGATACGATAAGATTGTGTGCGCGAGAGAGAATATTTCAGAATATTTGATTGTAAAATTTTTCAAGTGCTTAGATATACACCGATCAGGTATAACACTCTGAAGCACTGACCGGTGAAGTGAATAAGACTGGTGATCATCTCATCATGGCACCTGTTAGTGGGTGGGATATATTAGGCAGCAAGTCAACATTTTGTCCTCAAAGTTGATGTTAGAAGCAGGAAAAATGGACAAGTGTAAGGATTTGAGCTTTGAGTTTGACGAAGGGCCAAATTGTGATGGCTAGACCACTGGATCAGAGCATCTCCAAAACTGCAGCTCTTGTGGGGTGTTCCCGGTCTGCAGTGGTCAGTATCTATCAAAAGTACCCTTTAAGTCCTGGAGGCCAAACCTCACAACTTACAGGACTTAAAGGATCTGATGCTAACCTCTTGGTGCCAGATACCACAGCACAGCTTCAGGGATCTAGTGGAGTCCATGCCATGACAGGTCAGGGCTGTTTTGGCAGCAAAAGGGGAACCAGCACAATATTAGGCATGGCCCTTAACCCTCCCTGCTCCTGGGGTACTGTATCATAGCTGTCCCTGTGCTCTGACCCCAACTTCCTCAGCTGGGATATGTGAAGAAAAGAATTCCACTGTGCTGTAATGTGTGTGTGTGTGGAGATAATAAAGGTTTCTTCTTCTATTAAATGGAAATGCTATCAGTTGCTTTTGTCTCTGGTTTTTAAGTAGCTCTCGCCCTGCTTTCTTTGCACCTGGATAAATGTAAAAATGTTTGTTTGTTTTTGTGTGTAGTTTCCAGAACAGGATACACCAGTGTTTCTCTGAGGATGGTGCGACCATGTAGGCTGAGCTTTGCCAAGAGGACTTTATCTTCCTGGGTATGATTTCTTTACTGTTCCTGTTGGTCCAGCACTGATTTTACACTGCTCAAAAAGTATCACAGTATAACTCTGTCAATTACACTTCAGGGATATCATGCTGTCCAGTTTATGTGAAGCTTATGTGATTGCTTTGGTGCAAGAAAAAGTAACATCAGGTTCACTGGAGAGGCAACAGCAAGGCAACTGGCCAAAAGGAATTGGTTTTGTAGTTGTGGCCACAGACAATTTCTCCCTCCTTATCCATCCTGATTGATTTGTCTGTACTTGTAGCATGAAGCAGTACTCAAGTTACACTGGTAGTGCAGCTCCTTCAGGATGGCACAACGAGGTTTGCCGTGTCAAGATCACAGAGGAGATACTGTGTGACGGGCTGGACACAAGGAGAGCTGGACAGGGCTGTAGAAGGGTAACAACCCAGCAGTAGGAGCGGTTTCTGCTCCTTTGTGAGGAGGTACACTACCAGAACCCTACAAAATGACCTACTGCAGACTACTGGTGTGCATGTTTCTGACCAGACTCCATGGTGGCATGACGTCCTGACCTCCACATCCTCTAGTGGGACCCATGCTCACAGTCCAGCATTGTGGAGCTCGATTTACATTTACCAGACAACACTAGAATCGGCAGGTCTGACATTGTCCTGTGGCCAGTTCTCTACACGGATGAGAGCAGGTTCACACTGACCACACGTGAGATCAAAGGGAAAGTTATGCTGCACTGCTCATTGATGGTCTGCGGAGGATTATCCTTGGAGGGTTTCACAGTCTTCCACGTGCTAGACAAAAATACCCTTAGTACTGTAAGGTACCAGGTTGAAATACCAGAGCCATTGTCTGACCTTATACTGTTGCAGTGGGCTCTGGGTTCCTCATGTAGCCAGAGTGTGGAGGCTGTTTCTGGATAATGAAGGCATTGATGCCTTTAACTGACCCTCACATTTCCCATCCTTGAATCCAATTGTAACCTCTGGGTCATGAATTGAAGCAACCGATCTCACTGATGCCCCGATCCAGGTCAGGGAGGAGATCCACAGGACGCCATCTGCCGTCCCTTCAGGAGCATGCCCAGATGGTGTCAGGAGTGCATACAGGCACGTGGAGGCCTTACACACTACTGAGTTGCAATATGAGTTGCCCGGATGAAATCAGAGGCCGAGGGAATAAACATGAAGGGGAATTCCAGGACACCAGCAGAACATTGCCCAGAGCTTCACACTTGGCTACTTCCCATAGTGCATCCTGGTGCCATTTTTCTTGCTTCCAACACGGCGACTTCGAGTACCGTCTGTTCACTGCATTCACCAACATGTCTAGATTCAGTCTTTTTGTGTAAATTAGCTTTGGTTAACTAGAGTTTTGAAATGTTATGCAGTGTTTTTTCTACCCTTATGTTGGTTTAAATATATTTTTCTGTCTTCTCAGGTCGGCACCCTGTCCAGTTCAGCGCTGCACATCCTGTTGAAGTGAATATACCCAGAACCTGCGGTTCCTCCTGGCTCAGTGTTGGTCTGTGGTGCTGTGAGCTGAGGTAGTAGTTTGTATAGTTTGGGATCACACCAGATCTAGGAGATAACTATACAGTCTACTGTCTTTCTCACGGCTACCTTACTGCAGCGTGGACGGAGAGAAAGGGGAAAACCCGCATGCTCCAGTGTAACGTCCAGCATGGGTCATATCCAGGTGTGGCTTGGTTGTGCTGAGGTAGTAAGTTGTGTTGTTGTAGGGATTTGGTATGTTATGCCCTTTTTTGGAGATAACTATACATCTTACTGCCTTTCATGCCGGAGTCCTGAACCACAGCAGTTATTAGAAACTGTTCTTATTTTATTATAAATCACTTCTGAATGTTTTCTCTTGTCTGTTCCTCAAAAAGTAATTTCAATAAACTGAGTGCTTTTTCTGAAGTTTGTCTTTCCTTTTTATTCTAAAATTGTCATGTTTATTGTAAGTTTTAATCCATCAGAAAAAATGTCTGTGTAGCGGCATAGATCTGGATCATTCATTCATTTGTTCAATTTTCAGTAAGCATGGTCAGGTTCACACCTTCAGCAGCAGAGCTTATCCTGGGAACACTGGGCATGAGCCAGGAACCAGTCCATCACACACCAGCATGCACACACACACACACACACACACACACACACCAATTCACCTACTGGTGATATTTTGGGTGATGGGAGGAGACTGGAGAACCCACATGGGCATGAGGAGAACGTGTGAAACTGATACTCATATCATGATCAAGCCATGGTGCTGTGAGTCAGCAACATCTGCGCAGAGTGACTTGCTGTATTGTAGAGGAAAAATTTTTTTTAGATATTCCACCTCCTCCTGTCTTATTTTAAGTTGTCTTTATCACATATACATTACTGCACAGTGAAGTTCTTTTTTCACATATCCCATCCCTGGAGGGTTGAGGTCAGAGCGCAGGGTCGGCCATGATGCAGCACCCTGGAGCAAGGGGGGTTGGGGGCCTTGCTCAAGGGCCCAACAGTGGCAGCTTGGCAGTGCTGGGGCTTCAACCCTGATCTTCCGGTCAACGACCCAGAACCTTAACTACTACCAGAGATAGCACTGCCATTGTGGAGAAATGATTAAAAATGATTTTCCATAGCATTGATGATAAAAATGATAAGAAGATATAATAATAAATAGCCATATTCAGTAAACAGTGGTTTGATCAGCATAATAGATGTGCAATAGAACACCATGAAGATCCAGAGAAACAAGTGAACTTAACGTTTCCAGCTTTGACTTTAATAATCCATCCACCTGTCCATTTTCTATACCCTCTTTATTCCTAATCAGGGTCACAGGGATTTGCTGGAGGCAGCACACTGGGCAAAAGGCAGGAGTACACCCTGGACAGGTCACCACACACACACGCGCAATTTAGAATTACCAATCAACCTAATGTACATGTTTCTGGACTGTGGGAGGAACCCACGCAGGCACGGGGAGAACGTCTTTAATAATCCTGGTCTGTAATCTGATTGGTGTGAGCGCTTGTCAATCAAAAAAACATCAGCCAATAGAATAGAGGAAGGAGTTGCGTCCGTTTTTTTCTTCTCTGACGCTGCGAGCAGTGCCGCCCACAAACATGGCGAACATCAGAAATCTCAAGGTGAGAGAGCAATGGAACTGGAACAATGAATGAGATTAATGAGAAGGTCATGAATCGAAGCCTCTTTATGCTCCGTGGTATTTATTTCTTCTTTACTTCTAATATATGGCTTCATTTTCGACCTCGTGTTTATATCACGGAAAGTTTCCAGCCTCCTTTAGCCAATAGTGTCGTGGTGTAAAGGCAGCGTTAAGAAAGTGACCATAAGCTGTTTAGGTTCTGTTTATTTACTGCGGCTGCAACAACATGCATTTTATTTACACTGTTTGTTTACAACTTAGCAGTCCAGTTGGGGAGAAGAGTCCGGTTAGATGTTATTTCTGATGGTCAAGTTGCGTGGTCCCTACCTGTTAATACCTGCGTGCTGATAGATTATAAGATTTCAAACATGGTGATGGGCAGAGAGATTAATATTTACTCTCTTGATAGCTCTATTACTTAATTTATCCCAAAGGATTTCCAGGAAAGTTTAGATTTTGTTGTTTAATGTATGAACTTCCCATCTAAACTTCCACCAGGGATCTCCATCAGTCTGTCTCATTCACACATGTCCAGTAACTGCTGTATCTCTGGTCAGGGTCTCAGTGGACACAGAGGTTGTACCTGAAACCCTGCACCCAAGGCATGAATACACCCTGGATGGGATGCCAATCCATGCACATACACACAAACACATTAACACATGTCCAGTAAATGCTATATCCTGGTCATGGTCACAGTGGACACGGAGCTTGTACCTGAAACCCTGGACCCAAGACATGAATACAACCTGGATGGGATGCCAGTTCATGCACACACAAACACATTCACACATCAGTAACTGCTGTATCTCTGGTCAGGGTCTCGGTGGACATGGAACTTGTACCTGAAAGCCTGGACCCAAGGCGTGAATACATTCTGAATGGTTTGCCAGTCCATGCACACACTCGCACTTTTCTCCACAGCTTGAGGCAGTTTAGAGACATCCTTCCAACCTACTGTTTGGGAGTTGGGAGTGAGAACATGAATAGGAGCTACAAACCATGGTCAAGATAGAAATGTTGACCTGATGATAAAGTTATTAATTTAATTCATCCTTTATGATTCTTAAGCAACCACTTTGTCCTAGGGTTATGTTAGATCCCGGAGTACCTTGATGGACACACCCTGCATGGCACTGCAGTCCATTTATATGGAACAAATAGACTTAATTACACAATAAATACTCAGAGTTATTGTATATGTTTGCATGTTTATTATTGAGCTGAGGTGATAATATATAGTGCCTATGCCTCATCGAGCTTAAAATGGTTAATGATCTTTAAAAAATAACTTGACGTGCCCTTGTTTTGTTCCTTGTTCTAAGGGTATGGTGGGGTTGGTCACAGGAGGTGCCTCCGGTCTGGGCAGGGCTACAGTGGAGCGTCTGATCAACCGTGGAGCGAGCGCCGTAATCCTTGACCTTCCCAGCTCAGAAGGCCACAGTGTGGCTGCAGCTCTTGGCGAGCGCTGTGCATTTGCTCCAGCTGATGTAAGTACCACCATATGCTAGGATATGTTGTTTGGCATCCAGAAAAGAACATCACCTCTCTAACTAAAATATATAACCATATAAAACTTCCAGCATTTTCTGACAGATTAGTTATGATGTTTATATATATATTTCTGGAAGGAAGGAAGGAAGGAAGGAATATTCCTGACAAGAGACATTAGAATTGTTTACACTAGAATTGCTTTCTAGCATTTTGTATATAGCTTCATGGATCTTTCTAATATACCTCTCTTGATCTAGGTAACATCCGAGACAGATGTGCGCTCAGCTGTGGATTTGGCCAAAGAGAAGTTCGGCCATCTGGACCTGGCGGTGAACTGCGCTGGTATTGCTGTCGCCGTTAAGACGTACAACTTCAAAAAGGATGTCCCTCACAGTCTGGAAGACTTCAGTAGGGTGATCAACGTGAGTTTAGTGCTCTTCTTCTGCACCACCCTAACATTGGATTAGTGTTTGTAAAAAGAGATCAGGGCTGAATTCTTCCACCTTGGAGATTTCATAATAAATAAACACAGCATAAGCACAGCAAACAGTGTCACATTTGAGTCTAATTCATTTTTTAATGCCCTTATTCAGTTCTTCCTTCTATACTTTCAAGGTAAATATTGCAGGCAGCTTTAATGTAATAAGACTGGCAGCAGGGATGATGGGCAAGAATGAACCAGATGCTGATGGACACAGGGGCTGCATCATTAACACAGCCAGCGTTGCAGCATTTGACGGGCAGGTACGTCTGAATCGCTGAATGTCCCAGCACTCCTGTGATGCTGAATTCATCCCATGTGCTGCTGTGCAGCTTTATTCCCATTTTCCTCTGTTTATCAGGTGGGTCAGGCTGCATACTCTGCATCTAAAGGTGGTATCGTGGGAATGACTCTTCCAATTGCTCGTGATCTGGCTCCTATGGGCATCCGTGTGGTCACTATTGCCCCAGGTCAGTACTTCTGTTCATATGCAGCATACTGAACATCTCTGTCATGCGCTCTGCTTTAAGCAGACACCTACTGTATAGTATGTATTATGGTCTTGGATATGTTTACATATGTCCCATCACTTTTCCACTCAGGTTTGTTTTCTACACCATTGCTGGCTAGTCTTCCTGAGAAGGTGCAGAGTTTTCTCGCACGACAGGTGCCTTTCCCATCGCGCCTGGGTGACCCTGCTGAGTTTGCTCATCTCGTGGCGGCCATTGCTGAAAACCCCATGATCAACGGTGAGGTCATTCGCTTGGATGGAGCCATCAGGATGCAGCCTTAAGAAGGAGAGAAACACACAGAGGAGAAGACACAACCTGACAGGATGTGTGTGTGTCTGTGAAAATAAAATGGGTTAATGGTATAGAGCCAGATGAGCATTCCCAGTTTCAGTTCTGCTGCTTGGGTGTGTTTTTTCTAAACCACTGGAAATCTGTAGATATTTTTTTATATCAAATAGTCTTGCTCTGAATTTCCAACCTGGTTGTGTGAGTACATTTGCTCTTCAGGTCAGTAACAGCCTTTATACTGTTCTGGGAAGTGCCTGAAGTGCATTTACTAAGATCCTGATCAGATTACACACTGCAAATAATCAAATAATAAATAATAAAATATCTTGTAGAAAAGCTGGGAAAGTCTTCTCATTCTGCATCTGTACAACGCTACAGGCAGCACTAAGGACAGCCTACAGTACATTTGACCATCATCTGTGGTCATCATCACGTTTCACATCTGTTAGGATTTTTTTTTCTCTACACGTTAAGAAAAGATAATGTACAATACTTTGTTGTTGTCTACAATAAAATAAAATTAAGCGTGGCAGCTCTCGGACATCAACAAGAACATTTAAACAACATTCATGAAAGAAATGTAAATGAACAGGTTAAAAAAGAAAGAAATATGATTAAATAAAATGTACACAAGACTAATATATACAAGACTGCACATAAGTGAAATGCCTTGATTATTGAAATGTACTGTAATTGAAGTGGAACTGCTGGTCATTCCAGGAGATTCATCCCTGATCTCTTCTTTGGTCACTGCTCGTAACCTTGGTGTAACCGTGGACAATCAACTGTCCTTTTCCTCCCATGTTACTAATGTCACACGTTCATGTCGGTTTCTTCTGTACAACATCAGAAGGATTCTGCCGGTTTTGTCCACACAGGCTGCTTGTTCAGTCTCTGGTCATTTCGAGACTAGACTACTGCTCCTCTCTACTGGCAGGTCTATCTCTGAACGCAATTTGTCCATTACAAATGATCCAAAATGCAGCTGACTTGTTTTCAACCTGCCTAAGTTCTCCCACACCACCCCACTGCTGCTCCTCCACTGGCTTCCAGTAGCTGCATCAGATTTAAAGCACTGACCTTTGCCTACAAAGCCAAGAATGGACCAGCACCATCTTACCTCAAAGCTCTTATTACTCCTCACACTGCACCTCGCTCCCTCAGATCCACTAGCACTGCTGGACTGGTCCCACCATCTCTCAGGGTCAGAGGTAGGTCTACATCTAGACTCTTCTCTGTTCCGGAACCGAGGTGGTGGAATGACCTTCCCCTAGACGTCCGAACAGCCGAGTCACTGACCGTCTTCAAACACCTTCATCTTCCTGAAGCACTTAAGCTCTTATTCTCCCTGTTTGTTTTATGCATTGTTGTATGTAGAATAAAAAAAAATAAAACCCAACACAGTATAAAGGCTGATGGTATCCTAAGTCTGTGACCTACTGAGCCAGTGAGTCAGTGCATTCACTGATAGAGACTTCATAGCACTCTTGTACGTTGCTCTGGATAAGAGCATCTGCCAAATGTAAATATTTCATCTAATGAAAAACCATTAGCACATTATATCAGGTGAACTGCAGAGCAGAAAACTGGTCAGTAAAGTAGTCAGTACAGTGGACTGTGATCCTCTAAAGTGAACAGTTTAAGAAAGGTGAAAAATGGTCACCTGACATTTTTCCTATCCAGAGTCAGTGTACACTGTAGGCTCAGACTCCGCTGCTGTGGAGTCATTCAGCTTCAAGGTCTGCCTTGTTTTCTGATTTTCCTCTGAAGGTGAAGCAATTTTCTGCACCAATTTGCTAAGAATGTGGCTGCAAGACACAAGATCACCACCAGGGGGCAGCACTTAACTATTGTAAATGCTTTGCAAGGCATTTCAGTCTGAAGCCTTTTAAAATGTAGACTGTTGAGTTAAAGACCACCTCAAGACCAAGAACATAGACGATGGAGTCTGAGTTAAGACCAGGCAAAGACCAAGACCAAGACCGACTCCATGTCAAGACTGAATCTAGATGCTTTGATGGATTCATTTGATGCTTGTAGTATTTCCCTAACTTTCCTCCTAAAACTAAAATTTATATTTATAATTATAAATTATAAATTAATAATGATCACTCTGTACAAATAAATACACAGGACATGTTCAGCATTGATCTGCAGTGTAATTCTGTCAAAGCATTGCAGGTTAGGGAGCATGTGTGGAGTAAATAAACACCGTGTTTGCTAATTATGCCCCCCCAAAAAATTAATTTTAAAATTTATTCATTAAATTTGGTCAGTTTAAATAAAATAAAATTAAATTAAACATTAAATAAAGTCAGTTTAAATAAATGCAACGTGTAAAGATTAGTGAATCGAAGCACATTTCCTTTAATTAAAGGACATAATTAAAGCACATTTTTCAAAAAATTTGTTTTGGCTAATATAACCTCCTGAGACCAAACACAGCTGTGCATTACAAATACTCGCTCTGTATTGTTTTAAACATGAGAAGTATTCTGAAAGCTGGTCATGTGACATGTTTTAGGTGCTTATATAAATCCACATACAGAGACAGAAGTTTATATTTTGTACTGTAACGGAAAAGTACAACCTTATGGTCCTGGGTGGTGTTTTTGTTTCGAGACTCGAGTTTATGACCACTGATTTGTGGTCTCGAGACCAAGACGGGTCTCAAGTACCACTACACTAAAGTTTATAGTGAGAGAGTATAAATCAGACATCTTCTTCATAAAAGGTTCAGAATGTCATCCTGCAAGAGCCGAACGGAACACAGAGATGCTGCTAGACTGAATGAGCTTCAAATATATATATATTGTTGTTGTGATTGATTGATATGTATATATATATATATATATTATGTGAAGTGTAGAAATGAAAAACCTTTCTATTTATGCAGTCAGGTCCATAATTATATAGACACTGACAGCGATTGCTGTTTTAATGATTAGGTTTAAATCTAATGGCTAGGTGTGTTTGATATGTAAATTATTCCTGCCATGATCATGAAACAGGATCTTAATTGGCACATAAAGTGTTTCTATAAATTGACCAAACACAAACACGCATTCTGGACCAGTTTCCCAAAAGAGTTTTCTCAGCAGCTATTGACCTCTTTTCTTTTTTCCAGAATTTTTCTCTAATTTAGTTATGGTCAATTTCCACCAATTACATGAGAGTTACCAGCGAGGGCGTGTGAAGGCTGTTGCATGATTCTTCTGAGGCGTGTGACGTTAGCTGACGGCATCTTTTTCAACTGTTGCTAATGGAGTAGCATAACACACTCTGAGGAAAGTGCTATCCTCTACCTTCTGCATGCATGAGCTCACAGACACCTATGATTGGCTAGTGTGGTTGTGATTGATCAGGCAGAGAGATTTTACCACACCTCTCCCAGACAATTATGCTCTCTTGGACTCACATGGCTGTTGCATCATTGAGATTCTACCTTGTGCTCTTTGGCTGATATTGCACCATTAAATAATTAAAATGAGCTCAAAGTGCAGACTTTGAGTGACCAGTCGAGAGACCAGTGTAGTGTATTAAAAATAATGAAACAATTGGTTTCTCAACTGTTCCATAGCTGTGTTATTCCCTTACATTTGAAAGCTGTTGCAGTTACTTCTCAATATAAAGTCCAAAGAGCTGTCACTGCCAGTGAAGCAAGCCATCACTGGACTGAAAAATCAAAACAAACCCATCATACAGATAGCAAAAACATAAGGTGCGGCCAAATCAATTTTCTGGTACATTCATACAAAGCATGAATGCACTGGTGGGCTCAAGAAAACTAAAAGGCCTGTAAGATCTAAAATGCTGTAGTGGATGATAGAATTCTTTCCCGGTTAAAGAAAAACCTCTGGTCAGATCAAGAACACCGTCCAGGAGGTAGGTCAACAATCAAGAGACCTGAGAAAATACACAGGGTTCACCAAAACCTCAAACACAGAAAGGACAGATTAGAGATCGCAAAGACTTATATACACTGACCAGGCATAACATTATGACCACCTGTCTAATATTGTGTTGGTGCTGCCCAAACAGCCCTGACCCGTCCTGCGCTGTGTATTCTGACACCTCTCTATCAGAACCAGTATTAACTTCTTCAGCAATATGAGCAACAGTAGCTCGTCTGTTGGATCGGATCACACGTGCATCATTGAGCCTTGGTCGTCCATGACCCTGTCACCGGTTCACCACTGTTCCTTCCTTTGGACCATTTTTGATAGATTCTGACCACTACAGACTGGGAACACCCCTGCAGTTTTGGAGACGCTCTGATCCAGTGGTCTAGACATAACAATTTGGCCCCAAATCCTTACGCTTGTCCATTTTTCCTGCTTCTAACATCAACTTTGAGGACAAAATGTTGACTTGCTGCCTAATATATCCCACCCACTAACAGGTGCCATGATGAGGAGATCATCAGTCTTATTCTCTCACTGCTCATAATGTTATGGCTGATCGGTGTAAAAGCTTGTACAGGTCTGACCTTAAAGACAGATGAGACAAATTTATTTACTGAAGATGTGACTGCTGACAAGGATAAATTGGGAAGGCTATAGAACTTTATTATCTTCTCAAATTCAGTCAAATTCTATTTAACCCACTGGACAGTGCTTTCCACTGCAGATGGACAATGACCCGAAGCATAAATTCGAAAGCAACCCAGGGCTTTTTTTTCCAGGCAAAGAAGTGCAATATTCCACAGTGGCCAAGTCAATCACCTAACCTGAATCCAATTGAGCAGCATTTCACTTGCTGAAGGCAAAACCGAGGGCTAAGAAAAAAAAATAAATCGCACCAAAAACAGACAGACACTGAAAGAGCTGCAGTAAAAAGCCTTGTCAGAGCATCACCAGGGAAGAACACAGTGTCTGGTGATGTTTATTGCTCAGACTCCAACTCCAAGTATTGAAAGTGACAGTTTAATTCATGTCTGTTAGTTTGTCCTATTACTTTTGGTCCTTTAAAAAATAAAATAAAACAGTGCTGTAATTCCTACACGGTTCACCTAATTTGGATGTAAATACCCTTGAATTAAAGTCTGCGATTTGAGCTCATAATAATTATTTAATTTAAATTCCAATATAGTGTAATAAACAACAAAATAACAATAGTCCAAAACATTACGAACCTGACCGCCTCTCTCCGTCTGAGAAATATTGATAAAAACCTACTAATCCTCACATAATACACAGAAACTAGTTCATGCCTTTATTGCCTGAACAAGCTCAAATTAGTCCAGAATGCAGAGTCCCACTGCAGCCCTATTTTATCCACACAACATTGTCTGTCAGTATAATTTTGCACTAATCACCGCTACTAAGCAAAAGAACTGGTCTTGCTCCAGAGCATATGAGCGTACTCACTATTTATGATCCTGCACACATGCTGCTTACACCGACAACTGTGAATACTCGCAAATACTTTACTTATAAGAGCTCCAGCCACTGAATAGCCTTCCAGTAATCGATTGATGTATAATGTTTAAACATAATACACAGATCAGGCATAACATTATGACCACTGAGAGGTGAAGTGAATAAGACTGGTGATGTCCTCATCATGGCACCTGTTAGTGGGTGGGATATATTAGGCAGCAAGTCAACATTTTGTCCTCAAAGTTGATGTTAGAAGCAGGAAAAATGGACAAGTGTAAGGATTTGAGCTTTGAGTTTGACGAAGGACCAAATTGTGATGGCTAGACCACTGGATCAGAGCATCTCCAAAACTGTAGCTCTTGTGGGGTGTTCCCGGTCTACAGTGGTCAGTATCTATCAAAAGTGGTCCAAGGAAGGAACAGTGGTGAACCGGAGACAGGGTCATGGGCGGCCGAGGCTCATTGATGCACGTGGGGAGAGAAGGCTGGTCCGTGTGATCTGATCCAACAGACGAGCTACTGTTGCTCAAATTGCTGAAGAAGTTAATGCTGGTTCTGATAGAAAGGGGTCAGAATACACAGTGCAGGACGGTCAGGGCTGTTATGGAAGCAACATAATATTAGGCAGGCGGTCATAATGTTATGCCTGGTCAGAGTACATCACTTCTGGGGGTTTATAGACATCATGTAGAAATGTTGTTGTATTCCTACCATAAATTATGAAAGGAGAGAAGCTGAAGTTCCTTCAAATTTCCTTTATTACTGCACTATGTTCTACCTTTTCCATTTTTCATTCTAGATTTAATTATATCTAGGCATGTTGGAGTCTCCGCTTAATCAGATATTATGTACTTATCTTTAATTCATTCATTCATCTTCAGCTTTGTCCTCATCAGTGTCCTGGTGGATCCGAAGCCGATCCCAGCAACAGTGGTCTTAAGGCAGGAGAATTCATCATGCATTTATACACTCATCCACTCCTAAGGCCATTTTAATGTAGCCATGCTGCTTACCTGCATGGTTCTGGACACAGAGAACCCAGCAGAACCCCAGTGTAAACACAGGATCAGGCCCAGGACCATGGAGATGCTGCTCACTGCACCATCAAGGCACTCCTTGGATCTTTAACTCTTTTTTACCAGTACACTGGCATTCCATTCTGCTGGTATAATGGAAATCAACTTATCAGACATTTTCAATTAATATAACTAAATTAATTATTTTATCACTGGAAGTCTGATATAAAATTAGTCAGGACTCTGCTGGCTTTCAGCGTGAGACTTTTTTTTTTTACCTCTTTTGGGATAAACTGTTCTGTTTATTCCATTTGTTTAATATCCTATTGTTTATTTTTATTCTATTTTTATTTGTATATATTGTATAACGATAGTCTATTATACATTTTATTTTGTATTAAATTCTTATTATACTTGATATTCTTTTTATTTTAAATTCTTCTTTTCTTCTGGAGTATTTTCTTATATTTTCTATTCTAGTTTTACATTTTTATTTAAATTATTTCTTATATTTTATATTCTTGGTTTATCTTTTTATTTAAATTATTTCTTATATTTTTATAATCTAGTTTTACATTTTTATTTCCATCGTTAGGACAGTCGTAATAAACATTCCACTACATGTTGTACTGTGTAAGATTGTGTATGTGACAAACAGAAGGTTAATGTGAACCCTACACAGTTTTAATGGTTGACGATAAAACATATAAGATAACAGATAAAATTTTAGACGCTCATGAACAAGCGGGTTTGATGTCTCCATTTACCTAAAAATTTAATATGTAAACATAAATATGTAAACATTTGTGTGAAAACTTTTCTATAAATCTATTGACCCTATAGGCTAGGTAAAAACATATCCTTACTGATGAAAAAGTACAAATTCATGAAGCTTCTACTTTCATATGTGTCATGAACCACCACTGTGGAGTTTGACATAACAAAGAAATTCAATGCTAAACATTGAACACAACAAAAATTTCCATTGTTTTTGACCTCTGGGAAAACGAGCTAACGAGTTAACCTCCAAAAATGTGCTCATGGAGAGTATAAATGCACACTTCTCTGTGCAATTGTCTTTAAACATTCTGTTTTTGTCATTAAAAAAGCAAAAAAGAAATATCATTACTTTGCTAATCAGACCAGAGAGAGAAGTAAAATGAAAATTCTGTGAGAGCTAATCCCCCTGCTGACTTGTCTTGTAGTTATTGTGTTTAGAAAGCTAGTCGCTGATCTAGCCACTATTTTTTTCATTCACTCATCACTTCTGCTACAGGATTTTCTTTCTGTTACATGGTTCAGGCCACTGAAATACTTATATACGCCGAGTCCATATACACCAGACGATGACACTGTGCTAAGACTGAGTGAGTCCACACAGACAATCATTCATCAACTCTCTTTTCAACTCCTGCTATGATATGACTTATTCATTTTGCACTCCTTATCTTCCATGTTCGTATTCATTTATAGATTTTTATAAGAAGAGCATTTTTTTTCCCCAAGCTGCCTCAGGAATCTTTACTGTGTTGGAATCCCTCTGATAATCTCACTATTGTACTTCATACTTCTCCTGCTCTCACTCCTCCTACTGTAATTCCACTGCGCAGTGTCTACCAGAGGAAGCTGGGTTCTTCTTTTTTGAGACTCAGTTCCTCTGAAGGTTTTTTCTCTATCTTTGAGTTTAGTTTTTCCTCCCTACTGTCGCCTTTCACTTGCTCAAGGGGCCCAAAACCCAGATTTCTGCAAAGCAGCTTTATGATGATGAGTGTTGTGAAAGTCATTATATACTGTAAATGCAACGGAACTGAAAATTAAAACTGGAGCAGCCTGGAAAAATGAACAATAACACAAAGCAGGCTTAGATCTTTATATGTAAATTACACAGATCAGGCAGAACATTATGACCACTGAGAGGTGAAGTGAATAAGACTGATGATCTCCTCATCATGGCACCTGTTAGTGGGTGGGATATATTAGGCAGCAAGTCAACATTTTGTCCTCAAAGTTGATGTTAGAAGCAGGAAAAATGGACAAGTGTAAGGATTTGAGCTTTGAGATTGATGAAGGACCAAATTGTGATGGCTAGACCACTGGATCAGAGCATCTCCAAAACTGCAGCTCTTGTGGGGTGTTCCCGGTCTGCAGTGGTCAGTATCTATCAAAAGTGGTCCAAGGAAGGAACAGTGGTGAACCGGAGACAGGGTCATGGGCGGCCGAGGCTCACTGATGCACGTGGGGAGAGAAGGCTGGCCCGTGTGATCCGATCCAACAGACGAGCTACTGTTGCTCAAATTGCTGAAGAAGTTAATGCTGGTTCTGATAGAAAGGGGTCAGAATACACAGTGCATCACAGTTTGTTGTGTATGGGGCCGCATAGCTGCAGACCAGTCAGGGTGCCCATGTTGACCCCTTGCAGAAAGCAATGACAATGGGAACGTGAGCATCAGAACTGGACCACGGAGCAATGGAAGAAGGTGGCCTGGTCTGATGAATCACGTTTTCTTTTACACGTGGATGGCCGGGTGCGTGTGCGTCTCTTACCTGGGGAACACATGGCACCAGGATGCACTATGGGAAGAAGGCGAGCCGGCGGAGGCAGTGTCCTGCTTTGGTCAATGTTCTACTGGGAAACCTTGGGTCCTGCATCCATGTGGATGTTACTGTGACACGTACCACCTACCTAAGCATTGTTACAGACCGTGTACACCCTTTCTTGGAAACGGTATTCCCTGATGGCTGTGGTCTCTTTCAGCAGGATAATGCTCCGTGCCACAAAGCAGAAATGGTTCAGGAATGGTTTGATGACCACAACAACCAGTTTGAGGTGTTGACTCGGCCTCCAAATTCCCCAGATCTCAATCTAATCCAGCATCTGTGGGATGTTCTGGACAAACAAGTCCAATTCATGGAGGCCCCACCTTGCAACTTGGTGCGAGATCCCACAGCACACCTTCAGGGATCTAGTGGAGTCCATGCCTCAAGTCCATGGTCAGGGCTGTTTTGGCAGCAAAAGGGGGACCAAAACTACACATATATTAGGCAGATGGTCATAATGTTCTGGCTGATCGGTGTATATTACTGTAACAATTTCTGTTAATCTTTGACTACAGCTTGAATTCATTACATTTTATATCCTGAAAGTCATTGACAATGATTTTCTCTGAAAGACAAATAGGTAGACATGTTCTATCAAAACAAAAGATGTAAAATTCATGAAGTTAGAATTCAATTCATTTGAATCTTGAAGGAAAGTATAATGTCATCACTGAGCCGGCAAGAGTGAAACACTGGTTACAGCCTGTTAATCTCTTTGCTGAACATGCGGACTGTGATTACATGAACTAAAGCCTGATTGATGCCAGTTAATCTGCTCTAAAATGCACAGATGTTTGGCAGTTTTCATAATACCCATTGGCTTTAACTATGCCTCATTGCCACATGTGCATTTGAGAGGATCAGATCCTAATTTCAAATTCAGTGTTTTTTTTTTTTGGTTTCATTTTTTATGACACATTAATAATATCAAGCAATCACTCAATATCATGGCTTAGTCACTAATCATTAATACACTTTGTAAACATTTAATAAAGAAGTGTTTATCTATAATAAGTTGTCTTTTCTTATTGTACACTGTAATGCCAAAAGTTTTGGGACACCCCTCAAATCATTGAATTCAGGTGTTGTTTTTTCGGGTTTGGTGTGGAGGAGTCCTGACCTCAACCCCATAGAACACCTTTGGGATGAATTAGAGCGATGACTGTGAGCCAGGTCAAAACTGAGACGTCTGCCATTACATGCACATGAATGTAATATGGAGTTGTCCCGCCCTAAAACAGCTTCAACTCTTCTGGGAAGGCTTTCCACAAGGTTGAGGAGTGTGTTTATGGGAATTTTTGACCATTCCTCTAGAAGCGCATTTGTGAGGTCAGGCACTGATGTTGGACGAGAAGGTCTGTTCTCACAGTCTCCGCTCTAATTCATCCCAAAGGTGTTCTATGGGGTTGAGGTCAGGACTCTGTGCAGGTCAGTCAAGTTCCTCCACCCCAAACTCACTCATCCATGTCTTTATGGACCTTGCTTTGGTCACTGGTGTACAGTCATGTTGGAACAGGAAGGGGTCATCCCCAAACTGTTCCCACAAAGAGCATGAAATTGTCCAAAATGTCTTGGTATGAAGCTGAAGCATTAAGAGTTCCTTTCACTGGAACTAAGGGGCCGAGCCCAACCCCTGAAAAACAACACGAATGATTTGGAGGGGTGTCCCAAAACTTTTGGCAATATAAGTCTCACTCTTAAACAGATGTCTTTATGACACGTCCATTAAAACCTAGTAATTGAACAGTTTATGGACAGTTCATGGTCATGTGATGAGAGCCTGGGTGGAAATGTTGTTGTCTTTCAGAAATACTGCCCCTTCTGGCATTGTTACACAGGGAGATGGATGCAGGAAGGAGAGTGGCTTCGTCTTCCTGAACTCCTCTACCTGAATGAGCAGACACCAATCCCAGCAGGGTAAAGTTTCTGTAAGTAATTTCTGAAGAACACTTTGGCTAAATGTCTTTAGGCTCCGATTACTGTCATTAAAATAGATACATAAAATGTGTTAGTGACTGTCCTGGGCTCTGTAATGTCCAACTAAAAATGTCAGCAATACTCAGAGTGTTTAAAGCAACGAGGAGACATCTCCACGAGGACATGATGATCTTTCCGCCCTGTTCATTAGTTTTCTCCTACGCCTATATAAGGAAAGGTCTGTAAATGAACAGGAAGTAAAGCACACAGGTGATCGAGTATGAGATGAGCCTCGGATTATGTCTGTTATTTATATATTTTATGGATTCTGATCGGTGTTAAATAAATAAAATATAAGAATGAATAAAGTGCATTTGGTTGCATTATTTTAGTAAAATCTTTCCATTTCCTCCAGTTTATCGTTTATGTCCAGTAACTACACGTTAAGTGCTAAAAGCGAATGCTGCAAGTCTTTTTATTTACTTTACATTATTCACTTCACTTCACATTATGTGGATATTTATAAGGACATTGCAAAGTATCACTATCAATATCACAGTTCTAGTCTTGGTACTTCTTGGTTTTGGCTCAAAATAATAAAATCCCCAGTGTATGACATATGCACTCACACCATCTGTTACCTTCCAAACTAAACATAAAAAATAAAAAAAAATTCCAATCTAAAATAAAAAAAAAGGCTTAAGGCTGGAAGTTCATCTCTTTTACACTCACACCAACACATCATTATTTATCTCCCATCCTAGAAATTCACTCCTGATTAAAAAACAAAGATAAAATCCTTGTTAAAGAATATAACTATAGGCAGGCTTGAGAGAATCACGAGTAAACGTGTGCATGTGGCGCAACCCAACATCGGGCAGTGAATATTAATTCCATTTTTTTATCAGCTGTGTTTTATTTCCGCTTGTAATTGGTCAGCGGGACAAACAAGAAGCAGCCGTTTGTGTACCGCTGAGCAACGAGAATCTCAAAGACTTCACAAAACATCATCAGAGCCTTCTGTGAGTACAATGAGCTGCATCTGTTTGTGGGATTAAGGAACAATGTGTTTCCTAACAAAAGTGCATGGAATATAAAGAACAGGCTCACTGAGGCACATTTGAGCTTTCGGGTTTTTTTTTTTTTTTCTATTTTCTTCTTTCCCCTCAGCATTGGTTGCATTCTACTCCATAGAGAAGTCAAAAGAAAAGAAGAACGAGAGAATGGACCCATGGGAGACGTGGAGGGAAGGAGAAAGCTGGAAGGCTGGGAAGTGTCATCTATCTGGGTCAGGGAGAGCTGTTCTGACATGCCACAATCCATCTCTGAGATGCTCAGAAAAACACACACACACACTTGAATATATATACACACACACACACACACACACACACACACACAAAAGCATATACAGTACCTCAGAGATACAGACGTCGGCTGAAAAAAGATGGCATTCCTCCCGGTCTTTTTTACTTATAGATTACAGCACATTTATTAGCTCCTGTGTACCGTGCAGGCAGTGATTTAATATTGAAGGACTAGACATTGGGAGTGTGTATCTAGTCCAAACTACACTCATTCATTTTCTTTCAACATATTTACAGCCTGGTTTCAATGCAGGCATTTGGGATATCTGGGACAATAGCTTTTTTCTCTGTCAAGATGAAAGAAGGTAAGGCTGTAACGTCCTCCACAGAAATGCATAAACACACTTGACAATGCTAAACAACAACAACAACAACAACGTCAAAGGATTATTAAATGATCCCCCCCCCCCCCCCAAACACACACACAACCATCACATTTCATTGACCTCAGAGATCCTTCCCTCATGGGTTGATTTGAAAGCATGAATTATCACCCGAATCCACATTTACAACATCTTTCAGAAGCAACAATACTGTAACCCAGCCTGACACGGCTAATCTACCTCTCGGTCTTTATGGACGCAAATACATTTGTCTGAAACATTGGGTTCTGTGTCTTTATGGAGCCTTTTAGAGGCATTGTGCACAATTTTATCTGTGGAGTGCAGGCTATAGACCCTGTGCTTGGAGAGAGAGAGAGAGAGAGAGATTCTGTGTGTGTGAGTGTGTGTGTGTGTGTGTGAATGAAAGGAGATGCCAGCAACACATTCAGGGGTGGAGAACAGAAATTCACACAGCATTCATCAAAACAAGCCAATCCTGCACAAATATATTCTCTGGTTCATTTGAGGCTCTGGGTTCAGTGCTAACAGCTGCCAATCAAGTCAAACTATTCTGCATTTCCATAATGGAGCAGGCTTTTTATTTGTGGTGCTTGTTGGCACAAATGAATGTCTGTGGGGTGGATGACTGTGGACACTCGCTGCTTACTGACTGTCATCAGCATTTACATCTTTTTAACTATTCTGGGATAACCTGCAGGGGGGGAAATCTCCCGTCACATGAATGCAGGCGGTAAGGACAGTTAAAACGATTCAAGCTGTTGTATATGCCATATCACGAACTCATATGTGCATTGGAGACACGTTTTCTTATTTATATCCTTTCATTAGGCAAGCAGCTAGACAATAGAGTTAATGTGTTCAGCTGCAAGTCAAAAGTACTTGACCAAATATACTTCAGACTTCATACTCAAACTGAGTACAACGCCGGCCGATTTTACATGCTGTTCAGTGCTGGAATGTTCAGGACACTTCACACACTCCAGTCCATAATGTGTTCGATTATCTTGCACACTTTTTGTAACCTTTTAACTGTACAATAATTTACACCTACCCCTACAGTAAAGATTTTTCAACTAGTTCTATTTACCGCTTCAATATTAGCCTCATCATTTACATTTGTACAACCATTTTTCCTATATCAGGCTTAACATTATGACCACCTGCCTAATATTGTGTAATGTTGGTCCCCATTTCGCTGCCAAAACAGCCCTGACCCATCAAGGCATGGACTCCACTAGATCCCTGAAGGTGTGCTGTGGGATCTGGCACCAAGATGTTAGCAGCAGATCCTTTAAATCCTGTAAGTTGTGAGGTGAGGCCTCCATGGTTCAGACTTGTTTGTCCAGCACATCACACAGATGCTGGATTGGATTGAGATCTGGGGAATTCGGAGGCCGAGTCAACACCTCAAACTGGTTGTTGTGGTCATCAAACCATTCCTGAACCATTTCTGCTTTGTGGCACGGTGCATTATCCTGCTGAAAGAGACCACAGCCATCAGGGAATACCGTTTCCATGAAAGGGTGTACACGGTCTGTAACAATGCTTAGGTAGGTGGTACGTGTCACAGTAACATCCACATGGATGGCAGCACCCAAGGTTTCCCAGTAGAACATTGACCAGAGCAGGACACTGCCTCCGCCGGCTCGCCTTCTTCCCATAGTGCATCCTGGTGCCATGTGTTCCCCAGGTAAGAGATGCACACGCACCCACCTCGCAACACAAGACTTAAAGGATACTTTTGATAGATACTGACCACTGCAGACCGGGAACACCCCACAAGAGCTGCAGTTTTGGAGATGCTCTGATCCAGTGGTCTAGCCATCACAATTTGGCCCTTTTGGTCAAACTCACTCAAATCCTTACGCTTGTCCATTTTTCCTGCTTCTAACATCAACTTTGAGGACAAAGTGTTGACTTGCTGCCTAATATATCCCACCCACTAACAGGTGCCATGATGAGGAGATCATCAGTCTTATTCACTTCACCGGTCACTGGTCAGAGTGTTATACCTGATCAGTGTACATTAGAAAGATTTAGTTATTACTTGTATTTATACAGAAAATTAGATCCAATTTGACATCAGGATTTATTTATAGGTTTTAGTTAAATCCATTCAGTTTAAGTGAACAGTTTAAAACTATTAACTCTGACTATGAGTGACTTACAACAATATGTGAGTAGATGTACATTGTGTACTCTATAAAATAGTCAGCTCCAGTTTTTTGGGGGTTTTTTTCAGTGTGAAATACGTTTTTTATGTCTTATGCACTACTGAAGGCCTAAATGACTATATAACTGGAGCAGTACTTAGTGAAATGAAACATAAAAACGCAGAGCTACATAAAATAACCCTGAACTAAGGGCTTAGTACATTTCTTAGTCACAGTTCTACATCAAGTGCATGTGTGCAAACTTGTTCAAACAGTGTGAGACAGAAGACAGACAGTACAATACACTACACAACAATACAGTAGAGTACACAGAGCAGCGCTATAGAGTTTTATAAAGGGCAAGTAAAGATGCTTCAATTGTAAGCATTAGATATATAGCAGCAGTTTTCAAGCGGCGTTAAAAATTGGTGTGCAAAAATTGAGTGCAGACATGTACAGTTAAATATGAGTGTGTGTGTGTGTGTATATGTTCCTTTCAGTCTAGTCTCTGGGTATTAAGGAGTCTGACGGCTTGAGGGAAGAAGCTGCTACACAGTCTGGCTGTGAGGGCCCGAATGCTTCGTTACCTTTTTCATCCAGACTGCAGGAGGGTGAGGAGTGTGTGTGAGGGTTGCGTGGGGTCGTCCACAATGCTGTTGGCTTTGTGGATGCAGCGTGTGGTGAAGAGAGAAAAGAGACTCTGATGATCTTCTCAGCTGTCTACACAATTAAATGAAGATCCTTTATTGCGCTGTGCACAGATTCCCAATCCAGACACATAAAAGCTTTATTTTTTTCTCTCTTTTGAATATATCTCAGTTAAAACCCAAGCACAAAACTGAAAGTTCTAGCAATGCAAAGGTTACCTCCAGTGCTACTGAAAGACACCTCTACCTCTATATTTATAATCTAATCTTGAGCATGACTGCCAAATGTTAAAGAGTTATGAGTTCTCACTTTGATTGAGGTAAAAGTTAATAAGGGCATTTAAACACAAGCCTCGTCTTCGTCTCTTTACTCCGCTGATCTTTGGTTCGCTCGTACGTCAGTGGGGAAATAATCGCTGATTAAATTCAGACAATCTGTTGTGTGGACTCCGGTCTTTAGAGTGACGTATATCAGGTTTTCTCAGCCCATCCCACATATTTGTTAAGCTGAAGTGGTTTCTGTACCTTTCACCTCAAAGCAAAAACAACAACAACAAAAAACCCCAAGATGGTCAGATTAAGACCCGATATCGTGCAGCTGAACCATTCTTTAGATCTTCAAAACCACCTACCGTAGCCCTTTCCACTTCATGTGCATTAGACCTTAAATCATTTTAGCGCAGCACAAGGACATGCTCCTCACAAACAATCTGTATGGGAAAGCGCTAAATCTGGCCCTCTGATCATCTTGTTTGTTTCAAACCTCCTCTTAGATATAGCTGTGGAAAAGCCCTGCTGAGATAACCGTAGAGACTTCTTATCAGGTGCGGACCACAAATCGCACAGTCAACTCAAACGGCGTGATAACAGAGTACGTTTCTTTTTAATTCCTTTTATTTCTCATTTAGAGAACAGTATCTAATCTAGTCTAGACCCGAGCCCACAATGATGCTCCAACTTCTGTGCCATGTCCACTGGGATGGGGACAGGAAGTCCAGAACTCCACATACAAGCGAAATTTTTGGGAAATTGAGAGAAAGAGCAAGGCAGAAGAGATAAGAAATAATTATCAGGGCCAGTGAAGCATGGCAGCTTGCCTCTATGCTACGAGAGTTGAGAAATGTGACTCGTCAAGCCTCGGGCAAAGGCTTGCTCGAACCAGACATTCTTGTCACACCTACATATACACACATCCATTTTGCATGTACTTTGATTTTATATGCTAATAGACCATTCTATTCACTAATCAAGGCATTTAAATGACTCACGGATTGAAAGAGCAAGTAATAAAAAAGTAATATACTGCAGCCTGCAACACTTAAAGCACAAAGACCCATTTTGCAGTTTGACAAAAGATCCGGCGTCTGAATTCAGGGTTTAATGAGAATGAAGGTTATTTGAGGTTTATATGTATAGATATTAAATATGTACTTCTACAGCAGTTTATCAGGTATACCTGTGATTACGACTGGCTGTTTTATGGGGTCGTACACTTACCGACTGTAGCTAATGTTTACAGATCATAAGCCCTCATCTACCAGGCAATGGGATCACCAAACAGCCATTACTGACCAGCAGGTACAGAACATACCGTATAGTTATTCCAAATAATTATTGCAAGCGCTTTAGTCGTAACGATAATGACCCAGGAGATGTGGAGTTTAGTTTATCAGCCTGCTTCAATCGTCTGTATAAATGTCCTCCTATCCCTTTCACTCTGAGTGCAGTACATGACTGAGACTGAGCCAGTCAGAATTTATTAGTTGAAGAGCTTCTAAAGAAGAAGAAAAGAAGAGTACCTTCTATTCACAAGAGTTTAAATTTAAGCTGTAAGAACGGCTATTAAACATTTCAGGGTCGGACTGAGACTCCCCGCTGTGCTCGAATCTAATGCTCATTTCTTTCACATACAGTGTGCTCTGTGCTTTTACTAGTGCAGGTTCACATGCACCGAGTTTATACAGTCTCTGCGGAAAGTATCGGAACGGCAAGGCCAATTCTTGGGTTTGAGATCAGAGACTGAATATAAGACGATAGATACGATTTTCTGCTTTTGTTTTTGGATATTTTACATCTGGATGGGTTACACAACTTAGAACATGCCACTTTTTGTTTAGACCCACACGTTTTTCAAATGGTCAAAAATATTGTAACACATGACTGATAGGTGTCTCTTGTTGCCCCGATGTTCCCTGTTAGATAAATTATTTCAACAATTAAAGGCTCTGAACGTTTGCACTTGTTGTGCCATGGGTTTCAGGCAGCATCTGTTGTGAAAAAGGATGATCCCTGGATGATATCAGAGAGCTGTATATGGGAGAAAAACCTGAAAATTTTGAGGCTGAAAAAAAAATTGCATAATTATTGGGAATAACCAACACAACAATGGAAATTTGGAATGTCTGGAAAAAAGAAGCAGCTGGTTTAAAAACAATCAGACATCGAACAGGTCGGCCAAGGTGAAGAACAACAGCTCATAACAGAAATACTGGGTCAGCTGTGAAGAAAAAAACTAAAATCAGTGCCATCACCAACAATCAGTGACATCACCAGCAATCAGTGACATCACCAGCAATCAGTGCAATCACCAACAATCAGTGACATCACCAGCAATCAGTGACATCACCAACAATCATTGACATCACCAGCAATCAGTGCCATCACCAACAATCAGTGACATCACCAGCAATCAGTGACATCACCAACAATCATTGACATCACCAGCAATCAGTGCCATCACCAACAATCAGTGACATCACCAGCAATCAGTGACATCACCAGCAATCAGTGCCATCACCAACAATCAGTGACATCACCAGCAATCAGTGACATCACCAACAATCATTGACATCACCAGCAATCAGTGCCATCACCAACAATCAGTGACATCACCAACAATCAGTGACATCACCAACAATCATTGATATCACCAGCAATCAGTGCCATCACCAACAATCAGTGACATCACCAGCAATCAGTGACATCACCAGCAATCAGTGCAATCACCAACAATCAGTGACATCACCAGCAATCAGTGACATCACCAACAATCATTGACATCACCAGCAATCAGTGCCATCACCAACAATCAGTGACATCACCAGCAATCAGTGACATCACCAGCAATCAGTGCCATCACCAACAATCAGTGACATCACCAGCAATCAGTGACATCACCAACAATCATTGACATCACCAGCAATCAGTGCCATCACCAACAATCAGTGACATCACCAGCAATCAGTGACATCACCAGCAATCAGTGCCATCACCAACAATCAGTGACATCACCAGCAATCAGTGACATCACCAACAATCATTGACATCACCAGCAATCAGTGCCATCACCAACAATCAGTGACATCACCAACAATCAGTGACATCACCAACAATCATTGACATCACCAGCAATCAGTGCCATCACCAACAATCAGTGACATCACCAGCAATCAGTGACATCACCAGCAATCAGTGCCATCACCAACAATCAGTGACATCACCAGCAATCAGTGCCATCACCAACAATCAGTGACATCACCAACAATCATTGACATCACCAACAAACAGTGACATCACCAGCAATCAGTGACATCACCAGCAATCAGTGCCATCACCAACAATCAGTGACATCACCAACAAACAGTGACATCACCAGCAATCAGTGACATCACCAGCAATCAGTGACATCACCAACAATCATTGACATCACCAACAAACAGTGACATCACCAGCAATCAGTGACATCACCAGCAATCAGTGACATCACCAGCAATCAGTGCCATCACCAACAATCAGTGACATCACCAACAATCATTGACATCACCAACAAACAGTGACATCACCAGCAATCAGTGACATCACCAGCAATCAGTGACATCACCAACAATCAGTGACACCACCAACAAACAGTGACATCACCAACAATCACCAACAATCAGTTGTGTTGGTCACCAACAATCATTGACATCACCAACAATCAGTGACATCACCAACAATCACTGCCATCACCAACAATCATTGACATCACCAACAATCATTGACATCACCAACAATCAGTGACATCACCAACAATCACTGCCATCACCAACAATCATTGACATCACCAACAATCAGTGACATCACCAACAATCATTGACATCACCAACAATCACTGCCATCACCAACAATCATTGACATCACCAACAATCAGTGACATCACCAACAATCATTGACATCACCAACAATCAGTGACATCACCAACAATCAGTGACATCACCAACAATCATTGACATCACCAACAAACAGTGACATCACCAACAAACAGTGACATCACCAACAAACTCCACCAGACAGAGGTAAAGGTATCACAGTCCACCATTTGTAAAAGTCATTAGAAGCAGAAATACAGATTCCAAATTACTCGGTTTACTGATATTTTACTTTAAGGGTCATCTGTTCCAAAACTTTTGCACATCTAGCATTTGTACAGTCTGCCAATAAAGGGGCAGGTCATGTTCTAAGTTGTTTCTGGCACTTTGCAGACACCTTTATCCAGGGCGACTTACCTTTTTTGTACAATTAAGCGTACCCTTGCTTAGGGTCCCAGCAGTGACAGCTTAGTGGACCTGGGATTGAAACTCACAACCTTCAGATCAGTAGTCCAGGACCTTAACCACTGAGTTACCACATCGCACAGCTAGATATAAATATCAGAAAATGAAAGCTGGATCTCAAATCCAAATGTAAAAGAAACACAAAAGCATTGGCCTTGCTGTTCCAGATCTTTCAGAAGATAAGTACATACGTAAAAAAAAAAATAATTCTACATGAAATCTTCTCTTCTTTAGGGGGAAAAATATCATCCTAAATAAAACATGATTCTGGTGCTAATTTGTACGTTAGTGCTGCATTTTCATAATTCCCATCATTCCCATCGCATGGTTAGGTTCCTCTGTTAGCTCCTGAAGAACAACAAGCAGAAAAATCTTCTGATGTAGAAGTAGTAGAGACAACAGATGACAGACTCAAAGATCTAAAACGTAGTGACAGTCGCAAGTTACAGCAGAGACTCAGTTTGGCTAGTCGGTGGTCTAGCAGATGACAAGCGTGATATGTTTGAGAAGCTCGTACAAATGAGACGGAGATCTGGACAAAGCTCTGTATCTAGTGCTTAATCCCAGTGGAGCCACTCTCAGCAATGGCATTGTTACTAATGTAGGAAATATCATCATGGTGGTGAAAGAGGTTGAACTATTAAACTAAAATCAATTTCATTAATGCCATGAAGATCAGTTTTTAATGATAAAGATTAAAGATTACTCTGCAAGTTGTTCAAGGAGAAATGATTGGCTGACTATTCATATATATATATATATATTTTTTTTTTGTTTTTACAAAATCATGACCCGGTAAAATCCGACGGAATTGTATATGAATTGTTCTGTGTTTTCTCTCACATACAGGACTCCATTTCATATTTTTATTCCACAGCTGTCCACTGCTTCCTCATGGCTCTCATTTCAAATGAGGGAAAATTCTTGATATGAGATGACATCAATAATCACCTTGGAGACCGGACATAAAAAACCTGCTGCCGCATATAAAACACTTTTGCAAGAGTTTATGACCAATCAGATTTAATATATTGAAATATATTCAAACAGGGGGTCAATTATGCAAAGCAGCGAGGCAGACTGAAACCCATACAGGACACTAGTGAGCTTTAAACAGGCGGCTATACACATGCGGCATGATTCCCAGTTTTGGATTAACACCTATGACACACAATCTCTCTCTATCTCTCTCTCTCTCTCTCTCGCTCTCTCTCTCTCTCTCTCTCTCACTCTTTCTCTCTCTCTCTCTCTCTCTCACACACACACACACACACATCCAACTCAGTATGACACACATAATTTCACACTGACTGTAATATACAGTGTCTCCCTGAGTAGGATTGTGTATCAGAGAATTTGGCAGTTGTCATATGTAAATGCCAGTGTTGTGTTTAATATCTGCTGTAGAAGATACTTTGCTTTCGGAATTCATAATGCAGCATTAAAACTCTTTGTAGCATCATGTGTGTTCCGTGTGGTTCCACAAAATCCATACAGTTCATATAAAAACCTCGGTACAGTATGTTAAAGTTTTTAGCTTTAGGATCCCAATTCATCAAAGCTGGACAGGAGACTGTGAGCCAGACCTTCTCATCCAACATCGGTGCCTGACCTCACAAATGTGCTTCTAGAGGAATGGTCAAAAATTCCCTAAACCTTGTGGAAAGCCTTCCCAGAAGAGTTGAAGCTGTTATAGCTGCAAAGGGCGGGACAACTCCATATTACATTCATGTGCATGTAAAGGTCCCAGTTTTGGCCTGGCTCACAGTCTTCGGTCTAATTCATCCCAAAGGTGTTCTATGGGGTTGAGGTCAGGACTGGTGTGCAGTCATGTTGGAACAGGAAGGGGTCATCCCCAAACTGTTCCCACAAAGAGCATGAAATTGTCCAAAATGTCTTGGTATGAAGCTGAAGCATTAAGAGTTCCTTTCACTGGAACTAAGGGACCGAGTCCAACCCCTGAAAAACAATACCTGAATTCGATGATCTGGAGGGGTGTCCCAATACTTTTGCCAATATAGTGTCGGTTTAATTATCATATATATATATTTGGTTTATTGTAATCAATGTGTTTATTTTCAGGGAAGTTCCACTTACTAAGATGTGAGGATCAGTGGTCTGTCTGTGTGGTGTTTCTGTGTCCATGTGGGTTTCCTTTGGGTTCTCCAACACCAACTTCCCAAAAAACATGCTGATAAATATTTATAGCATCTTTATATTTATTGCAAGTGTGTGTGCGTGTGTGTGTGTGCGTGTGTGTGTGTGTGTGTGTGTGTATACATAGCACCTTGGCATTTTTTCCAGGATGTATTCCCTGGATGGTTATTTTTTTCCCCAAGACATCACCCTGTAACATCAGATCAGACTTTTATTTTGCACAGAGATCAAAGGTGGTGCACTGGAATAGGTCAGACCTCACCTCACCTGAACTTTAGGGTGTCCATGAGACATTTACGGGTTTTGTGAACTTTTGTTCTTTTTTGTGATGAAAGGGTTGACTGTTATTTTTTTATTCCTAGACTTGTACAGTCACAGCAGCCGGAGCAAGGCAAAGCAACACAAACGTTTCACACCACTGCCCTTGAAATAGACTGCAGATTGCAAGAGAGAAGAAATCAAACAGAGACAGGGAGAGTGGGAGTGAATAAGATATTATCTTCGCAAATTATTAGTCTGGTCAGTGTATTGTAATGAAAACCATGTAACAACATTGCAGGCAAGTGATAGTGCAGATCGTGATTAGAAAACAATCGACAAAACGAATAGAAGATCGAAGATAGGAGTGGAATTATTATCATCATTATTGATTTATTAAACATCTGGGTGTTAATCCAATTACAGTCAGAACATTTACCATTTGTCATTGCTCTCTTTGGCAGCTTTTTACATTTATTTTCATTTTATAGAACCTACAGTTTATAATTCGCTTAGATTTACATAGATTCTAGTACAATTTTAGCTGCATGGACCTTTTTGCACGATTATGGCTGAAGAACAAATTCTATTTTGTGCCACGCACACTAATTATAGAAAACGGTGCGAACGGGAATCATTGTTAAACATTTGAAGTGTTCTTCAGGCGGTGATTCATTATGAAGAGAGTAAACACATTTGTTCCTGTATTCGCGGAGAGAGAGCGAGACGCGGAACGCCTGCTGACGAGTGCCTCTACTTGATTGAAATCAAGAGTACGTAGCACATCAAATTGTCACGTCCACTAATCGTCCAGTCTGCTGTTGGTCCATATGTGTTTTTAAAGGATTTTTCACTTGGAAAAAAAAATCTTAGCAAGCGAAAATATCTTAAATCTGGTCACATTTAGTTAATAAGGTTACAATAAAACATATATGAGATATATAATAAAAAAATATAATCCTAATTATAGTTTTCTTTAACTAATTTCAAGCTTTAAATATTTTTATTCTATCAGCATTATGGAAAAAAAAATCTTTTAAGAAACAAAAAATAAATCAACCAATAGGACGAGACTATCGCGAGCTTGAAGTGAACAGACATCTTTATAAATAGGTTTAATCATCTTAAATCTGATTTATTGCAATCTTAAAATTAAAAAATCCTAACTAAATGTAACTAGAGTCAGGAGTTTAAGTACTTGGTGTCAAGAGTCCAGAATAATGGAGAGTGTGGGAAAGAGGAAGCGAGTGGAGGCAGGTTGGAATGGGTGGAGAAAGGTGTCGGGAGTTCTGTGTGATAGAAAAATATCGGCGAGAATCAAGGGGAAGGTGTACAAGACAGTGGTGAGACCGGCCATGCTGTAGGGTTTAGAGACAGTGTCACTGAGGAAGAGACAGGAGTCAGAGCTGGAGGTAGCAGAGCTGAAGATGTTGAGGTTCTCTTTGGGAGTGACACGGTTGGACAGGATTTGGAGCAAGTACATCAGAGGGGCGGCTCATGTTGGACGTTTGGGGGACGTTTGGGAGGCCAGATTATTGGACATGTTCAGAGGAGGGAGAGTGAGTATATTGGTAGGAGAATGTTGGACATGGAGCTGCCAGGCAGGAGGCAAAGAGGAAGGCCAAAGAGGATATATATGGATGGAATAAATGAGGATATGAAGCTAGTGGGTGTAAGTGTTGAGGATGCAGAAGATAGGGATAGGTGGAGAGAGATGATTCGCTGTGGAGACCCCTGAAGGGAAAAGCCCAAAGAAGAAGAAGAAGACAGTAATGCACAGTGAAATTTTTTCTTCACATATCCCATCCTTGAAGGGTTGTGGTCAGAGCACAGGGTGAGCCATGGTGCACATGATAGCTTAAGTGGTTAAGTGCAAGTATTGAGGATGCAGGAGATAGGGATAGGTGCAGAGAGATGATTCCCTTTGGCGACCCCTGAAGGGAAAAGCCGAAAGAAGAAGAATAAGAAATGTAACTAGAGTCAAAGTGTTAAGTAAGGAATAAAACAGCATGTAAATAAGATATGTCCTGATATTATTCTTATTCCATTCTTATAAAACAGCAATTCTGCAAATGAATACAACTTTTATTTTTTTAATGAACAACGTCATGCTTTTAAAACATTTTATAGTTGCATTTAATGATGTGGAGCATTTCTGTTATCACTGATGATATTGCTGAAATAACTCCTTTTATTCTCTTTCTTATTTCTCTCAATTGATCTCTTTTTCCATGATACAAAAAAAATCTTTGCACACGCAGCGAAGATCGGTCATTTTTAATGAGAGCTGGTGATTTCGGGTTGCCTGAGCGACAGAGATCGTTGGTGACCAGTTGTGGGCGTGTCCAGCGACATCCTGTACCAATGAGACAGTAGGGAGGCACAGACTGCTTAGAATCACACTTCTACTACTACTACTACTTTATCTTGTATGATATGAGGCGTAAATACACAGGTGACTTTTATATACAGACTCTTTCCAGAATTCCATTTCCAGTATATTTTTATTTTAGTGGCAAGAAAATTGATTTGAAATGATAGTTCTGTCACCTTACCCAACATTGTTACTATGGCAACCAGTAGTAGGAAAGCCTAGTGAAGACTTCATAATAAAATTACTGTATGTGTACACTGTTATATTATCACATATTACATGAATGTAATCTGGAGTTGTCCCGCCCTTTGCAGCTATAACAGCTTCAACTCTTCTGGGAAGGCTTTCCACAAGGTTTAGGAGTGTGTTTATGGGAATTTTTGACCATTTGTGAGGTCAGGCACTGATGTTGGACGAGAAGGTCTGGCTCACAGTCTCCACTCTAATTCATCCCAAAGGTGTTCTATGGGGTTGAGGTCAGGACTCTGTGCAGGACAGTCAAGTTCCTCCACACCAAACTCACTCATCCATGTCTTTATGGACCTTGCTTTGGTCACTGGTGTGCAGTCATGTTGGAACAGGAAGGGGTCATCCCCAAACTGTTCCCACAAAGAGCATGAAATTGTCCAAAATGTCTTGGTATGAAGCATCAAGAGTTCCTTTCACTGGAACTAAGGGGCCGAGTCCAACCCCTGAAAAACAACACCTGAATTCAATGATTTGGAGGGGTGTCCCAAAACTTTTGGCAATACAGTGTATGTTAGACAAAAGTCACCATATTAATCAACATGTTTTTCTCAGTGTATGTGTATGTTATGTTAGATTATGTAGATTCCCTGCCATAAAAGTCCCTGTGAATGAACAAAAACAAAATCAAGCAATCAAGCATTAAAATGAGTCGATTGTTCCAGCTGGATCCATTCTATTATAGAACATTTATCAATGACTGCGGATCAAGGATGTAACAGCAATATACATTAAAAAACAAAATGTCTGTGTTGTCCGTTCGCTCTCTCCTTTCTCTAATTGAAGTAGAAACGCAGGTCAAAACTTGGACATTTAGTTGTTAGCAGCAGCTTCTGTTCCACAGTAGTAAACAGGAGGAACAGATGATGTTTAAAAGGTGTTATTTTGCATTTTGACAGGGCTGTGAGATTATGAGACAGCCTGATTATGTACTCGTGACTATGTGCAGACCATTAGACTGACTGCCGAGACCACACGGAATACATAATAAAGGACCAAGGTCAGAGAAATGCGCCAGAGAAACAGACAACTATAGAAAAGGATGGAAGGTGAAACACAGACTCGTATCAGCCAGTGTATAGCAGTCGTGATGGGTGAAGTTTAGCAAGAGCATAGCAGAGGTGGACTGGCTGCACTTTGAATAAAGGGAATAAAGTGTCTGATGCAAAACAACACCGCTGCATTCAGAGCGAATGTGAATGTAGCAATCATATAATAAACCAAGGTTGGTGGGTGAGCCAGGTTCATGTTTACTGCTAATCTTTTGGACATGGACCAAATTGCATTCTAAACTAGCTGGCCATTTTAATTATCCACTTAGCCAGTGGGTTAATTAGAGATAGAGGGCTCCCATCAGTCTGTCCAAAGCTCATGTAAAAGTGATGATTAAGTACAGCATGTGGACTCTCAGGCTTCATTAGTCCCTTGTAGTTACTGTTCACTGAAGCCATTGCCTGTGATTTAGCGGCTCGCTGCCAGGGCACTTAACACGGTGAACAGTGACTGCAGGCGAATCTTTAAAAGAAAGTAAAAAAAGAAAAATCTTTTCACATTGCTTATGAAAAGACGACAGGCTAAAGACTGGATTTTGTTTTGCTTGACTTGTCCTCCAATTAGAGCAGAGATTGGAGAGCTGTGTTATTAATAGCAAACAGTCTTGAGCCAGTATTCAAGGTGAAAAGTGAGCAAAATATCTAATATAATGCATATACTACACTGTGTTTTGTCGTTGTTTAGCTTTGTTTCATAGTTACACAAGTTCTTTTCCTTTCTTGTGAGCAGTGCCAGGTGAGGTGAATAAGACTGATGATCTCCTCATCATGGCCCCTGTTAATGGGTGGGATATAGTAGGCAGCAAGTCGACATTTTGTCCTCAAAGTTGATGTTAGAAGCAGGAAAAATGGACAAGTGTAAGGATTTGAGCGAGTTTGACCAAAAAGGGCCAAATTGTAATGGCTAGACCACTGGATCAGAGCATCTCCAAAACTGCAGCTCTTGTGGGGTGTTCCTGGTCTGCAGTGGTCAGTATCTATCAAAAGTGCTCCAAGGAAGGAACAGTGGTGAACCGGAGACAGGGTCATGGGCGGCCGAGGCTCATTGATGCACATGGGGAGCGAAGGCTGAACCGTGTGATCCGATCCAACAGACGAGCTACTGTTGCTCAAATTGCTGAAGAAGTTAATGCTGGTTCTGATGGAAAGGTGTCAGAAAACACAGTGCAGGACGGGTCAGGGCTGTTTTGGCAGCACCAACACAATATTAGACAGGTGATCATAATGTTATGCTTGGTCAATGTATTTTCATATTCATGTATTCATATAAATTACTCAGTACTTTAACATTGCCTCCTGGTGGTCCAGCTGCAGGATCCAGCGATATCGTTGCCGCAGCCTGGATTTGATTCCCAGGCAGGGCGCTAACCCAGCCACTGAAGAGTTAACTCTCAGTGCAGGTCCCAAGCCTGGATTAAATGGGAGGGATGTGTCCGGCATAAAACATGTGCCAAATTGAAACATGCGTACTAAATGATCCGCTGTAGCGACCCCGAACAGGGAGGAGCCGAAACATCTTTGACATCTTTAAATCCCGTGACATTTTAATAACCTCTCATTATATGCAAATCCCTATGTGTGAATACTGTGCAATAAATTATTTATATCTATATATTTTATCTATATATTTTATCACTATTGCCATGACTGCAGTTGTTTTTATTTTATTATTTCATTTGTTAAAATGCATGTATAGTTTGCACTGTATTTGGACTGTAAGGACTGCTCTAATTTCGCTGTACTAGTAATAGTATAGTGACAACAAAAGAATCTTGAATCTTGGTCATGTGTCTGGTATTGTCTAAGGCTTGACATCTACCTGTCTTCTGCATGTAATCTGACCCCTGGCATAGATGATGGTGATGATTCTTGTAAAATAAAAATAAATTAAGAGAAGACGTGTTGATATACAAGCACATCTGTGTCCACTACAATACAGCAGCTTGCAAATTAGATCAAACAAGATGACAATGCATCACAGACCAAGTAGCAAGTCATCCCAGTGTAATAGATGAGCAGTAGAAAAGATTAGATTCATCACTCATATTATAAACCAATGTCTCCCCACAATTCGTAGAGATAATTCAGTTAACAGTGTTTTTATGGCAGTAAAGGACATCCTGTGAGAGACATTTTGCGGATAGTCTTTAAGGCCTTCTCTAACTCATTCTACACACACACTGAGAAATAAAAGAAGAGAAAGAGGAGAAATGTCTCTCAAATGTACCTCTAAAATATGACAAATGCGCTGGCTGAATGATGAAGGTGCATTATTTATCAATAATGCATTACAGGCCCGTGACAGGCTCTTGGAGCTTCGGATCTTCCAGAAATGCACATCGTAAATTTACGGCATCGTAATTATCAGTCTTTTCAGCGAGTTTAAGTCAGGACCTCGTTTCTCCAAAAAGTAATAAACCTGACTCATGAGCTTCTTGTTATAGGATGAGAAATGTTCCCCTGGCAACTGTGCCAGACAATTACCTTGTACTGGGAGAAAGACACTAGTTTCTGTATCCATCGCTGCAGCTTGCATGGGGAAAAAATGCATGTTAAGAAATATTAAAATAAAACACACAATTTAGCATTTTAACTATATAGCAAAGCATCTACTGTAACTATTTTGAGGGTGGTGGAACTGTGTGAGTGGATAGAGTATGTCTTCTACTTGAATACATACACAATATTGCCAAAAGTTTCCCCCAGATCATGGAGGGGGGATTATGGTGTGGGGTTGTTTTTCAGGGGTTGGACTCGGCCCCTTAGTTCCAGTGAAAGGAACTCTTAATGCTTCAGCTTCATACCAAGACATTTTGGACAATTTCATGCTCTTTGTGGGAACAGTTTGGGGATGACCCCTTCCTGTTCCAACATGACTGTACACCAGTGACCAAAGCAAGGTCCATAAAGACATGGATGAGTGAGTTTGGTGTGGAGGAACTTGACTGGCCTGCACAGAGTCCTGACCTCAACCCCATAGAACACCTTTGGGATGAATTAGAGCGGAGACTGTGAGCCAGACCTTCTCGTCCAACATCAGTGCCTGACCTCACAAATGCACTTCTAGAGGAATGGTCAAAAATTCCCATAAACACACTCCTAAACCTTGTGGAAAGCCTTCCCAGAAGAGCTGAAGCTGTTATAGCTGCAAAGGGCGGGACAACTCCATATTACATTCATGTGCATGTAAAGGGAGACGTCCCAAAACTTTTGGCAATATTGTGTATCAGTGTTCTGAATGAAGTGTATAGTAAAGATTTGTCCTGTACATTGTGATGTAATTCAAAGTTTTGAAGTTTTTAATCTGAATTTTTTTTTAACACTTTTTACTATAAACATCACCACACTGACCATGGTGTATGATTGAAAAAGTATTTCAGGTGAAATATTCTAGATCTTTCCTTTTACGATAGTACGATAAGGATTTACTTTACTGTTATACAGAAATGGAAAACACTTGAATCACTGCCCTCGGTTACTAAATTTAAGCATTATTAGCTCTATTTACATATTCTGGCTGTACTTATTAAAATTATTATTAAAATTGAATACTTGATCTCTTACTTATTTACATTCCTAAGGAAAAGAAAACCCGCACATTTTGCTCCTCAGACCTTCAGAGCATTTATTACAAACCTCAAAGGTCTCTTCTTCTCTCAGTCCAGCAATATCTGTGTGTTATAAATCAATTAAATGGACTCGGCTTGGCATCCAGTTTAACATCTAATCAAGTTCATCAATATAGGAAAAAAAAAATCATGCATTCATCATTTGTCGTGTTCGACCAATTCATCATCTCTAGAGATCTTTGCATCCTACACAATGTAGTTAACACTCTAGCCATCCATATGCATCTGAATATGGATAAGACACTGAAACACAGTTTTACCGGAGATCTTCCTCAGTAAAATACACTGCAGTGAGTAAAAGAGTCTAAGTTTTGCTGAACAATAATTGGATCTATGTAAACAAGTCAATCTGCTTACTTCGCTAATGCCAGTATAGGTTTCAGAAGCTAGCATGATTAGCTTGGCAGCGAGTCAAATTCTTGCTAATTGTAAATATTGTACAGAGTTTGTCTGATGTTTTCAGGCAAAATGGCAATATAGTTGCTTTAAAACAAAACAAAACAAAACAAAAAAAATCGATAAATAAGTAAATAGACTTTATTTGTCACATATACATTACTGCACAGGAAGCGAGTGCAGGCAGGTTGGAATGGGTGGAGAAAGGTGTTGGGAGTTATAGAAAAATATTGGCGAGAATCAAGGGGAAGGTGTACAGGACAGTGGCGAGACCGGCCATGCTGTAAGGTTTAGAGACAGTGTCAGAGACAGGAGTCAGAGCTGGAGGTAGCAGAGCTGAAGATGTTGAGGTTCTCTTTGGGAGTGACACGGTTGGACAGGATTAGGACGAGTACATCAGAGGGACGGCTCATGTTGGACGTTTGGGGGACGAAGTTAGATTAAGATGGTTTGGACATGTTCAGAGGAGGGAAAGTGAGTATATTGGTAGGAGAATGTTGGACATGGAGCTGCCAGGCAGGAGGCAAAGAGGAAGGCCAAAGAGGAGGTATATGGATGTAATAAATGAGGATATGAAGCTAGTGGGTGTAAGTGTTGAGGATGCAGAAGATAGGGATAGGTGGAGAGAGATGATTTACTGTGGAGACCCCTGAAGGGAAAAGCCCAAAGAAGAAGAAGAAGACAGTAATGCACAGTGAAATTCTTTCTTCACATATCCCATCCTTGAAGGGTTGCGGTCAGAGCACAGGGTGAGCCATGGTGCACATGATAGCTTAAGTGGTTAAGGCTCTGGGTGTTGGCCCGGAAGATCTGGGTTTAAGCCCCAGCACTGCCAAGCTGCCACTGTTGGGCCCTTGAGCAAGGCCGCCAAACCACCCTGCTCCAGGGGCGCTGCATCATGGCTGACCCTGTGCTATCTGACCCCAACCCCCAGGGATGGGATATGAGAAGAAAGAATTTCACTGTGCAGTAATGTATATGTGACAAATAAAGACTACTTAACTTTTCTTTCCACCCCATATACCACCTTGTCCACCAGCATGAGAGGGAAAAAGCTCTGTTGGTTAAGATTTCCAATTTAAAGCTCACACAGTTCACAATTTTTGTCCATCTGCAAAGAAATGCATTAGACAGAAGGAAACATAGACTCACCCCTAACAGATCACCTGAAACTGAAACACGTGGCTGTCCATGAAAGTGATGAATGTTGTTCAGTAGTTAGTATCTTTTTTCAATTACTTTCTACTGAAGACAATCAGTTAGCTCTCGGTATCACAGACAGGCCTGAGATAAAGGGCTTATGGACAGAGAACACCGAACTAATCTTAATACGATTTTGATATCACACATCCAATTAATTGTTTATCTGTTCCAAACCGGACTCATATTTTATTAAATAAATTCACGTGCAAATTATTTGCATCACCTTCTACAATGCTTTATATGTTTTGTGATGATATAGATAATATAGTGTGCTTGCGACCGAACATACGTTATTAATCATACCGAAGACGCTGCAAATAAGTTGCATATGAACATTTTTTCTCGGACACAAGGTTGAGTCTGAGTAACTGAATATTAAGATATAACTTTAAGGGATCGAGGATGCAGAGCTGCATTAAAATGTATTGTAAGACACCTGGGGTTAAATCGGCTGAAAATGCTGGCTCTTCCATAATTCTTTCTCAGGTCAATCCTGAGATTCTCTCAGTATTCATGGTCAACACTGCTGTCCTGTATATGTTCTATAATATCAGTTTCAACTTGTGACAGAATGAAGGACTTTACAGTCTGGGATGCTTCAGTGTGAAGTTAAGTTCAGCTGCTCATGTAATAACAAGGACGTGTTGAAATATAGATCTGTTTCTCTGGGCTCATTGTCAAGAAAGATTGTCAAGAGTCCAACAATCAAGAATGTGTTCACCTTCACAGACCTGAAGATTGTGCCTGAGCATACTCAAATGTCTAAACCAGAATATTTAGACTAACCAGACTTGTGATGATGTTGTCCCTTAGGTTTCATCTCATTCCCAAACTGGTATATTGTGCACTAGTGTGTTCAGTAAAGTGTGTTTGTATTCCGCAAATGGTATATTGTGGCATAGGTGCTCTCACATTCCCAATCAGAATCAGAAATTTGACTTGGTGACCGGAGCTACGTAAGTATAGTATATAGACATAGTGCAAACATACATGAAAGTGCAGACATACACAGTAATTAAATAGTGCACTATATACAGATACACTATATTGCCAAAAGTTTTGGGACACCCCTCCAGATCATTGAGTTCAGGTGTTGTTTTTCAGGGTTTGGGCTCGGCCCCTTAGTTCCAGTGAAAGGAACTCTTAATGCTTCAGCTTCATACCAAGACATTTTGGACAATTTCATGCTCTTTGTGGGAACAGTTTGGGGATGACCCCTTCCTGTTCCAACATGACTGCACACCAGTGACCAAAGCAAGGTCCATAAAGACATGGATGAGTGAGTTTGGTGTGGAGGAACTTGACTGGCCTGCACAGAGTCCTGACCTCAACCCCATAGAACACCTTTGGGATGAATTAGAGCGGAGACTGTGAGACAGACCTTCTCGTCCAACATCAGTGCCTGACCTCACAAATTTTTAAATCGCATTTTCTTTCAAACTTTACTCTTCTTTTCCTCTGAACCATCCATTGTAAAGAAATGAATTCATCCCTGAAAGAATATGTAGATTACACTGAAGAGATGAGAACATTTTTATGTCACATCGTCCTTGCAGAGATGTTACTGTGTCAGGCCGTACACGAGAACTGCCTATCACTCTGAAATCTCCCTATTCTGCAGATAAAGAACATGTTCTTTGTTTTTCACTGAAGAGTGGGCATGTTTGCACACACACACACACACACACACACACACATGATAGACAGTCCCATCCATTTAGAGAAGAGAAAAAGATACAAGGGTGCTGGCTAGCGATTGGCCCTAAATAATCATAGCAAAGAAAATTGCTCGGTTTCCTATCAAACAAACCGTATGCGTAAAAACCTTTAGGGCTTTTGATGTTAGTGTATGTAGGGATTTTCCGAGACACGAGAAATAAGAACGATTTCTTTCCTGCACTGCTTTTTACATGAATAACTGCTCCTGGCAGAAATCCATAACTACCTTAAAAAGCCTTTCCTGAAAGCCAGTATGAAGTTTAATCATAGAAAAGTGACCAGAGAATTTTGCTCTGTATTGAGAATGTGCTATTCTCACTGAAGGAGAACCATTTACAAGATTCAGGCAACATGATCAACTCCTACTGAAATATAGCTAGTAACTTGGTTATAGAGTATCAGCACTACTCAGAGCTCAATAATATTCACCTTATGAAATCACAAAGCTTTTTAGTCCTTCATTTGAAAGGATGATGTAAATATGAAGAAAAAGGAGGCTACTATTTAAATATCTGTCCGGTCCTCTGTCTTTAGCCAGAAGGTCACAGGGAAGATTGAAAATGGCCCCTTTTGAATCTGCTGCTTCGGTCCACTGATGGATTTTGGACCAATGGAAGTTTCTTAAATGTGCAAAAAAAAAGATGTCCTTTAATAAGCTTCACACAAAAGGAACTCATGGATGTTTTAGGCTCTTGACATTAAAGCAGTGACACTCACCAGGGTAATGCTAGAACTGTAATGCTTTACAGGTATTTTATTTAGTTCTAGCTTTTCCACAACGCTGCAGGATTTCACTCCTGTTCTTTCAAAGGGGATAAAGTTCATTAGTGAAGGGAACGGATAAATATAGACCTTATGATCAGATGTATGATCCAAACATACTAAAGCAAAAATAATAACCTCAGCAATTGAGAGACTTCAAAAGAGAAAATATATATACACTATATTGCCAAAAGTATTCGCTCACCCATCCAAATAATCAGAATCAGGTGTTCCAATCACTTCCATGGCCACAGGTGTATAAAATCAAGCACCTAGGCATGCAGACTGTTTTTACAAACATTTGTGAAAGAATGGGTCGCTCTCAGGAGCTCAGTGAATTCCAGCATGGAACTGTGATAGGATGCCACCTGTGCAACAAATCCAGTCGTGAAATTTCCTCGCTCCTAAATATTCCACAGTCAACTGTCAGCTGTATTATAAGAACGTGGAAGTGTTTGGGAACGACAGCAACTCAGCCACGAAGTGGTAGGCCACGTAAACTGACGGAGCGGGGTCAGCGGATGCTGAGGCGCATAGTGTGAAGAGGTCGCCAACTTTCTGCAGAGTCAATCGCTACAGACCTCCAAACTTCATGTGGCCTTCAGATGAGCTCAAGAACAGTGCGCAGAGAGCTTCATGGAATGGGTTTCCATGGCCGAGCAGCTGCATCCAAGCCATACATCACCAAGTGCAATGCAAAGCGTCGGATGCAGTGGTGTAAAGCACGCCGCCACTGGACTCTAGAGCAGTGGAGACGCGTTCTCTGGAGTGACGAATCGCGCTTCTCCATCTGGCAATCTGATGGACGAGTCTGGGTTTGGCGGTTGCCAGGAGAACGGTACTTGTCTGACTGCATTGTGCCAAGTGTAAAGTTTGGTGGAGGGGGGATTATGGTGTGGGGTTGTTTTTCAGGAGCTGGGCTTGGCCCCTTAGTTCCAGTGAAAGGAACTCTGAATGCTTCAGCATACCAAGACATTTTGGACAATTCCATGCTCCCAACTTTGTGGGAACAGTTTGGAGCTGGCCCCTTCCTCTTCCAACATGACTGTGCACCAGTGACCAAAGCAAGGTCCATAAAGACATGGATGACAGAGTCTGGTGTGGATGAACTTGACTGGCCTGCACAGAGTCCTGACCTCAACCCGATAGAACACCTTTGGGATGAATTAGAGCGGAGACTGAGAGCCAGGCCTTCTCGTCCAACATCAGTGTGTGACCTCACAAATGCGCTTCTGGAAGAATGGTCAAAAATTCCCATAAACACACTCCTAAACCTTGTGGACAGCCTTCCCAGAAGAGTTGAAGCTGTTATAGCTGCAAAGGGTGGACCGACGTCATATTGAACCCTGTGGACTAGGAATGGGATGTCACTTAAGTTCATATGTGAGTCAAGGCAGGTGAGCGAATACTTTTGGCAATATAGTGTACGTTTCTCTGCGAGTTGCTGGGAATTTCACACGATGGTTTAATTTTCTTCAGAAGGACAAAAAGTGACAGAGATAATAGGATGCCTGGGTAAGTGCTGAGATGGTTGAGCAGTTATGGTGAATGCTTTATGTTCTGGGAGGGGTGGTGGTGGTGGGGTGTATTCTATATCTGAGGCAGATGCACATACAATTAAATGGATCTGCTTTTTCACAGAGTAATTTTCAGTTTCAAGAATATCTTTGGATCCTTTTAGATTCTTTCAGTCCTAGTAATAGAGGGAAAAAGGCAGAGATGAGATCTTACAACATTACTATTCACTCTGTCACTGGTCTCCACGGTCCGTAGCATCGGCACCAGAACATTTAAGAAGGAAATAACGCACTCTTTATCCATGGTACGCTGTCAAACGTTGACTAATCTCCTCCTGCTTTATTTGATTCGCGATCTTTTTTAAAGCCGTAGCACCATTATTATGTAAAAAAAAAAACTCTGTTCCGTATGAAATGAAAAAGAGATTGAAGAAAAATTGTGGCTTTTCTGTCTTTAGGTTCATTAGAGGAGTGAAGGCCCCAACCAGGAACGGAACATATGCTCTCTCTGGAGACGTTCATTAGCATTCCGCACCGATCATTCTACAGTCACATCCAATTCCATCTGCCCATGTTTCATTTTCAGCACCGATTGTGGCACCTTTGCTCATTAATTTCCAAATTGCTGCTGTGCACTTGCAAACATTAAGGGGTGTGTGTGTGTGGGGGGGGGACTCGTTGTTGGCCAGCTAGATGATGCACAATATAAGTAAACGTGTAATCAGCACCAAGAGAGCACCAATAAAGGTCCACGTTAAGTGGTGACACTATGAGCTAGTGCAAATTCCACGCGTGTACACGCACGAAAAAACCTGGATATGTGTCTGCGCTCTGAATCAGGTGGATTTTCTGTAGTCACTCGAGGGCTGCTTAGGTTCCAGGGAATCTTCGTTTGTCAGCATGGAGCAGGAAACAGCTTTTCTGTTCACTTCCTCTGGGAGGAGCAGAGAGTGCTTGTTTATTAGATGAGTACATGTCCTCTCACTCACCTTCTCCTCTTCATCTCTCTCCTTCGTGCCATCCCCAATTAGGGTTAATTGGCTCCTTGCAGGCGTTTGCAGACACTGTCCACTGATTTGTGCTGCTGATGTGACAGTAACAGCCTGCTGCTGTCTGTGCCGCTGAATCCCCTGCTGAGGACAGTGTGGCTTCCCGCCCGGGCACCGACGCCAGCCGTGTGAATGATCATTGACACTCACTCCCGAAAGTCTCAAAACCAGTCCATCCATCTTCATATAGTTTTTCCTTCTTTTTAATCAGTCCTTCTTGTGTCTATTAGCTTCTCTCTTCTTGTCTTTCTCTCTATCTTCTCCACTCTCGCTGAAATCTCCTTTCATCCATCTGTCCTCCGACAGTGCCTCCCTTTGCCTGTCCTAAAGAGATTACTAATGACAGCAGGAATCAGAGAGATGTGTTCTGAGGGAAAATGGTGTGTGTGACTGTGTGACTGTGTGCGTTTTTATGTCTTTTGGGGGACCAAACGTCTCCACTAGCATAGGAAAATAGTTAGTAATAGGATAGTTCTGACCTTGCAGGAGCATATAGACTATTCAAAAGCTGCTTTTTTTGTTTTTTATTTGGAAAAAAGTAAACAAAAGAAGAATATCAGCAAACTGTCCTCTTAAGGATAGTAAGAAAAATGTGTGTGTGTGTGTGTGTGTTTGTATGTTCAGAGATGTCCCCAATAGGATAGGATCTGATAGTTTTGACCTTGCATGGACAAGACTTTTGAAAAGCAAAAACACCAGTTTTTATTTTAAAAAAGAAGTTTTATTTAATAAAAGAAGAGTGTCATCAAAAGGTCCTCTCAAGGATAGTAAGACAAATGTGCACACGTGTGTGTGTGTGTGTGTGTGTGTGTGTGTGTGTGTGTGTGTGTGTGTGTGTGTGTGTGCGTGTGCATTAATGTGAGTGTGTGCTTTCGCCCCTGGCCCACAGCATTTCTGTTTCCCCACTGCAATATCAGAGTGAGTGCAAGATGCCTGGAGCTCATGAAAAAGTACATCATGATTTCAGCTCACCTCCAGCCCCTCGCTGCCCACACACTTGTGCTTAACTCACTCCAGACACTCCCTCGTATCCCACACTGTTCTCCTTCCTCACTGCTGAAGCATGACTATTAGACTAATAGCCAGATCTGAAACATTGCCAACTGTGACACTTGGAGATAAGATAAAAGTGAGTGCTACATTAATCACGTCCACATCCTACACATGCTCTGTGAGAGTGAGCCTTACAGCGATTAAATGTAATCAGAGTCCCCATCATAGCGGACAGCCTGCGATAAATGTCCTTACCTCCGAGACGCAGAATGTACCCATTTAAATTCTACACTTTGCACTTCCTTAATGGCCATGGAAATAAAGGAGAGGTCAGTGTAACGAAGGGCACCTCAACATTCCAGGCACCTTAATGTTTCGCCATCCGAACATTTACGCATTAAAAGTGTTGGATTGCAGCACAAACATCAGGGGATATCTAAACAGGAAAGAGTGAGAGTTCTCTCTGATTCTTGGCGTTATTAGTAATCTCTTTAGGATGGGGAAAAGAAGGCACTTACAAGAGAAAGCTGTCTGGTTGTGTGTGATAGTGGATGTGGCAGGGAAACGTAACTGCCAGGAATAGGACGCTTTCAGCAGCGAGAGCGTTTACTTTGTCAGATAAACACTTCCAGTCACACTCTATATTCCAGGTTATGTTACGAATCTGGCACATAAAGGGTTTGGGGATATAATAGCTGCGAATGATTCTTACGTTTATTTTTAGTGACTGACGTTGTTTAAGCGACATGTGTATGAGTGTGTTGGAGCTAAAGGATATTAGATACACTTTTTGCAGTGTCATTGGAGAGAGGATCAGGAGTTTAGAGAAGAGATGAAGGAATTATTCATCCCTCTCTTCTTCTGCCAGGCCTGAGGGGTGATGATCTTCTCATTGACTGAACTCTGCAAAGACGATTTATCTTATATGGTCTGCTGGTTTTATTGCTGAGTGCCTGTCTTCATTGTAGTTTGACCTTAGGAGGAACATCTTGAGGTCTGATGCCCTTGGCTAAGGTCTGTCATTGACGCCCTACGTGACAGGAGGTCCGACGGAATCTTTGTATGAATTTTGTATGAACGTAGTCATGGCTAAAGCAGTAAAACACATGTGCAAATCAGTGATTTGAATTTCAAGACGTTTTAGATCTCTAGGCTCACAGTCTCCACTCTAATTCATCCCAAAGGTGTTCTGTGGGGTTGAGGTCAGGACCCTGTGCAGGCCAGTCAAGTTCCTCCACACCAAACTCACTCATCCATGTCTTTATGGACCTTGCTTTGGTCACTGGTGTGCAGTCATGTTGGAACAGGAAGGGGTCATCCCCAAACTGTTCCCACAAAGAGCATGAAATTGTCCAAAATGTCTTGGTATGAAGCTGAAGCATTAAGAGTTCCTTTCACTGGAACTAAGGGGCCGAGCCCAACCCCTGAAAAACAACACCTGAATTCAGTGTTTTGGAGGGGTGTCCCAAAACTTTAGGCAATATAGTGCATTAAAAATCAAATAAAATCAGCATTTTTGTAAAACATTTTGTTTTATAAGGACCAGCCAAGCCAAATCTCCTAATAATTCCTATTTATTATTATAAACATGAGGCCCTTCTCTGTTGTACAACCTTTAAGTGTTTTTCTCCAGCATTATGGGTTTGACCTTTTTTAAAAAGTTTGTCCGCACAAACAGTGAAAAATTCACACTGGAACAGCAAACTGAAACCCCTTGAGGTGCACTGTGGTCACTTCCATATAATTCTTTTTGGCGCCTTTACTAAATCGGGTGACGTTACAATAGTTAAACAAATTTAATTCACTTCTAAACATAGTCTGAACGTGGTCTTATTTGAAAGCTTTTTTCTCTCAGAATTCAGTAAATAACCCTCCACACTTCTTGTGCCCTTCCTCTGACCATGCATTTATGGCTGACCGAAAATGAAATTGGAGGATGATTCGATTATATTTGCAGTGTAAGCTGAGCTAGTTTTGCTTGTTTTTAGAGATGTTTATCTAGACTTAAGTGAGTTCTTGACATTAAACGCACAGAACTTCAGAAAGACTCGATCAGAATCCTCGGAAGTAAGTCGAGGTAATATTAAGCACGAACACGGAAATATGGCTTTTAAAGACCCCTGCTGATGCTGTGCAAACTCTAGATCTGACATTTGATGGACAGAGTGAGATAAGATAATATGTGACAGAACATGGAAAAGCACATAAGGACAGCGGCATAGAAAAACCTCTCTCTCGCCGGACCTCAGGCTAGTATTTGACATTTAGTTCATAACCCTACCTGCAGAAAATACCATGGAGTCTGAACCAGAGGAAGGAAGACAAGGCTCAATCAAATAAAACAACGGGAAATAAAGCTCCTGGTTACACAACTGCACTCGAAATATATACGGTTAGAGAAAGGAATATATTTATAATCAGACTTTACCCTGTCACCCAGATGAAGTCCTCTGAGTCTGGTTCCTCTCAAGGTTTCTTCCTCATGTCATATTGGGGAGTTTTTCCATACCTGCTGCCTCTGGCTTATTCATTAAGGATAAACATAAATGGAAAAAAATTTAACTTTGTCATTTTTATTCAGAATTCGTATATTTCTGTTAAGCTTTTACGTGACAACATCTGTTGTTAAAGGGGCTACTAATAAAAGGTTGTAGCCTCCGGGTTAAGAAATTGTAGTCCAAATAATGAAGGTAAACTAGACAAATGCAGATAAGCTAAGAGCAGTTACCCAGGAAAGGAGTATAAATATCAGGCTTTTACACAATAGGATGCGATTTCTAATAGCACTGAATCTGATAAGGTATGATTCGATTTGATTCACACCTCAGCTTTGTTTAGAATCTGTAAATAATGATGTAGAGAAGGACTATTTATGTATTAGAGCTCCTGGCAAATCACTACACTATCCTAATTTATACATCATTTTTAAAATGACAAAATTTCCATTGTTATTCCTTTTTGAATTATACACTGATCAGGCATAACATTATGACCACCTGCCTAATATTGTGTTGGTCCCCCCTTTTGCTACCAAAACAGCCCTGACCCGTCCTGCACTGTGTATTCTGACCCCTTTCTATCAGAACCAGCATTAACTTCTTCAGCAATTTGAGCAACAGTAGCTGGTCTGTTGGATCGGATCACACGGGCCAGCCTTCTCTCCCCACGTGCATCAATGAGCCTCGGTCGTCCATGACCTTGTCGCCGGTTCACCACTGTTCCTTCCTTGGACCACTTTTGATAGATTCTGACCACTGCAGACCGGGAACACCCCACAAGAGCTGCAGTTTTGGAGATGCTCTGATCCAGTGGTCTAGCCATCACAATTTGGCCCTTTTGGTCGCTCAAATCCTTACGCTTGACCATTTTTAAGGACCAAATGTTGACTTGCTGCCTAATATATCCCACCCACTAACAGGTGCCATGATGAGGAGATGATCAGTCTTATTCACTTCACCTCTCACTGCTCAGAGTGTTATACCTGATCGGTGTATGTGATAAACACTCAATCATCAATTATAATGAATAATTGCCCATTTATGATCATGGATTTTTAAATTGATGCATCACTCTGAATCATCTGATCGTTACAGCACTATCTCTGATCATGTTTGCACAGTGCATTTATAATTTATGGACATTCATAAATTATTTAATCTTTCATGTTTCTAACAGCCCTGGGATGAACTGTTGTCCTTTCCAGTGTGTATTCCCGAGGTTAGTGAAGGTGAAAGAATGATTATGTTTTAAACAGAAACACTGGAAACCCTTTGTACTCACCACAAGTTCATAAATGAGCCAGTTTTAAATGAGAATAAAGCTTCGCTGAGAAACGTTCAGCAGTTTGACTTTAAAACAGACGTATAGACAGACAAAAAGCCGGATACACACTTAGACATAAAGGGTTCTTTGGACGGTTCTAGTCCTTATATTCCTCTGGGTTATGCTGGACATCTTATCTACTAGTATTCTACATAGAACCTGGGAAATAGTTTATCCAGAGGGAAGAATCTAGATAGATAGATAGATAGATAGATAGATAGATAGATAGATAGATAGATAGATAGATAGATAGATAGATAGATAGCATCCTGTGATAGATAGATAGATAGATAGATAGATAGATAGATAGATAGATAGATAGATAGATAGATAGATAGATAGATAGCATCCTGTGATAGATAGATAGATAGATAGATAGATAGATAGATAGATAGATAGATAGATAGATAGATAGATAGATAGATAGATAGCATCCTGTGATAGATAGATAGATAGATAGATAGATAGATAGATAGATAGATAGATAGATAGATAGATAGATAGATAGAGGACTCTGTGTGTGTATACAAATCTTCCCATGTCTATTGTTTGAGTTACGTGTGTGTGTGTGTGTGTGTGTGTGTGAGAGAGAGAGAGAGAGAGAGAGAGAGAGAGAGACTCGCGCTCCGTGTCTCGCGCTCTAATATGAGCGCTGAAACTGGTCCTCGCGCCTCGGTGTAGTGACGCGGTGGTGGTTGGGGGTAAATTGAGAGGCACTGCGGTGTTTTAAATTACACACTATCGCATTTTTGTCACTCTGTTCCGGTTTCTCTGTTTAATGCCTTCTTCCAGTCTGATCTGACTCCACTTAAGCAGCCGCTGAGACTAAGGCTACCTGGGAAAGCAGGAGAGACAGACCGGAGACAGAGAGAGTTGGGCTGAAGAGCAGAGAGACAGCAGGGCGAGTGGAATACTGCACAACTTCATCATGAATGGATTAAGCGCAACGTGTTGAGTCCATCCTTTGGCGGTTCCTAATTGATTCCAGGTAAGTGATTAGTTTCCAGCGCATTCCTCCAGGTTTCCTTCCTCCTTAAAGTGTGTCCTGTAACAGAAACGATACTAATCATCCTCTTAAGCTTCATTATCATGCGGAATTTACAGAAGCCTAAATAAATAAATAAATAAATAAATAAGACTGATAACATCTGGGGAATTATTATTATTATTATTATTATTATTATTATTATTATTATTATTATTATTATAGCTTTGCACGTGCTTCAGTGATGAGTAGGGTGCAGTGTGAAATACTGTTACAGGACGCACAGGGCTGGAGTATACTTCGGAGTATATCAGCACACACTTACACTGGGTAGCTGTTTGGAAGAAAAAGAAGAAAAAGAAGAAGAAGAAAAGGAAGAAGAAGAAGAAAAACAACTTGCTTGTCACTTTGCTATCTAATTTTGGGGGTAGGGGAAGAGAGGGTGCGGCTGGGAGGTATGAGTCTCAGGAGAAATCTATCTATCCATCCACCCATCCGTCTATCTATCTATCTATCTATCTATCTATCTATCTATCTATCTATCTATCTATCTATCTATCTATCTATCTATCTATCTATCTATCTGTTCACAACAATTTGGCCTTACCTTTACCTTGTATTATGACAACATTCAGAAAATTGTACAGTAGAACGAGTAATTCTGTCAGTGTTGTTGTGTAGGTGTGTGTGAGGAGGTGTGGGTTAAGGAAAGAGGTCAGAGTAATGCTCAGTGTATTCATAAAGTTTTGCAGCGCGATATTAAGGAAAGCAGGCTGCTGAGCGTACGTGCTTTGTGTGTGTGTGTGTGTTTGCAGATGGGTGTGGGAATGTCGTGGCTGCTGTGGGTGTGGATCAGTGTGACCATCATGTTGGTGTGCGATGCCACCTTCTACAAGACCATACACCAGCACCTGGCACCACCTGGGACCAACATCCAGATCCTCGGTGAGTCTGGTTCTGGCCCGTGTCCATCCCGGCGTTCTACCCTACTGCCTACTGAAAGTCCCTAAAGCACTGCAGATTGCTTTGAAGCGATGGAACACACACACACACACACACACACACACTGCTGAACATTTAAATATTTGTACTTTAAAAGTCGCTGCATTTTTCTGAGTGCTTTTTTTCCCACTGACCAACTGAGTGAGAAATATTACATAGGAGAGAAATTGGGTTCAAATCGACCTTAGGTCCCTAGCCCGATATTTAGATGTTCTTTGTGTAATGAGAAGGACGACATGATAGAAGCAATTAGAAACACCCCGTGGATGATGAGACTTGGAAGAACACAAAATGTCTGGCAATAAAGAGACTTTTCGATTGTGCATGGTAATTGTCATGGAAATGAATTATCTGGCAAAAAAAAAACAAACCCCCAGACTGACATTTCTTCTAAGTTCCTCAGGTTTTCCTCACACTTGTAGGGAAAGTAGAAATGTGTGATAAAAATTGAACAGAATCTAGTGTGTCCCAGGGGATTAAAATGAACGATAATGACTGTAATTATATCAGATTACATTATTTAGTCCCGAGTGTGAACGATTCTGACCAATATTATTAAAACGGTCAAGTCCAGGATATTTTAGCATTAATTACGCTTCACTGTCAGCCGTCAGAGCGGATCAGAGCTGACTAATTCACTCCCAGGTCTATTTGATTGCAAAATAATTCAGCACCCAGCTAATGACCGAGGAAAATATTTCAAAAAGCTTACAGAACAAATCTTATATTGCGATAGTGTGACATATTAGCCAGCGCTCGAGTAGCTGCTCTCTGGTACCTCATTTGTCATGGAGCCGCGGTGCTGCTCCTCGTAACCTCACACCTTAAATTGAGGGCACTAATAGCAAATGGAGCCTGGTCCACTCACATTAACTGATCCAGCCTGAGCCACTTTACCGGGATTGGAGCTTCAATTGGAATTGATTTTATATTTCAGACTCTTGAAGAATAATATAGGCCCTTTTTTACACTAAATGATCTGAATCATTTTCTCTTTTCCAATTAAACGTGCCGTTAATTCTTTAGCAACGCTTGTGTCTATGATTTTACAGTGATTCTTCATTAGAGAGGAGCTGGTGCTAAAGGAAGAGCCCCGCTCGCTACGAGTCTTATCTGAGATCGAGGGACGTTTCAGAGGTTGAGAGTATCTCTGGCTCCGGTAAATGTGGCGCTGTTATTGTGTCAGGTTAAGCGCTTTAGCTTGGGAGATTTCAGCAGACCATAAATCTGAATAACAATGCTGTGAGACATTTGCCCATATTGAGCTTTTATGAGCTTTTCACCATTGTGTAAGAACACATTAGTGTTTTGGAGCTTGAGAAATGAGTCACATGAGACGCTGTTTATGTGTCCATATGGAGCATTCCTTTTCCCACTCAAATGGAGGAGTATTTGAGGAGATTAAGGTGTCAGTGACACTCTGAGCTGAAAAACCTCTTAAATAGTTTAAAAAGGTATGTGTGTGTGTGTGTGTGTGTGTGTGCCTTAAATGTAGGCGCTGGATCAGCATCAGGAGCTGGCAGGTGTCTGGGTGTTGGTTTAATACTTCATAAGAAATGTTTCCTCTCTACCACTAAAGCATGAAAATATTGTCAGAAAATACGTAACCTCTTTTTAAAAAATCAGCGATCGGCACTAGGCTAACTGGGAAGAACATTTTGCATTCTTCTTATCCATTTTTTTTCTTAATTATTACATTTGTAAATCGAACCAAAAACAGGCATAAATACAGAAACTGTTCTGTAAAGAGCTGTAAATGCTCTGTATGTTAATGAGGCTCCTGCACCATCTAAAGAATGAGTAATTGATGGCTTTAATAATAAATTTATAACTCATTGTATACTGAAGGCAACTGGGGTGTTTTTGTTATGTTTGTATGCTTTGGCAGACGTACAGCTCTCAGATCTCAGACTGATCAGCAAATTCATCTAGACTTGAAAGCTCTATCATATTAGATGTCGATCACTCAAATATTTTCTCGTACAGACATTTCAGCATGCAGCGCAGAGGTGCAAAGGATAGTGGTGCTAGCTCACGGCTTCAGGGTCAGTGTTTGTAGAGAGTACAGACCTGTGTAGGTGTGGGTTTCCTCTGGGTTCTCTGGTTTCCTTCCAGTTCTCAAAAACATGCTGCCTGGTGGACTGACTTGGTGTCCAGAGGTCCTGAAATAAGCTGAGATCCACCTCTAAAGGAAATAAATGAAATGAATATGAAAGTGTTAGACCTAATTATGTTAAACAGTTTAAATTCCGTCCATTTTTCCTTATCGATTCAAATTCTAGCTTTATTTGTCATTTATTTACACAAATCATACACAGTACCACATGTAGGGGAATGTTTTTTACGACTGTCCTAGGATGGAAATAAAAGTGTAAAGCTAGAATATAAAATATTAGAAATAATTTAAATAAAAATGTAAAACTAGAATATAAAATATAAGAAATACAATTTAAATAAAATTGTAAAACTATAATACAAAATATAAGAAATAATATGTAAATAAAAATGTAAAACTAGAAAATAAAATTTAATAAATAATTTAAATAAAAATGTAAAACTAGAATATAAAATATAAGAAATACACTTGAAGAAAAGAAGAATTTAAAATAAAAAGAATATCAAGTATAAAAATATCTAAGAATATAATACGAAACATAATATAGAATAGACTATCATTATACAATATATAAAAATAGAGTAAAAATAAACAACAATATAACAGAATATGTGGACAGAATATAGATGTAATAGTGAAGGACTTCTCCTAAGGAGTTGATAGTGGACTTCAGCACAAAGCAGGAGCGGTCAGACCAACAGCTAAAGATCAATGAGTTTACTCTTTATGGTTACCCTAAACAGAGCCAATGGAATCCTGGAGTCTTGCGGACTCAGGGCACAAGGCAGGAGAAACCCTGGACAGTGTGTCGACCCGTCACAGGACACACACACACACACACTCAGCTTCACACACTATGGACATTTTAGAGATGCCAATCAGCCTACAACACATGTCTTTGGACAGGGATCCAGAGAGCTATTAGGAAACCCCCAAAACATGGATAGAGGCAGGAATCAACCCTCTAACCCCCAAGGTGCAGGGGTAAATGTGCTAAGCAGTAATCCACTGTGCCCCTCCAGGTTTAAATGATTTTTTAAAACTCAGATCTAAAAGCAGAAAGAGCTCTGCAGGAAAGAACACGCCTGCTTGGCATTGCCTGTTTTTGTCCTATTTTATGAAGAATTCTTGCATCAATAACCAAGCAGAAGCTCTGAGCTTTCCCCAGAGAGAACGGGTCTTTGAGGTTAAAAAAAAAACACATAGCGGGGTGTTTCTTCGATTATCATAATGATGACAGAACACGCTAACTCCGCTTAGTACAAAATAACATTCTATTTCAGAATCTGTGTTTGTATTTGAGACTCGAGTGCGCCGTGGGATCAAACGCTGTCTATACATTCCACATGATCGATACCGTTCAATGTACAGAGACGTGCCTGCTGTAGAGCCCTAAGCAGAGAGAGAGGCTGAAAGGAAAAATAAAAGAAAATCAACTGATACCAGTAGCACAAATCGCTCACATCTGCTGTGCTGTCAGCTGGCTCGGGCAGTTAAGTGCTACATTTATGTACTATTATGACCATTGTGTCCTGTCACCTTCATACCTTAGAATATCAGAACTCTCGGTGTGTGTAAGTAATAGTATTTGGTGCTTTGAAAGGATTTTTGATTGCCCAGGGTTTCAGGGTTGGCAGGTCATGAATTATTAGTGTTTGGGTAGTGGCTGTTTCATCGAAACTATTGGCGTGACCAAAATGATCTCTGAGAAAGAAATTATGAATGGTGGATACAGAACGCTTCCTTGTACCCGAGTCAACGATTTTCCTCAAGCATTTCTGAGCGGCTGTTGAAACGCAGATACTTGAATTTCCAGCAGGATGAAGAGAAATACTGGTACATAGCTTCCGTCAGTGCAGATTTCATTACTCATGAGGTTCAAGGGTTCAGTGCTAATAGATTCAGGGCAAAGGATCTCTGTCGGACATCATATAGATGAATATGCTATTAATATTGAAACAATATACCTCATGGAAATGATCAGTGGGAGGAGAATAGCAGGTCTGTGTGTTACTATAACAGAAAATATTGATTCGGTGGAATGATTGTAATTCCCCTTGTATCATATTTCTAGTAGTATCTCAATGGATTTCATCTGGTATTCATTCCGTAATGAACTGACTTGGATTTGAATCCAGCTTTGACTTCGTTAGTTTTACTATCACTCTATCTCTGTGTCAAAAACCAGATTTTCACATTTAATTTAGGTTTGTGTTACTTGCTACAAATGCGGTCCTCCTTAAGCATCAGATTCTGAGGTCCATCTGCTACAGATGTATTTCTGGACAGTAATACAAATAGGCACAAGGCTGTTTGCGTGTTTTAAATTCAGTCGGCGGTGCTCATGCTGAGGGCTTGCAGCACTGCTTTTTCTACCTGCGGGGATCAGAATAGATAATTATGTATGTGCCTGAATGTGAAGAAGAGCAAAGAGAGACAGAGAGACTGAGAGAGAGAGAGAGAGAGAGAGAGGGAGAGACAGAGTGAGTAGGTGTTGAGGGGAGCAGCTCTGTCCACAGATGTTCTACCGGCTGTTCTCCCCCTCCGAGTCTCAGGCGGACTGGCAACGACGGGTGAATCACGGGTCTTTATTCGGCTGAGGACTGAAGGAACCGGACAAAGCAGATGATGTTTGTCATGCATACATAAGCAGCATGTTTCGCTGTCATAAATACGGACTCACCAGATACAGAAAGTAACCACACTTTACCTACTTTACACTAATCTATATAGACAGCGCACCCCATGAGGCAACCCGGCAGGAAGTAAAAGCTTTCACAAAAACGCCATTGAGAGAGCTGAATAAATTTGTTGCATAATTAACAGCAAACTGTATTTATTTCCTTGCGGTCAGATTTGAGGAGTTCATCTCTGCACAAATATTAAATACCCTTTTTAACATATCTGTTCTATTCCCTTGCGGCTACTCCGTGAAAGCTTTTAGAAATACTGTTTTAGAAATAGTATTTATTTCCTCATGGTCAGATTTCAGGGCGCCGTTTTGTGTCGGATAGAAAAAGAGAGTAAGCTAATTTCACTGCAGTATCGTTTTTCCTGCTTAGCATGTAGCTGATGAGAGAGCAAGCCTTCCAGGATGGTAATTACATTAAAGACTTCACCGACAAGATCATTAGTGGCTGTGTGAATCAGTGGAGGGTTCTGTAGCATTGCCAAAGTACACCTCAATCAATATCCCCATGTCTTTGACCAGATATGTTTTCTTTTTTTTAAAGATATGGCTCTTTGATCGGCTCAGATGAGATTTTATACACGGTTTTTGTGCTCATAGCTTTGGGAAAGTTGCTAGACGTGTGCTAGATGATCCGTAGTCAAGGTACTAAGCAGGACATCTGGCATTAAAGAAGCAGTTTGTAATTCTTTGGGCCCTCTGTTGAGTACGGTTTCTTGTTCCATAAATCCTACTCAACTGTTGTGGTAAAACTTTGTATGAACTCTCGTGAGTTGTGTTTCAGCTAAATTTGCAGCGCTCTCTCATTACCAGGACTAGAACTCATTTTATGGCCAGAAAAATGTCAAAAAAGTTGAAGAAAAAATGTTTCTTCTGGGGTTGTTGGGACGATTTATGGCTTTAAGTGCAGAAAACTTTCAGAAAGCAAACAAACTACATTTACATTTCTGGCGTTTTGCAGACGGCCTTATCCAGAGTGACTTACATTTTCATCCTATTTTTATACACCTGAGCAATTGAGGGATTGGTGGTCCAATGTTGTAACCACTAAGCTACCACCAACTCTCTTCAGGGCAAGAAAGATATCAAAGTTGAAGAAACTACACTTTCAGAAAAAATGTTTTTTCTGGCATTGTTTATGGCTCTAAATCAGGTCTATGCAGAAACCTTTCTGAAAGCAAACCCCTATAATTTAGGGTTCTCAACAGAACCTTTAAGGGTTCCTCCAGAGAGACAAACTACATTTACACTTCTGGTGTTTGGCAGACAGCAACTTGCATTTTTGTACAACTGGGCAAATAAGGGTTAAGGGCCTTGCTGAGGAACCCAGCAGTGGCAGCTTGGTGGTCCTGGGATTTGAACTCACAACCTTCTGAGCAGAGAGTCCAATACCGTAACCACTGAGCTTCCACATCCCCCCTGCACTTGTCTTAAAAGGAATAGAACTCATTTGAGGGCCAGAAAGATGTCAACGTTGAAGAGACTACACTTTCCAAAAAAATGTTTTTTTCTGGGGTTGTTGGGATGGCTCATGGCTTTAAATGCACAAAACCATCAGAATGCAAACCCCTATGATTTAGGTAGAACATTTAAGGGTCTAAGTAGAACATTTAAGGGTCTAAGTAGAACATTTAAGGGTTCCTCCAGTGATTCAAACTACATTGACATTTCTGGCATTTAGCAGACAGCCTTATCCAGAACGACTTACATTTCTATCCCATTTTCATACAACTGAGCAATTGAGGGATAAAGGCCTTTCTCAAGGGCCCAGCAGTGACAGCTTGGTAGACCTTGGATTCAGTTGAAGAAACTACACTTTCAGAAAAAATGTCTTTTTCTGGGCTTGTTGGGATGGTTTATGGCTCTAAATCAGGTCTATTCGAAAACCCCTATGATTTAGGGTTCTGCAATCAGTAGAACCTTTAAGGGTTCCTCCATCGGTACAAACTGAAGAAGAGAACATAGAAATGCTGTTGAATAAGAATGTGAGAATGTGTTTTTCCTTTCGTGAAGAAAATCTATCGGCAATTTTCATGTCCTGTAATTACATATACATATAATTTATTTTGTACGGCATACAACGCCATACCGGGAACTCCGTTCTCATTTTATATCGCAATAAGCCACAGGGCTCAACAAACTCTCTTCTGCATGTTATTACTGCGGAACTCGTAAGCGAAACACAACCCTGTTATTTTAATTCATCTTTAAGCATTAGCCGAGCACTAAACACAGACTGAAGGCGTGTTCACGCTGCCCATTGTGTTTGCTACAAAACATCTCTGACAGAATCAGGGCCCCGGCTGAGGCGCCACGTCTTACTCGCTCGTGTGTGTATTAAATATATCAGAGGAGTGAAAGCAGCAGAAGAGGCTCTCTCGTTTTCTTTCTTCGTGAAGCCTTGCTGCTTGTGTGCCCACACTGAAAGCAAACAGAGAAATGGAGGCTTTTTTTTTCATCTTTGGCAAAACAAAGGTTATCTGCCTGCATGCACTCTGGCACACTGTGACAGCTTAATAGTCTTACATAACCTGGGTCCTGAAGGTACATTATTCTATCAGAGAGGCTGACATCCATCTCTGCCTCATCCATCCATCCTTTCTGACAGTGGCGTCTCCCTGCAGGAACAGTGGCAGCGGCGTACGCTTCTGACCCTCGGCTTTTCTCCATCTGCTGCACACCACTTTCACTTTCTATCTCTTTTTCTTGCACTTTCGAGCTTCCTGTCTTTCCCTTTCTCTTTCTCAGTGCCTATGAATACTAATCTGATCTAATGTCACTGGCTTTCACCTCCTGAGGAACTGAATCACAGCACCGTCAATTTAAATTATTATTCTTCGATCTGTGGGTTATTTGTAATTATGTTAAATTTTGTGGAGCTGTAACTTAGTCAGACTCGCTAAAAAAAAGTTTGTAGGTGACAAGATTCAGATAATACGCATTAATATGAGATAATGCTACTTATTTATAGATTTTCTGCTATAGTATTTAGTTCACCGCCCAATAATCTGTACATCTGTTTTGTAATAGGTTTTATATATATTGAAGTTAATTGTGTATCGAAGGCAAAGATATTTCTACAGTGGCCGAGAAGTGCAAAACAAAATAAGAAATCCGAAAACACAAGGACGATTCAGACAAAGGTAGTTTGCGAATGGAGTTCCTCGCTCTGATTGGACGAGACATCGATCACTCATGATCTACAGGAAATCCAGCAGTAGCTGCAGCAGTAGAAAGTGGATTGGTGTGTGTATGAACACAGCTCTGCTCTTATAGCGCTCCTTACATCCTTTAATCTGGAATAGTTTGCTCTTCCAAACATACCTGGTGTGTTTTTAGAGATCGCAGACTAATCTTTACTCCATGATACGCTATCAGTATCTCCAACATCACACCATATGAACGTCCTTCATCACAGTAGAGCTGAATGAACTCCATTTTCTTAGAAAGATAAATATATATGTTTGTTATTTTCTTAAAAAGATTTAAAGTTTCACTATCGGGGGAAAAATAATGGTTTAAAGTGAAGGCAGAACTCCACACATGTACAAGAAATGAAGTTAGATACACAATTTCCTACTTCCTGTAGATACCGAGTGACAGATGTCTCGTCCAATCAGAGGGAAGAATTCCATTCGCAAATCTATAACTACCTTTTCTGCTTTGTCTAAATCGTCCTTGTGTTTTTGGATTAGTTATTGTGTTTCGCACTTCTACATTACTTCCTCGAATATTGCAAATAAAACACACTTACATAAGACTGTAATTTTCCCATGTCTAGCATCTATTCATTCATTCATCTTCAGTAGCTGCTTTATCCCAGACAGTGTGCCTGGAACTCTGGGTGCGAGGCATCCACATTTGACACCGCTCATTTTGCACATTCACACACAAGGACACGTTAAAGTAGTCAAGGCTAATTAAAATAAACCCAAGAAAAGACAAATAAGCACACTGACAGTAACTCAAGCTCAGGATCAATCCAGGAACCCTGGAGCTGTGAGGCACCACCCACCATCAGCCGCGTTTTCAACCTTCCCACACCACCCAGCTTCCTCCGCTGGCTTCCTGTAGCTGCCCTCATCAGATTTAGAACACTGTTGCTTGCCTACACAGCCCCGAACTGAGCAGTACCCTCTTACCTTAAAGCTCGTATGACAGAAAGTACACTGCACCACGCTCCCTCAGATCCTCCAGCACTGCTCGACGGATCCCACAAGGTATGCATCAAGACTCTTCTCTGTTCTGGCACCTGTTTGGTGGAAGGAACTTCCCCTAGATGTCTGAACTGTTGAGTCACTGGCTGTCTTCAAACGACGTCTAAAGACCTACCTCTTCCTGAAGCTTTCTGTGTGTTGTCTTTTCTTGCTGTATTACTTCCCAATAGTTTTTAGACTGATGTTATATTATTATTAATCCGTGACCATGGATTGGAACCAATGTCAGGATCTCACTGCTAGAGATTTTGCTGTAAATTTAAATCTGTTCAATTTAAAGTTTTACATAAATTATGTTTGTATGTTTATCTTTATTCGTAGTTTATTGTAAATATATAAGTTAGCATTTAACTACTGGTTAGACGCTAACTGCATTTCACTGGCTTTATACATGTACTTTGAACAATGACTATCTAATCAAATCTGATATAGGAGAACTAAATATATCCATGTCTGTTTCTGGGTGCTCAAGGTGTCTCTAGGTCTATTTGGGTGTCATTAAGGTGTCCTCAGGTCTATTTTAGTGTCATTAAAGTGTCCCAAGGTCTATTGTAGTGTCATTAAGATGTCCCCAGGTCTGTTTTTGCATACTCAAGGTGTCTCCAGGTCTGTTTTTGGGTGCTCAAGATGTCCGCATGTCTGTTTTTAGTGTCCTTAAGGTGTCCCCAGGTCTATTTTAGTGTCATTAAGGTGTCCCCAGGTCTGTTTATGGGTGCTCAAGGTGACCGCAGGTCTGTCACTGGGTGCTCAAGGTGACTGCAGGTCTGTTTATGAGCGCTCAAGGTGTCTGCATGTCTATTATTGGGTGCTCAAGGTGACCCCAGGCCTGTTTTTGGGTGCTCAAGGTGTCCCCAGGCCAATTGTGGTGTCATTAAGGTGTCCCCATGTCTGTTTTTAGGTGCTCAAAATGTCCCTAGGTCTATTTCGGTGTCATTAAGGTGTCCCCATATCATTGTCTGTTTTTTTCCGAGTTGGATGATCTGGGGCCCAATGGTGGAAACAACAACATAAAGAGTGTCTGTGATGCACAGCCAAACAATCTTTTTTTTTTTAGAGTTTTTAATGGAGTTGTAAATGTGTTTGTTTGTGGAAACAAATGTAGACAGCTCCAAAATTAGAAAGTATGCAGAGCCAGAGCAGAGTGTTCCGTTAGTGCATGCATGGTCTCACTTTAAAATCCTCCAGCTCTCTCTGAATGGAAATGCATCATATGATTTCTGGGTGAAGAAATGGTGCTCCTATGATTTATGGATTACAGTGACTGCTCTCCGAATCACATAGCGGGGCAGCAGCCAGGTTCTACCAGGAGTGAGTCTTATCCAGAATAGCAATGGATTCTTGAGTCTCAGGAAAGAATACCAATGGTCTATCACTCAGCTTTTCTGAGCTAAGTTCAGCATGGAAGTACACGAAACATATGAAGATGGCTTCTGTTGATTGGATGAAAGCAAATCACTGAAAAGTCTACTTATCCATTATGGGTTCTCATACTGAGCACATCAGGAAGTGCTACAATAAATAAAAAAAAACTGTTTAAAGTTGGAAAAAAACAAGAAAAATTAAGCTTTGCATAAACTGTATAAAACACACACACACACACACACACAAAACGTAAATATTTTCATGCTAAAGGTGATGCCATTAGGGTAGAACCACAGAGAGTCAGATTTGTAGGTTGACTTTTGTCTGCAGTTTATTATTAATTAAGAAATTAATTAATTAATTAAATCAATAATCTATGTAATGTTAATATCTAACATTAATGCATAATAATTTTCAAGGGGTGGGGTATGTGAGGCAGTAAGTGGTTAGTAAGATCACTGTCAGTGTATACACACACACACACACCTATATATATATATATATATATATATATATATACACTACCAGTCAGAAATTTGGACACACCTTTTAATTCAATGTTTTTTGTTTAGGGATTTATTTTCTACATTCTAGAACAATACTGGAGATTTCAAAACTATGAAATAACACACATGGACTTAAGTAATCCATATGTAATGACAACAAAAAACAGTCAGTTGTTATTTTAAGACACGAAGGTCAGGTGTTCTGGAATAGTTCTTGCAAGAACAGTATTGTCAAGTGCATTTGCAAAACCCATCAAGCACCATGATGAAACTGGCTCACATGAAGACCATCCCAGTAAAGCAAGACCAAAACTGACCTCTGCTGCAGAGGAGAAGTTCATTTAGAGTGACCAGCCTCAGAAATCACCAATTAACAGCACCTCAGATTAGAGGCGTTATGAAGGCTTTACAGAGCATCAGTAGCAGACATATCTCAATATCCACTGTTCAAAGGACATTATTGTGGATTTCGGCCGCCTTCAGCATTGTTTTACAATGTAGAAAGAAATAAACATCAGGAAAGACCATGGGATTAGAAGATGTGTCCAAACTTTTGACTGGTAGTGTATATATATATATATATTTCTAAGCCACAGCAGTCGCACCATCAGATGAAGAAGAAGAAGAAGAAATAGCTATGGTTGTTACTGAACAGCTGATCACCCTCTACTATCTGTTTGCATTTAATTAAATTTATTACACTCTTTATCCGCTATGCATCTTTGCACAACACATAACCTATAACGCTGTCTCTGCACTACTGCATATTTCAGCCGTAATCTATTCTGTGTACATTATACTAAATAAACATGCATACATCTACACATACATTTATATCCTTTTCTACACCTTCACTATCAAAACTTATGATGCTGTCTTTGCACTGCTGTATATTTATATATAGATCCGTAATCTATTCTGTGTGTACATACGTAGCATGTTATATTCTTAACACGTCTTCACCACTGCAGGTTGTTTGTACATACATATAAAGACCGAATAAATCCCTATTTATGATACCTAATGCACATCCACTTCACTGTATATATCACCCCCATAACTGTATACTTTATTCGTAGTTTAATATATATTTGTAAATATATAAGGTTTAGAATTAGATTAGATTGGTTAGATACTAACTGCATTTCATTGGCTTTATACTTGTACTTTGAACAGTGACTATTTAATCTAATCTAATATAAGAGAACTAAATATATCCTTAATGTGTCCCCATGTCTGTTTCCGGGTGCTCAAGGTATCCCCATGTCTATCTTGGTGTCCTTAAGCTGTCCCCAGGTTTGTGTTTGGGTGCTCAAGGTGTCCCTAGATCTGTTTTGAGGTGCTGCTCAAGGTGTCCCCAGGTCTATTCTGGTGTCCTTTAAAATGTCCCAGGTCTATTTTGGTGTCGTTTAGGTTTCCCCATGTCTGTTTTTATGTTCTCAAGGTGTCCCCATGTCTAATTTGATGTCATTAAGATGTCCCCAGGTCTGTTTCTGGGTGCTCAAGGTGTCCCCATGTCTGTTTTGGTATCATTAAAGTGTCCCTAGGTCTATTTTGGGTGCTCAAGGTGTCCCCAGGTCTGTTTTTGGGTTCTCAAAGTGTCCCCAGGTCTATTTTGGTGTCATTAAGGTGTCCCCAGGTCTGTTTTGGTGAGTAGGAGCTGAATGACTTTGACAAGGGCCAAACTGTGATGGTTAGACGACGGGGTCTCCAAAGCAGCAGGTCTTTGGGGTGTTCCCAGTCTGCAGTGGTTAGTGTCACTGATGTGTATGGGGAGTGAAGGCTAGCCATCTGGTCTGAATCCACAGAAGAGCTACTGTAGATAGACAGAGAGAGAGAGAGTGAGTGAGTGAGTGAGTGAGTGAGTGAGAGAGAGAGAGAGAGAGAGATAATATAACCAAGAGTAATTTAAGTCTAGACACTGGTTCAGCTGTGCATTTGAGTGTTGAGTAGCTCTCTTCCTCGAGTAAGTTTGGAAAGACAAATACTTTTGTATCTTCTGCCTTCGGATCTGTTCTTTGCTATGGCTGATTCAAAATATTCACAGTATATTCAGTGCCTTTCTGTTGTAACCTTCCAAGTGTGCAGGAGCAGAAGCTCTCTTACTGTTATGGCAGGCATGAAAAAAAATCCTGAATTTGGCAAAAGTAATGTACGCAGTAGAGCCCCAAAAATGATAAATATTTATATAGTTGGTTGTTCTGCCTTACACTAAATCTATACAATATTAGTAGCTGTGCAAAATAATTTGCTGTATAAAATTAAATAGAAATACATGAAGTTAGTATTTGTGAATATTATTTACTTTTATTTAGCACCTAAGGAGGGAATGGTACTATAATTTTTAAAATGTTGTTGAATAAACCTGAAAATAAGTAATGTATTTCATTTTCATGCACATTTAGTCAAAAGTAATCTTGCTAATTCCCGCAGTTACATGACAGCGAGGCGAGGGTGGTTCAAGCATATGCTTCATCCGACACATGGATTTTTTTCCTTGACCTGTGACATTGTCGGGTCATCATTTGTTCTGTGGCACCATTTGGGACCATAGCCCCCCTGTCCACCCTCTTTTTTTTTCTTAACAACTTTAACGTACACAGATCAGGCATAACATTATGACCACCTGCCTAATATTGTGTCGGTCCCCTTTTTGTTGCCAAAATAGCCCTTACCTGTCGATGCATGCACTCCACTAGATCCCTGAATGTCTGCTGTGGTATCTGGCAGCAAGATGTTAGCAGCAGATCCTTTAAGTTACAGGACTTTTGATAGAATTTGACCACTGCAGACCAGGAACACCCCACAAGAGCTGCAGTTTTGGAGATGCTCTGATCCAGTGGTCTAGCCATCACAATTTCGCCCTTTTGGTCAAACTTGCTCAAATCCTTACGCTTGTCCATTTTTCCTGCTTCTAACATCAACTTTGAGAACAAAATGTTGACTTGCTGCGTAATATATCCCACCCACTAACAGGGGCCATGATGAGGAGATACTCAGTCTTATTCACTTCACCGGTCACTGCTCACAGTGTTATACCTGATCAGCGTATATCACCTTTAATGCATCAAACTCTTTAAGCAGTTCTGAGGAATATGATTCAGTGTAACCATAACCTTAACCATGAATGGAAATCTTTAATTACTTCTCAGAGAAACTAGACACAAACACTAAAATAGACCGGCGTACACCAGTGCTGAACCTTACGCCTGCTGGTTCTTTCTGACTCTTCGGTTCCTTCCCACATCTGTGGGTGTGAAGCTCAGTGTTAGTGTTGCCTTCACGGAGCCGAACTTCTTTCCCCACTGGATTTGATGAATAATGCAGAGTGCGTAACACAAATGTGTTCATGTGTAATTGTTTAAACAGCACGAATAATTGAAAACCGTACAGGTCGCGGTTGGGAAAATGGATTTTGGTTGCCTACAGCTTAAATGATTACACCGCACTCAGCCCTCCCACACTGGCTTCCTCACAGCCCTCGAACTTCCTATAGAATCTCAGTGCATTAATAAACATGCAAGAGTGGAGTAGCTGTGTTTGAGGGGTGACTCCACCCCTCTCTCCCTGCAGCAGAACCTCGAGCAAGGCGAGGTAATTGTTTTGCATGCTTAAGTGCTATTAGCAAAACAGGGTGGTAATCAATCAGAAAGCTTGCCATACCACTAATAGAAGTAATCACAGCTTTGGTGAGAGGGAAATGGAGTTGTTTTAACGTAAATAGGAATAACAGAAGGATTCGGTGTAAATTTATTACACGATAAGCGTTTATCGCTTCGGATATATTTGCATGTCCAGCGTTCAGAAATCTCCTTTGAAGAGTGTTAATGCTTCCCTCCATACAAATGCATTTGCAGTTCTGTTTCTTTTCGGATTTGTACAGACGGTTGAGTGCTATCATGTTTTTTCCTGCCTGCTTTTTTTTCTTTCTCTCGCTTTGGTATGAAAAAGGACAAAAACTTTTAAGTGTAAAAGCTCACCACTGACTCACCACCAATAATAAACCCTTATTTCCTGTCATGGCGTATGAAACACAAGTGTTTGTTCTTCACCACATGGAAAGACACTTCAAACGAAAGCAAGAGGGAAGGCAAGATGGTGTAGCGGGAGATGTGAGAGAGGTGCTGCGGATATTCTGCTCGACTGAGTTTTACTGGAGTGACAGCTAGACACAATGAAGCTTTTTCTTCCACAGAAGAGAGAGAACTTTCCCTTCTTCACACGAGCTCGGAGGAGCAAAAACGTGGCAGAGACCGCAAGACAAATTTATATTTGAATAATTAAATTCAGAACTGGTTTTAACGAAAGACACAGCAAGCAGATAGCGGCGATACTGTTCAAATTTGTAGATGTTCAATATTCATGTTGGTTACCACATCCCAGAAACTGAATTACAAATGAACACAAACAGACCGAATATCTTTTAGCTCCACTCTACGGAGTTAACAAGACGTGTTACACAGTCCAACTCTAACTGCATGTACAGTCATCACAGTAATGCAACTAAACAGAGCTACAACGGCATCTAGGCTTGAATTAAGACATATTAATTTTTTTTTTTCTTCTTCTTGCCCTGGGCTGCATGAGCACTAATCTTTGTAATGAGAGTTAAATTGGCCCAGTGTGATTCAGGCCTCATTGTGCAGGAGAGAATGTAGGAAACTAAAACACTAACAAAACCATACAGCCTGTCTCTAAGGCTTTCTCAGGCAGAGATTTAAAGCTTGTGAATGTGCGTGTAACATAGCCATTAAAGAAACTGACGTGGGGTTTACGCTTGGACAGTATTGAGATTATATCCATGTTGCCATTTTTAATATTTCTGTTCTCCTCTTAGTCATTACTCGGTCATTCAGAAAGACATTTAAATGACTAATTACAATTAAAACTAAATTAGACGATTTAGTTTAAAAGTTCAAGCGCATTACCTTAAAGTGCTTTCATTATAAAAGTACACAGACTAAGAATATGCCAAAAAAACAAGTTATGGAGAAAGCATTCATAATGTACTCCGAACACTATCCTGGAGGATGAAGCTAAGAAAAACATCTTTCCCTTGAACTTTTGGAATAACCGCAGGTCTGCCTTCAGCTGAGCAAAGTGGACTATAAGTGTTTAAGGAGATGAGCAAGATACGCTGGCACTGAACAATCCAGAGCTACAAATGTCATGAGCAGGACATTGTTGTTAAAGTTGGACTTAATAGGCAGCCAGTGTAGCTTGAATAAAACCCTAGCAACCTGCTTCTTTGCCTAGTAAAGATACGGTCTGATGCATTCCCAGCTTCCTGAAGCTTTCTTTCAAATGGCAGCAGAATAGCAACGATATTTCAGGATTAGATTTCCCATTATCAAATTATACGATAGTTTACTACTATCATGTTTTATTGTTTTGGATGTACACTGATCAGGTATAACACTCTGAGCAGTGACAGGTGAAGTGAATAAGACTGATGATCTCCTCATCATGGCACCTGTTAGTGGGTGGGATATATTAGGCAGCAAGTCAACATTTTGTCCTCAAAGTTCATGTTAGAAGCAGGAAAAATGGACAAGTGTAAGGATTTGAGCGAGTTTGACCAAAAGGGCCAAATTGTGATGGCTAGACCACTGGATCAGAGCATCTCCAAAACTGCAGCTCTTGTGGAGGTGTTCCCGGTCTGCAATGGTCACTATCTATTAAAAGTATCCTTTATAAGTCATGTAATTATCCTTTAAAGGATCTTCTGCTGACATTTTGGTGGCTCGATACCACAGCACACCTTGCGGGATCTAGTGGAGTCCATGCCTCGAAGGGTCAGGGCTGTAAAAGGGGGACCAACACAATATTAGTCATAATGTTATGCCTGATCAGTGTATCTATCTCAGATCTATTCCTGAGTAATATTAAAATATAATCAGACTATTGTTATACTGTTATAGCATCATCCTGGATCATTTTGGTGTAGAAATCATCTGGAATCCATTTCAGAATGAATTATCATTACTTAGACCTAAATAATCATGGAAATTAAAGGCATAGTTTCCACTTAAGTAACACAAAATAATGCTAAATAGGTTTGTATTAAACATACCTTTAATAAACAAGTGGGCTTTTTTAACAATATGTGGGCCTTTTCCCAGACTGTTGGAAGCAATACAATTGTATAGAATGTCGTTTGCTGAGGCGTTACAATTTTCCTAAACTCGGACCTGTTCTAGCATGACAACACCCCTGTGCACAAAGCAAGCTCCGTGAAGACAAGCTAAGTGGAAAACCTCACGTGGATGGACCAGCTGTGCACCAACATCAGTGCCTGACCTCACTAATGCTTATACGGCTGAGTGGACAAAAGCAGTCACAGGACAGAACAGAAAGCCTTCTCAGAGGAGTGGAGGTTATTATAACAGTAAAGGGAGACTAACTAACATATGTGGGTGTGATGGTCATGTGTCTTCTGGCTAGTATATTTTATACTTGGTCCAGGAAGAGGGTGGTATCGTAAATTTACGCACCAGTGAAGAAATCTGTACAGTTTTAGTGCTTCATTATTAGATTAGTGCGTCATGTTGTGCATCAGCATCGTGGCAGAGCCCATATTCCTGATGTACACTCATGTACACACATTTGTGCTGTTTGTGTGCTCGAGCGTGTTTCTTGTACACAATTTAATTTGCATATCTTAACTTGTGATTTTCTATAACCAAACACTGTCAAACTACACAAAGTAAAAAAAAAGTTGCTGTTCAGTGCAGGGTAGTGCTCTCTGAAGGAGTGAAGTAACTGAGACAAAGCCAGCGTCTACCTCAGCTACTAGAGGATGAAGGGGCAATTACGCTGTTTTGTGGTGTGTGTTTTTCACGATGTTGAGTGAAACAGTAGAGTTACAGTAGGCTTAGCTATCCCAACAATCCAAGACCTCCTGTATTTTCCAAAGAGTACCGGTGGATTCGGCTCACCTCGCCTCTGAATAATACATGGTGTGTGTGCTTCAGTCTGGCTGTACCTAGCAGAGAAAATTGAGTTAGCCCTTTTGGCTAGCTCTTATGTCTCAATTACGGACGTACGTGGGCCGAAGCCCTCACTGTATAATTGTCTTTGTTCGAAACACTTCTCTAAAATGTTAAGTGGGAAATTGTTCAGCTTGTTTAACATATGAGGAGGCCTCTCTGCCGGCCCTTTCATAACCTCAGTGAGGTAGTAAAGCTCTCCTAATTACTGTAGACTGCTGTGGAAGAGGGAGAAGATGTGTATCTGCATCCATTAGGGTTTTCTAACCTGGTCTTATGTACACCGACCAGGGATAACATTATGACCACCTGCCTAATATTGTGTTGGTGCTGCCAAAACAGCCCTGACCTGTCCTGCACTGTGTATTCTGAGACCTTTTTATCAGAACCACCATTAACTTCTTCAGCACGTGCATCAATGAGCCTCGGCCGTCCATGACCCTGTCGCCGGGTTCACCACTGTTCCTTCTTTTTGATAGATACTGACCACTTCAGACCAGGAACACCCCACAAGAGCTGCAGTTTTGGAGATGCTCTGATCCAGTGGTCTAGCCATCACACTTTGGCCCTTTTGGTCAAACTCACTCAAATCCTTACACTTGTCCATTTTTCCTGCTTCTAACATGAACTTTGAGGACAAAATGTTGACTTGCTGCCTAATATATCCCACCCACTAACAGGGGCCATGAGGAGGAGATACTCAGTCTCATTCACGGCATCTCTTAATGGTCATAATGTTATGCCTGATCAGTGTATACAGGAGGGTGGAATAAAAGGTCAAAGGTTTAGGGAGAGATAGCCATCAAAGCAATTTATTAATGGTGTGAAATCCTGCAAAATTTCTCTTTGCTGTCATCTCACTGTAGAAATCACTCTTTCCTCTGCGTGGCTGAAGCTTGGCTAGCCAATTAGGGATGTCTGTTAGCTTATGTTTACAAAAGATGGCAGTTTAGTGTGTTCACTTTGTTGTGTGAGAAACAGTTTGAAAATATGCATTGGCCACTAATTAAGTGGTGGGTGGAAATTGGCAACGGTATAGGTGGAAGAAAATGACTTTTAACAAGAAAAAACTCCTTTTGCTTGTTAAAATTTCTTTAGAGTTATATCTCTATATATTTCGAAAGTTCACGACCCCAAGAATGAATCAAAACCATGAGAATCTGCAATCACCATCATCCTCGTTATAAGTATGGACAGTAGGCTTGTGTGTCTCTGTTATGATCAATTTTAAACTGGCCAAAAGTGTATAGACACTATGTCGATTCATTTTAATAGAATCTTTTATGGCTATTGATTTTGAAGGGTGCCAACAACTTCGAAACTGAACTGGACACACTGGTCATCTAGTTTTGTTGACACAGTAGTCAATTCAAATCACTTTAATTTGTATAGTCCTGTAACAATGGATATTATCGCAAGCTTTACAGAAATAAATAAATTTAGAATAAACACCAGAGGCGAGTGTGGCAAGGAAAAACTCCCTGTGACAATAACAGGAAGAAGCTTTGAAAGAAATTAGAGTCAAAAGGGAACTCATCCTTATCTGAGTGATACGGTGGGCGATAAGACAATAACCAATCCAAAAACACGAGGACGATTCAGACAAAGCGGAAAAGGTAGGTATAGTCTGCGAATGGAATTCTTCCCTCTGATTGGACGAGACATCGGTCACTCAGGATCTACAGGAAGTCCAGCAGTAGCTGCAGCAGTAGAAAGTGGATTGGTGTGTGTATGAACACAGCTCTGCTCTTATAGCGCTCCTTACATCCTTTAATCTGGAATAGTTTGCTCTTCCAAACATACCTGGTGTGTTTTTAGAGATCGCAAACTAATCTTTACTCCATGATACGCTATCAGTATCTCCAACATCACACCATATGACCGTCCTTCATCACAGTAGAGCTGAATGAACTCCATTTTCTTAGAAATATAAATATATATGTTTGTTATTTTCTTTAAAAGATTTAAAAAATAATAGTTTAAAGTGAAGGCAGAACTCCACACATGTACAAGAAATAAATATAGATACACAATTTCCTTCTTCCTGTAGATCCTGAGTGACCGATGTCTCGTCCAATCAGAGGGAAGAATTCCATTTGCAAACTTTATCAACCTTTTCCGCTTTGTTTGAATCGTCCTTGTGTTTTTGGATGTGTGAAAATCTCATGAGATCAGATTTCTAAAACACTCAAACCAGCTCGTAGGGCACCAGCAACAAACCCACACTATACAGAGGTCTGATTTCTGATGTGCACATTAACTTTATCTCTTGAACTCTATTTTCTGGGTCCTGCTGCTGCCTTATTAGCCGATTGGAAAACTGCATGCTAATAAAGCGGCTGATGGGTGTACATTCAAGTGTTCGAACAAATTGTCAATTTTACGTCGGTTCCAGTTAAACAGAACTGGTGAAATGTCTCCAAGATTATACGACACGTTAAAATAAAACACTTCTGCTATGATTTCAGAAAAACACGCATGCCCGAAAGCCCGTGTAGACGTTTTATTGCTGACGGTTTCTGTTGAGCCGTTGATCCTTTAAATCTGATGCTGTGAGATCCAGCATTTGTAGTCCCTTTATTTCCCCCCCCTTCTTTTACTTTAACTTTATTTGACCTGCTCATATGGGAGGAGGAGTGGTTGTGGTTAGATGGAATAAACACCGGATGGAATAAACTCACGCTGCCCAAACAAAGCCTGTGAGTTATTTCCTCAGTGAGTGCAGCTTTTTCTTAAGGTCCTTCAGCACAGGTTGAATATGATTTCATGTCCTAGATCAGTTCCACTCTCTGCAGCTCGTGCCGCATCCTTCCTCTGAATGTGACAGACTGACTGGCTTTGAGGGAGAACATACTGACGGGGTCGAAATATTCCCTCGCTCGCTGACTCTGCTATCCAACTCTCCTCCTGGTCCCTTCTCTTCTCCTCGCACATCTCCTTCCTCTCTCTTTACATATATATATATATATATATTTTTTTTTTTCACATTGCTTGCATTCATCCAAACTCAACGCAACCTCATACAGCATTCGGAGACGATCTGCATTTCTTTTTCCTTCTGATTTATTTATTTGAAAACAGGACACACTGAGCAAACTGGTTTTCCACACCATGCGCGGATGGCAGTGCTCTGAAGCATGTAAGATTTCCATAAACCCCCTGTCTCCTTTTGTGATCTGTGACCGGCTTTCTCAGGCTCGCTGCTGATATTTGCTTCACCCATGTGTAAACTCTGCACATTGTGAAAATAATAGCTGAATTAATTTGAAAGGGCATCGTCTGAATTGAAATCTCTCGCGCTGTACAAGAGGCACTTAAAATGATCATTAAAATGTGTCCACATTTTTAAACAAGTCTGTAATGATACAACTTTATATTGCGTTATTGTTAAAAACGACCATTAGTCATAAGGAGCGTTTAAATGGTCCGTCATTATTACCTGCCATCCGTCCGGCCGCGGGAATCAGGTGTTAAATTAGCATCTTACCTCCCTGAATGCGTCGGAAAAACATTTTTTACTATTTATCGCTGCCTGTAATGTGACTGAACAGAACAAGCACAAGTTCTTGTGTTTTATATCAGCAATTATAGGAGATTAAACTTGCATGGTGTAGCCACCGGATCAGACGATTTCTGATTTTATTAGACACAAAATAACAGATACACAAAATGTGTTAATCTTTAAATTTGATGAGACATGGCAAGCTCTGATCACATGTTTTGAAAAGATGAAGATTCTCCCCCTTAAGTAATTATTATAAAGAGATTTTACCACTATGACTGTGTTAGAGTATGTATTATTAGCTAAATATTTATTTATTTATTTATATTCCTACAACGATATTGTCCATCTGTAAATATGTACAATATTGTAAAGTTTATCTTGTATTTTTTATTTTATTTTTATTATTATTTTAATTCTTCCTAAGTTGTCTATTCTTATTATTGTTGTTGTTTTTGTCATTTTATTTTATTTTGTTTGTTGAATTATTTCGGCGGTAAGGGTCATCATGGGGGGAAAGTTATAACCTTAATTGTATAAAGTGTTCTGTTATTTTTATAAATAAATATTTTAAAAAAATAATAATCAGACTGTAAACAGACAATCTGTAGTTATTCTATAACAGGTGTTGAAAGTGTGGGACTCAAAACACTTGAAAAGGGAAGAGATATCAGCACATGGGAAACTAAAAAAGAAGCAACAAAATGAAAACAGCTCTCTGTGCATACAGTATTTGAGTTTGGGCAACAGTTCAATTTTATTTGTGTAGGAATTTTAACAGTGGATGTAAACACCGATCAAGCATAACATTATGACCAGTGAGAGGTGAAGTGAATAAGACTGATGATCTCCTCATCATGGCCCCTGTTAGTGGGTGGGATATATTAGGCAGCAAGTCAACATTTTGTCCTCAAAGTTGATGTTAGAAGCAGGAAAAATGGACAAGTGTAAGGATTTGAGCTTTGAGTTTGACGAAGGGCCAAATTGTGATGTCTAGACCACTGGATCAGAGCATCTCCAAAACTGCAGCTCTCGTGGGGTGTTCCCGGTCTGCAGTGGTCAGTATCTATCAAAAGTGGTCCAAGGAAGGAACAGTGGTGAACCGGCGTTCAGGGTCATGGGCGGTCAAGGCTCATTGATGCACGTGGGGAGTGAAGGCTGGCCCGTGTGATCCGATCCAACAGACGAGCTACTGTTGCTCAAATTGCTGAAGAACGCAATTACCCTTAATCGCATCATCTACAGCCCAACCAAATCACCCTCAACCCAACTTCAATGTGGTTCTCCATAACCACAAACACATTAGGCTTAACCCCGCCACATATTCCTCTCAACCACCTCAACCATCTTAAGTGCAGTCAATTCACCCATAACGCTAACCACATCCCTCAACTGCAACCAGATAATCCTCTACACTACCTCATTACCCTTAACCATCCCCTCACCCTCGAACCCCAATCACCCTCAACCATCCAATCCACCGCCACCGCCACCATCACTACCCTCAACCCAACCATTTAACCTTCAACTACATCACAGTCAACCCAAACACATCACCCTCACTTCTTCAAATCAACTTTAATTATGAAGAATATGTAAACTTTGTCTGTACAAATTCATGTGAATTCGATAAGGCATTTGAAATATGTTTAAATATAATAAGTTAATACAGTTAACATGCCCAGAAGTCTGGCTCAGTGAATGTAAGCAAGAAAAAAATGTAATTTTTGAGCCACAGTGTTTGAAATTTCAAGAGGCTAATGGAAAGGTCTAAAGGAAAATGAAAGAAGGGAAAAGTATGAAATGTATTTTTTCCTGAACTTAATTACAAAATGTTAAGAAAAATACTTCACTAAAATGACATGCTAATCATAGTCATTTACAATGATGTGAGTGCTTTCCACCTCTGCACAAACATCACACACACACACACACACACACACAGAGCGTTTACAATAATAATAATAATAATAATTATTATTATTATTATTACTATGATTATTATTATTATTATTAGTGGTGCACACAATTACTCTCACATACTTATTATTATTCTTCTTCCTTACAAAATTTGTCTCACACCGTTTGTCATAGACCCATGAATGAGGTATCGTATCGTGCGGCTTATTCGGGAAAGATGTGCTATGACTTTTCTAAGCGGTCGGAATGACGGTTTTCCCGGTACAGGGCGATCGAACGCCCCAAAAAATTGCTGTTGTTAACCCACAATTAACTGGAGTCACAAAATGACCACAACATTCCCATACGAAAAATCAAAGCACCCAGCGCATTGAGGAAAACTGCTTGATGAACAGTCTGACGAGGTCACGTGATGCCACGTGTCAGCATGTGCATGGCAACCCTAAAATGAATTAGAATCACAGAATTAATACGTCATGGACACGTGACATACCAAAACGCTCAGCACAGAGAGAAGGACTACGTCATGTGAATTCTGGTGACATAACTTGAGGAAAACTGCTTGACGAGTATTCTGACGAGGTGACGTGACGACACGTGTACAACACGTGCATGGCAACACTAAAATGAATTAGAATCACAGAATTAATGTGCCATGGACATTTGACATACCAAAACCACTCAGCGCATTGAGGAAAACTGCTTGACGAGTATTCTGACGAGGTCACGTGACGACACGTGTACGGCAACGCTGAAATGCAGTGGAATCACAAAATTTTTGCGGCGTGGACGTGTGACATATCAAAACGCGCAGCACCTACAGAAGAACTTCATCATGTGAATTCTGGTGACACTTGCACGTATCCACTTGCCTCTAAAAGTATTGGCACCCTCTCTGTACACACGCCTGTAACAGTAATGGAACACTATCTGTCCGCTCACATCTGACACTTTGGGCCAATTATCACCACTCAACTCTATCCCTAAATTGACATCAGTATTCAAAACACATTGACATCGTTTTATTTTCTGAAATATCATTAGCACATGGAGGAAAATCTGGTCCACAGTGGGGAAAAAAAAGAAAGAAATTTCATGGTTAAGTGCTCTTACATTGTTGCTTGCTCCACTTGGCTTTAGTAATAAACACACTGCGAGTCAGAAAAGTCAACTGGAGGGAAGTGACACAATTCCTGGTATAAAGTGAAGCATGTCTGGCTCAGTGCCACTGAAGGTTTTGTCAAGGTGACCGTGATCTGACTGAGAGCTCAGTCCCCCTGTGTGCTGGGGTGGAGTCTGACAGTGCTGTCAACAGCTCTGTCAACAGTAGCTAATGAGACTGCAGACTGATCTTACACTCACACACACATTCACACATGCAGAACTGGAGCACTGCTTCCACCCCATCATATTCTTTACCCTGCTCCAAGTCCACCGTAGCAGTGTTTCCTCTCCTGGGTAAAAAACAGAAATCGGTGTGTCTGTGCACCTGCTGACAAATTGCTGCTCTCTCTCAACCCCCACAACAAATTTGTGATAGGGTAGAGGGAGCACAAAACACACGACTGATCAAATTCGCAATCAGACTTATTTCCACCAGATGGAAGGATGAACACTGGAGCAATGAGCACAGTATCTTCATCTGTCTAAAGACAATTCACACTGAAACATATCTACAGCATTTTTTATTTTTTGTGGCATGAGAGGCACAGATGTCTTGATCTTCAGTGTCAGAGACGTGTGTGTTAGAGGCATGTCAGACTTGAGATCTTTCATCACTTCTATGTTTTATATGCATTTGAGTGAGCATATAAGCAGCACAATAATCGCAAGCTCTAATAGTTCTATTTATAGAAAAGGTGTTGGTATGATACTGACCGCCAGAAAAAGGTTGTTTATTGACCATTCCCGGTGTCTCAAGCCACTTTTTTATTGTGCCGTAATTACCACTGACCCGGCTTTGTTTTGATTGACAGGGCTGTGCATTTGGGTGTTGTGTTTTGTGTTGTATTGCAGTACGCTTTTATTGTGTGCTATGAATTGAATAGATGGTCAACACTTCCTATGGGTCCAGTGCGAATTCAGAGATTCTCTCTGCCCATTACTCTTTTGGATGAATATAAGCTGACCGCAGCGTTTACAAGAAAACGTCCACAAACCACAGAGCACACTGACTATTACTGTTAACCTGGAGGGAAAATCCAACCTTTTTCATATGGACAGGATGTGATATCATGTTCTCTGCACCCTGTGCTCCGTGTTACTGAGATATGACTGAGAATAATTCGATTCAGTTCTATTTAATTTATTTGTATTGCACTTTATTGTATTGCAACTGTATTGCAGTTTTACAGAAGTATGGAAAAAAAATGATTAGTTAGTATTTATCCCTTAATATTTATCTCTAATGAGCAAGCCTGAGGTGACGATGGAGAGGGAAAAACTCCTTGAGATGATCTGAGGAAGAAACCTTGAGAAGGAACCAGGCTCAGAAGGGAACCTCATCCTCACTGGACACTAAATAATGTAACTGTAGATAATGTCCTTTCTACAGCATCAACCAAGATCTCTTGAGGAACTAATAGGTCAGGGTAGTTTCTGAGTTCATTATAGACTTCCTTCCTGCCGAGAGCTGACTGATGCAACAGCGGTTGCAACACGTGCAAGTGTAAAAAAAGCTGATTGATAAACTAAGAGTCTTTCAAATGAGGAAAAGATCATGCCTTTTTCACATCATGAACATTCGGGGTGTTTTTTACCTGAAAGTGTAAACACTGTACAAGGTGGAGGCAGACTGCATCAGCAATGTGATTTATTAAACGTGAAAGGACGAGGAATTTGTGTGCAAATGATTATGTCTGGAGACCAATTTGAGGAAATCTCTTTCCACCAGATAAAGACATTCACTAGGTTTTAATAAGGTAAAGGTTTAGTTTGATTATATCCCAAAAGGTTTTTTAAAATGATGCCAATATAGCCATGGACATGTTAGTTGCATTAGATGTGCACTGGACATTTACATATCTAATGTCAACAGTATTAAAATAAAGAATGTAAGGTCAATGGGCATAGCCTTAACTGGAATCATTTTTATTATTATTATTATTATTATTATTATTATTATTATTAAATATTATTATGGAAAGAGAGAGAGAGATAGAGAGAGATATACCTTTATTAATCCCAGGTAGGGGAAATTCAACACACGTAACACAAATTCAGCACAAGAGGAGTACAAGAAAGAAAACTACGGTGGCCGAGAAGTGCAAAACAAAATAACAAATCCAAAAACACAAGGACAGTCCAGACAAAGCAGAAAAGGTTTGCGGACGGAATTCTTCCCTCTGATTGGACGAGACATCGGTCACTCAGGATCTCCAGGAAGTCCAGCAGTAGCTGCAGCAGTAGAAAGTGGATTGGTGTGTGTATGAACACAGCTCTGCTCTTATAGCGCTCCTTACATCCTTTAATCTGGAATAGTTTGCTCTTCCAAACATACCTGGTGTGTTTTTAGAGATCGCAAACTAATCTTTACTCCATGATACGCTATCAGTATCTCCAACATCACACCATATGAACGTCCTTCATCACAGTAGAGCTGAATGAACTCCATTTTCTTATAAATATAAAGATATATGTTTGTTATTGTCTTTAACAGATTTAAAGTTGCACTATGGTTTAAAGTGAAGGCAGAACTCCACGCATGTACAAGAGATAAAGTTAGATACACAATTTCCTAGAGAATTCCGTTCGCAAACTGTACTGTACCTACCTTTTCCGCTCTGTCTGAATCGTCCTTGTGTTTTCGGATTTGTTATTGTGTTTTGCACTTCTCCGCCAAATTGTACTTGAGGTACTGGATCTATTTCATTGTGGAATCTACCACTACGCTCACAGAAACACTGTAAAATGCCCCAGATGTAGAGATAGAATATAACATGCAGTGAAATTTAAACCTGGTCCACTCCTTAGACTGTACCTTTGAGTGACTACATTAAAAAAAATAAGAAACGAATAAGATAAGAAACATTTGTACAGAAATGTGTAGGAACCAAATCTGCAGTTATGTTCCAGTAACAGTGGAGTGTGTGGAGTGTAGAGTGACAACAGAGTCTTTATGGAGTCTGAGGGATCGGTATGTTGGACATATCTGTGTTGTGGAGTCTGATGGCCTGAGTGAAGAAGCTTCGTACTGAGCCTCCTGAGACATGGAGGTATGGTCTGGGAATTGTGGTTCTGACAGTTCCTCAACCTGTGCTACATCACTCAGGTTCATAATTAGTCTTACCCAGAGACGTGTGCATTTCTTGTGTAGTTATTTATTTTTTAATACACTACGTTCTCTTTCATGAAAGTAAACACCTCCTGATTGTGTAAATGTTCCATGGGATCCAAATCCTGATGCACAATTCTAGTCTCCGAATACCTAGAATACCGCCGTGAATACCTGTCTAGCAAGATTTCTGGAGAAAAAAAACAACAACAATATGTCTTTTATTCATATCTACACTCACTGTCCAGTTTATTAGGAATACCTGCATATTCATGCAGCCCATCGGCACAATGCAGAAATTACGCAAGTCTGGAGCTTCAGTTGATCTCCTGATTTTCCCACGTGAGGATTTTCTAGAATTTACACAGAATGGTGCTGAAAACAAAAAACACAGTTCTGTGAGTGGATGCGCTTTGTTGAAAAGGAAAATAGCCAGATTGTTTTGAGCTGCTGTGAAGGATAAAGTCATATAAACACTGTTTCCAACCGTGGAGAGCAGAAAATCATCTCATCATGCACAAAACATCAACAGCCACACGATTGGCTGATTGGATAAATGCATAAAGTAGACGACTGTTCCTGTTTAAAATACATTCTGTATAATATATTCATGTTCAGTTTAATCCCTAGTGCAAAGCAGAGCCACAGATGAGCTACAGCCTGCAACAGAATTTACCGGTAGATTTACTTCATCAACTGGCCACTCACACACACACACAAGTCAACACAAGAGCGATGGAGGAGCAGTGCTTAAGGTTTTCTACAAATCCCTGCACTGTCACTGTCCTTGAGCAACAACCTTAACTCTCAAACGCTCAGCCGCTTCCTGTCTGAGCTTTAAGTCGCTTTGGATAAAAAGCATCAGGCGACTGGACAAATGGAAACGTGTACACCTGTGTATTCAAAATCATGAAAGATGTATAACACACACACACACACACACAAGGTCATTAGTGATGACTACATAAACCATTATGCATACACTGACCAGGCATAACATTATGACCACCTGCCTAATATTGTGTTGGTGCCCTGACCCGTCCTGCACTGTGTATTCTGACCCCTTTCTATCAGAACCAGCATTAACTTCTTCAGCAATTTGAGCAACAGTAGCTCGTCTGTTGGATCGGATCACACGGGCCAGCCTTCTCTCCCCACATGCGTCAATGAGCCTTGACCGCCCATGACCCTGTCACCGGTTCACCACTGTTCCTTCCTTGGACCACTTTTGATAGATACTGACCACTGCAGACCGGGAACACCCCACAAGAGCTGCAGTTTTGGAGATGCTCTGATCCAGTGGTACACTTGTCCATTTTTCCTGCTTCTAACATCAACTTTGAATGTTCACTTGCTGCCTAATATAACTGGCGCTAATATAATATATAATTGGTAGTGGATGAAGGTGGTATGGAAAGTGACATGGTTGAGTATGATGTGGTATTGGGTGATGTGGTTGTAGAATATTGGGAGTGGATGAAGTTGATATGGTTGGAGTTGAGAGGGAAGTGGTTGTGGTTGATTATGATGTGGTTGTATTTGAGGATGGTTATGAATGCTGACCCTATCCCTATAAAATGGAGTGTAACAATTCAGCATTTCTTGTGGTCAGTGCAAAATTCTCAGTATAATAATCATCACATTTCTGTATCTGTAAGTAACTATGGAAACGTGAGCGTCTGGGTGGAAGAGCATTACAGCCTTTTTGCTTATGGAGATCTTTATGTTTAAGTTCATTTTTATTTGTTTCTCGATATCTGAGAGCATGTATATGGCACCATGTCCAGATGTTTGCATAGGTGTCTAATAAGTGTCTAAAAACATACATGTAACAGAAATGTGTACACTAGGTGGCGTTGTACAGAAAATGAATGTACAGGGGCAAAAAAACCTCTTATTTTTTCCTGCTAGTAAGGAGAATGGAGAGAAGTGAAAAGAGTGGATTTGATAAAGAGCTGTGTCCGCCGTCCTTGAGGATAATTTGTTGATATTTCTCCGAACATTTTGTGCATTGCCTGTTCCCCTAACAAAATAATTTAGTGGCTTGAGTAGAGTATAAAGATACTAGGACATGATTGCTACTTTATGATTAGTATTTCTTATTAGCAATAATTGTTCGGAGCATTACATTTCTGTAATTGTACTGAAGTTACCAGAAATGAACTCGACAATTTTTATCTTTATTTTATTTTTTTGCCAAACTTCTTCTTTGCTTGTTTGTTTGTCACTTGGTGTTATCTGTGTTCGTCCTGAGCATTCCGTCATAAAGTGCTGGAGTCCATCAGGTCTGGTTGAGGAAAATAAAATGTCCTCGGGCTCAGGTCCCAACCTCAGTGCAACCGTTTACACTTCCTGCACAACTAATCAGTGCTTTCCTGACACATAGCATTACAGCTTTGTACACACTGTTCCGATTTAGCCGAAATGCACGTTGCCTACTCTGTGGGCCTCTGCAAAGTACCCATAATCCCCTTCTTTGCGTTGTGTTACAAACACAATTCTGCAAATCTGTCTTAACAGATGGAAGAACAGTTTCGGTACATCTATCTGTGGGTGGTATTTCTTTTAGCATAGTTTTCCCAAAAAAACCAGAGACATCATTAAATAAAATTAGACTGTTTCACAAATAAAAGATTCATGAATACACATAGACATGTTCGCCTCATTTACTGACTGCATTCATGGCTTCACAAATGTGGGAATTAGCTAAAAATGGAATTAGCTAAAACCCAAAGGCTACAGAGAAATGCTTCAGAGATCCGTAAATAAAATCTACAAAGATGTTCATTTGTGGATACTAGTTTATATTTATCTGAATCACTATGTGGATTGTTTGTGTGTTGTTATGCCAATGATCTAAAAAATACCTGTTGTGGATTTAGCCTTGCTAGCTAGGTTTGTTTATGTGGTCTTTCCAACACTGTTTAGCTATGGTACATATTTAAATGTGTGTGTGTGTGTGTGTGCTGCTTAGCAAGTGATGGATCAGGAAAATGTTTCTATCACACTTCAGTGAAGCTACTTCATTTTGATATGCGCCTCAGTGTGGTCAGGTGCAGTGTGTGAACTGAAAAGTCTCTGGACACATCCGTCTTCACGGACTGCGGCTTGGAGAAAGAGAAGGAGAGAGCGAAGGTGTTTCATTGGTCTTTGATTTTATTTCTTTTTTCTTCATTCTCCTTGAGTTTCTTTTCACTTCTCTTCCCACTCTGCCTTTTCACTTTTTTTCCCTGTCTCTTTTCCACCCACCTAACCACAGCTTATAAATTCATAGACGGAGCCATATTGTGCATGTTTATCTATTGTTGTTGTTTGTTTATGGTCTGACAGCCTGCTGGATTATTTTCTGAAGAGATGGAATGAAAACCAGCTTGTCAAAAGTGCAGGTGGCACTCGGAGGGATACTTACCGAGGACATGAGCTGTGTATCCCTCAAGACACTACACACTGCTGGTGCCTAATTAGACTGTAGTAGGATTGTAACTTACAGTGACCTGCATTCAAAATGTAGGACTTTTCTCTCCAGCTGTTCCAGGTAAATGGTCCTGATTGAGTTGCTTGTACATCTATTTATGTCCTATACATAAAAACTCAACATAGCAGTGTCCTTCCCTTATATACATTACACTGATCAGGTATAACACTCTGAGCACTGAGAGGTGAAGTGAATAAGACCACTGGATCAGAGCACCTCCAAAACTGCAGCTCTTGTGGGGTGTTCCCAGTCTGCAGTGGTCAGAATCTATCAAAAGTGGTCCAAGGAAGGAACAGTGGTGAACCGGTGACAGGGTCATGGGTGGCCAAGGCTCATTGAAGACTGGCCCGTGTGATCTGATCCAACAGACGAGCTACTGTTGCTCAAACTGCTGAAGAAGTTAATGCTGGTTCTGATAGAAAGGGGTCAGAATACACAGTGCATCACAGTTTGTTGCATATGGGGCCGCATAGCCGCAGACCAGTCAGAGTGCCCATGCTGACCCCTGTGCACCACTGAAAGCACCGACAATGGGCACATGAGCATCAGAACTGGACCACGGAGCAATGGAAGAAGGTGGCCAGGTCTGATGAATCACATCATGTGGATGGCCGGTGGTGATCGGTGTATATTACTTTATTGTATTGCTTATGGAGTGTTATTAGAAGTAGGACTCTAATTAACTGTTAAGCAAGCAGTCTAACTTGGCATTGTTGTCACAATTAAACCTGGACTTGGCTAAGAACACAGGAAAGTGTGAAATATAATGTTTTACTTTTTGGTCCAGTTAAAAGAAAGCAATTAAGTATGTGAAATAAACAGCACTGATGTTCATTTTTTCTTCACCTCAAAGAATGTTAGCCTTAAATGAACCCTTATAGAAATGTTCAGCCTCCCAGATATCCTGCTCAGATATTCTATAGAACCATGGAGGAACCTTCATATCTATAACACTGTGTGTCCTTATTAGTGATAAAAATGGACCTTATTTCCCCTGATCCTGGACACATTCTCATGTCCAGGCTTCTCAGTTTTATTTTTATTTGTATAGCGCTCTTAACCATGGATGTTGTCTCATAGCAGATGCACAGGAATGTATTGTAGAAATTCAGAATAAAAATGAATAATTTAAATATATACTTAATTACGAAAAAGAGGATCGATATAATAGATAGAGAATCCTATAACCAATCTGAGTCCTAAAGCTGTTACTCTGTGGGAGTTTTAATAATGAAGCTCCTGGTGCAGCGCCGCTGATGTGTGTGTGTGTGTGTGTGTGTGTGAATGAGTGAGTGTGTGAATGAGTGAGTGTGTGATGAGTGTGTTAGTTTGTGTGATGAGTGTGTTTGTGTTATTGTGTGTGATGTGTGTGTGATGAATGTGTGTGTGTATGTGATAAGTGTGTTTGTGTTAGTTTGTGTGATGAATGTGTGTGTGATAAATGTGTGTGTGTGTGCGTGTGAGTGTGATGTGTGTGTGTGTGTGTGTGTGATAAATGTGTGTGTGTGCGTGTGTGTGTGTGATAAGTGTGTGTGTAATAAGTGTGTTTGTGTTAGTTTGTGTGATGAATGTCTGTGTGTGTGCGTGCGAGTGTGATAAGTGTGTGTGTGATAAGTGTGTGTGTGTGATAAGTGTCTTTGTGTCAGTTTGTGTGAAGAATGTGTGTGTGTGTGCGTGTGTGTGTGTGTGAGATAAGTGTGTGTGTGTGATAAGTGTGTGTGTGTGATGAATGTGTGTGTGTGATAAGTGTGTTTGTGTTAGTTTGTAGGATGAATGTGTGTGTGATAAGTGTCTTTGTGTCAGTTTGTGTGAAGAATGTGTGTGTGTGTGTGCGTGTGTATGTGTGTGATAAGTGTGTGTGTGTGATGAATGTGTGTGAAGAATGTGTGTGCGTGTGTGTGATGAATGTGTGTGAAGAATGTGTGTGTGTGTGCGTGTGTATGTGTGTGATAAGTGTGTGTGTGTGATGAATGTGTGTGTGTGTGTGTGTGTGATAAGTGTGTGTGTAATAAGTGTGTTTGTGTTAGTTTGTGGGATGAATGTGTGTGTGTGTGTGTGTGTGTGTGTGTGATAAGTGTCTTTGTGTCAGTTTGTGTGAAGAATGTGTGTGTGTGTGCGTGTGTGTGTGTGTGATAAGTGTGTGTGTGTGATGAATGTGTGTGTGTGATAAGTGTGTTTGTGTTAGTTTGTAGGATGAATGTGTGTGTGTGTGTGATAAGTGTCTGTGTCAGTTTGTGTGAAGAATGTGTGTGTGTGTGCGTGTGTATGTGTGTGATAAGTGTGTGTGTGTGATGAATGTGTGTGAAGAATGTGTGTGCGTGTGCGTGTGTGTGATGAATGTGTGTGAAGAATGTGTGTGTGTGTGCGTGTGTATGTGTGTGATAAGTGTGTGTGTGTGATGAATGTGTGTGAAGAATGTGTGTGCGTGTGCGTGTGTGTGTGTGTGATGAATGTGTGTGAAGAATGTGTGTGTGTGTGCGTGTGTATGTGTGTGATAAGTGTGTGTGTGTGATGAATGTGTGTGTGTGTGTGTGTGATAAGTGTGTGTGTAATAAGTGTGTTTGTGTTAGTTTGTGGGATGAATGTGTGTGTGTGATAAGTGTCTTTGTGTCAGTTTGTGGGATGAATGTGTGTGTGATAAATGTGTGTGTGTGTGATAAATGTGTGTGTAATAAGTGTGTTTGTGTTAGTTTGTGGGATGAATGTGTGTGTGTGTGCGTGTGAGTGTGATAAGTGTGTGTGTGATAAGTGTGTGTGTGTGATAAATGTGTGTGTGTGATAAGTGTCTTTGTGTCAGTTTGTGGGAAGAATGTGTGTGCGTGTGTGTGTGTGTGATGAATGTGTGTGTGTAATAAGTGTGTTTGTGTTAGTTTGTGGGATGAATGTGTGTGTGTGTGATAAGTGTCTTTGTGTCAGTTTGTGTGAAGAATGTGTGTGTGTGTGCGTGTGTATGTGTGTGATAAGTGTGTGTGTGTGATGAATGTGTGTGTGTGATAAGTGTGTGTGTGTGATGAATGTGTGTGAAGAATGTGTGCGTGTGTGTGATGAATGTGTGTGAAGAATGTGTGTGCGTGTGCGTGTGTGTGATGAATGTGTGTGAAGAATGTGTGTGTGTGTGCGTGTGTATGTGTGTGATAAGTGTGTGTGTGTGATGAATGTGTGTGTGTGTGTGTGTGTGATGAATGTGTGTGTGTGTGTGTGTGTGATGAATGTGTGTGTGTAATAAGTGTGTTTATGTTAGTTTGTGGGATGAATGTGTGTGTGTGATAAGTGTCTTTGTGTCAGTTTGTGGGAAGAATGTGTGTGTGTGCGTGTGTGTGTGTGTGATAAGTGTGTGTGTGTGATGAATGTGTGTGTGTGATAAGTGTGTGTGTAATAAGTGTGTTTGTGTTAGTTTGTGGGATGAATGTGTGTGTGTGTGTGTGTGTGATAAGTGTGTGTGTGTGATGAATGTGTGTGAAGAATGTGTGTGCGTGTGTGATAAGTGTGTGTGTGTGATGAATGTGTGTGTGTGTGTGATGAATGTGTGTGTGTGATAAGTGTCTTTGTGTCAGTTTGTGGGATGAATGTGTGTGTGATAAATGTGTGTGTGTGTGATAAATGTGTGTGTAATAAGTGTGTTTGTGTTAGTTTGTGGGATGAATGTGTGTGTGATAAATGTGTGTGTGTGTGATAAATGTGTGTGTAATAAGTGTGTTTGTGTTAGTTTGTGGGATGAATGTGTGTGTGTGTGCGTGTGAGTGTGATAAGTGTGTGTGTGATAAGTGTGTGTGTGTGATAAATGTGTGTGTGTGATAAGTGTCTTTGTGTCAGTTTGTGGGAAGAATGTGTGTGCGTGTGTGTGTGTGTGATGAATGTGTGTGTGTAATAAGTGTGTTTGTGTTAGTTTGTGGGATGAATGTGTGTGTGATAAGTGTCTTTGTGTCAGTTTGTGTGAAGAATGTGTGTGTGTGTGCGTGTGTATGTGTGTGATAAGTGTGTGTGTGTGATGAATGTGTGTGTGTGATAAGTGTGTGTGTGTGATGAATGTGTGTGAAGAATGTGTGTGCGTGTGTGTGATGAATGTGTGTGAAGAATGTGTGTGCGTGTGCGTGTGTGTGATGAATGTGTGTGAAGAATGTGTGTGTGTGTGCGTGTGTGTGATGAATGTGTGTGAAGAATGTGTGTGTGTGTGCGTGTGTATGTGTGTGATAAGTGTGTGTGTGTGATGAATGTGTGTGTGTGTGTGTGTGTGATAAGTGTGTGTGTAATAAGTGTGTTTGTGTTAGTTTGTGGGATGAATGTGTGTGTGTGATAAGTGTCTTTGTGTCAGTTTGTGGGAAGAATGTGTGTGTGTGCGTGTGTGTGTGTGTGATAAGTGTGTGTGTGTGATGAATGTGTGTGTGTGATAAGTGTGTGTGTAATAAGTGTGTTTGTGTTAGTTTGTGGGATGAATGTGTGTGTGTGTGTGTGTGTGATAAGTGTGTGTGTGTGATGAATGTGTGTGAAGAATGTGTGTGCGTGTGTGATAAGTGTGTGTGTGTGATGAATGTGTGTGTGTGTGTGATGAATGTGTGTGTGTGATAAGTGTCTTTGTGTCAGTTTGTGGGAAGAATGTGTGTGTGTGTGTGTGTGATAAGTGTGTGTGTGTGATGAATGTGTGTGTGTGATAAGTGTCTTTGTGTTAGTTTGTGGGATGAATGTGTGTGTGTGTGTGATAAGTGTGTGTGTGTGATGAATGTGTGTGTGTGATAAGTGTCTTTGTGTCAGTTTGTGGGAAGAATGTGTGTGTGTGTGTGTGATAAGTGTGTGTGTGTGATGAATGTGTGTGTGATAAGTGTCTTTGTGTCAGTTTGTGGGATGAATGTGTGTGTGTGTGTGATAAGTGTGTGTGTGTGATGAATGTGTGTGTGTGATAAGTGTCTTTGTGTCAGTTTGTGGGAAGAATGTGTGTGTGTGTGTGTGATAAGTGTGTGTGTGTGATGAATGTGTGTGTGTGATAAGTGTCTTTGTGTTAGTTTGTGGGATGAATGTGTGTGTGTGTGTGATAAGTGTGTGTGTGTGATGAATGTGTGTGTGATAAGTGTCTTTGTGTCAGTTTGTGGGATGAATGTGTGTGTGTGTGTGATAAGTGTGTGTGTGTGATGAATGTGTGTGTGTGTGCGTGTGTGTGTGTGTGTGTGTGATAAGTGTGTGTGTGTAATAAGTGTGTTTGTGTTAGTTTGTGGGATGAATGTGTGTGTGTGTGCGTGTGTGTGTGTGTGATAAGTGTGTGTGTGTGATGAATGTGTGTGAAGAATGTGTGTGCGTGTGTGTGTGTGTGTGTGTGTGATGAATGTGTGTGTGTGATAAGTGTCTTTGTGTCAGTTTGTGGGAAGAATGTGTGTGTGTGTGTGTGATAAGTGTGTGTGTGTGATGAATGTGTGTGTGTGATAAGTGTCTTTGTGTCAGTTTGTGGGAAGAATGTGTGTGTGTGTGTGTGTGTGTGATAAGTGTGTGTGTGTGATGAATGTGTGTGTGTGATAAGTGTCTTTGTGTTAGTTTGTGGGATGAATGTGTGTGTGTGTGTGTGTGTGTGTGTGTGTGTGTGAGATAGAGAACAGTGGCAGGGCACACCTCCCTGAGACGATATGATGAAGAAGGATCCAGACTGCAGTGTGACAGCAGAGTGTGTGATTAAATAATGTCCATTCTGCCCTGCTCTGTTCACACCAAACACAAACAATCAACTGGGATAATAGCAGCAGAGTAACTGGGCTCATTTACAGCGCAAATGAAGTGGTGGAGACAACAACACAGAGTAATGTGTCCCTGAAATGTCCAGTAAACAGGACCATGTAATTAGCAGGTTTTTTTGCTCCTTAATTGTTCTTGGCAGTGGCTAATTTATTGAAAACTAACCACCCTGAAAGGATTGTATCCAAAGACCTCTGTGATAAAAAAAAGACTTTTAAAAAAGTTTTACAATCCCCTGTCTCTGCCTTAAAACCCCGTTAAAGTTACAACAAAGAGGATCAATTAGAGAATCCTATAACCAATCTGAATCCTAATGCTGTTACTCTGAGGGAGTTTAATAATGGAGCTCCTGGTGATGAGCTGGTCTTCAGATACACGCTATACACAGGTCCTGAACTGGGGTGTGTGTGTGTGTGTGTGTGTGTGAGTGTGTGTGTGTGTGAGTGACTGTATGTGTGTGTGTGTGTGAGTGAGTGAGTGACTGTATGTGTGTGTGTGTGTGAGTGAGTGACTGTATGTGTGTGTGTGTGTGAGTGAGTGACTGTATGTGTGTGTGTGTGTGTTTGTGTGTGAGTGAGGGACTGTATGTCTGTGTGTGTGTGTGTGTGAGTGAGGGACTGTATGTGTGTGTGTGTGTGTGTGTGTGAGTGAGTGACTGTGTGTGTGTGTGTGTTTGTGTGTGTGTGTGTGAGTGAGTGACTGTGTGTGTGTGTGTGTGAGTGAGTGACTGTGTGTGTGTGTGTTTGTGTGTGTGTGTGAGTGACTGTGTGTGTGTGTGTGTGTTTGTGTGTGTGTGTGTGAGTGAGTGACTGTGTGTGTGTTTGTGTGTGTGTTTGTGTGTGTGTGTGTGAGTGAGTGACTGTGTGTGTGTGTGTGTGTGAGTGAGTGACTGTGTGTGTGTGTGTTTGTGTGTGTGAGTGACTGTATGTGTGTGTGTGTGTGTGAGTGAGGGACTGTATGTGTGTGTGAGTGTGTGTGTGTGTGTGTGAGTGAGTGACTGTGTGTGTGTTTGTGTGTGTGTGTGTGATTGAGTGTGTGTGTGAGTGAGTGACTGTGTGTTTGTGTGTGTGTGTGTGTGAGTGAGTGACTGTGTGTGTGTGTTTGTGTGTGTGTGTGTGTGTGTGTGTGTGAGTGAGTGACTGTGTGTTTGTGTGTGTGTGTGTGTGAGTGACTGTGTGTGTGTGTGTTTGTGTGTGTGTGTGTGAGTGAGTGAGTGACTGTGTGTGTGTGTGTGTTTGTGTGTGTGTGAGTGAGTGACTGTGTGTTTGTGTGTGTGTGTGTGAGTGAGTGACTGTGTGTGTGTGTGTGTGTGTGTGAGTGAGTGACTGTGTGTTTGTGTGTGTGTGTGTGAGTGAGTGACTGTGTGTGTGTGTGTGTGTGTGTGAGTGAGTGACTGTGTGTTTGTGTGTGTGTGTGAGTGAGTGACTGTGTGTGTGTGTTTGTGTGTGTGTGTGTGTGTGAGTGACTGTGTGTGTGTGTGTGTTTGTGTGTGTGTGTGTGTGTGAGTGAGTGACTGTGTGTGTGTGTGTGTTTGTGTGTGTGAGTGAGTGACTGTGTTTGTGTGTGTGTGTGTGTGAGTGACTGTGTGTGTGTGTGTGTTTGTGTGTGTGTGAGTGAGTAAGTGACTGTGTGTGTGTGTGTGTGTGTGTTTGTGAGTGATAACTGTGTGTGTGTGTGTGTGTGTGTGTGTGTGTGTGTGTGTGTGTGTGAGTGATAACACTGTGTGTGTGTGTGTGTGTTTGTGAGTGATAACTGTGTGTGTTTGTGTGTGTGTGTGTGTGAGTGACTCTGAGTGTGTGTATGATTGTGTGTGTGTGTGTGTGTGAGTGACTCTGAGTGTGTGTATGATTGTGTGTGTGTGTGTGTGTGTGAGTGACTCTGAGTGTGTGTATGATTGTGTGTGTGTGTGAGTGACTCTGAGTGTGTGTGTGTGTGTGAGTGACTGTGTGTGTGTGTGTGTTTGTGTGTGTGTGTGTGAGTAAGTGACTGTGTGTGTGTGTGTTTGTGTGTGTGTGAGTGACTGTGTGTGTGTGTGTGTTTGTGTGTGTGTGTGTGTGTGTGAGTGAGTGACTGTGTGTGTGTGTGTGTTTGTGTGTGTGAGTGAGTGACTGTGTTTGTGTGTGTGTGTGTGTGAGTGAGTGACTGTGTTTGTGTGTGTGTGAGTGAGTGACTGTGTGTGTGTGTGTGTTTGTGTGTGTGTGTGTGAGTAAGTGACTGTGTGTGTGTGTGTTTGTGTGTGTGTGAGTGAGTGACTGTGTGTGTGTGTGTTTGTGTGTGTGACTGTATGTGTGTGTGTTTGTGTGTGTGTGTGTGTGTGAGTGAGTGACTGTGTGTGTTTGTGTGTGTGTGTGTGTGTGAGTGACTGTATGTGTGTGTGTTTGTGTGTGTGTGTGTGTGTGTGAGTGACTGTGTGTGTGTGTGTTTGTGTGTGTGAGTGAGTGACTGTATGTGTGTGTTTGTGTGTGTGTGTGTGTGAGTGAGTGACTGTGTGTGTGTGTGTTTGTGTGTGTGAGTGAGTGACTGTATGTGTTCTCTCAGTTTGAATTAATGTCCACTGAGTCCTGTAGTCTGTTTCATAATGCAATAGAGATTGATTTCTCAATTAAACAAACACCTCGAAAACAGAATATTAAGTTGTCTTGTCACATTATATATTTATATTTATATTTCTTCACATATCCCATGCTTAGAGGTTTGTGGTCAGAGCACAGGGTCAGCCATGATACAGCACCCCTGGAGCAGGGTGGGTTAAGGGCCTTGCTCAAGGGCCCTAGTGTGGCAGCTTGGCAGTGCTGGGGCTTGAACCCCAATCAACATTACATCCAAAAGTTTGTGGACACGCAACCGTAACACTCCTACTGTGTGTTGTTTTTTTGTGCATCTCTTCTCCCGTTTGCTCTTATAATAACCTTCACTGTTCTCAGAAGGCTTTATAGAGTGTAGCTGTGGGGATTTGTGTCCATTCAGCCGCCAGAGCATTAGCGAGGTCAGGCACCGATGTCGGGCGAGAAGGCCCGGGGCACGGTCAGCATTTCAATTCATCCCAAATGTGTTCATTAGGTTTGAGGTCAGGGCTTCGTGCTGGTCACTCGAGTTCTTCCACTTCAACCTTGCCAAACCATGGGATGTCTTAATGGACCGCACAGGAGCTTTTAGTTTTTTGAAGTTGAACTTCTTTGTATGTCTGATATACAGATGGTTGTAGTGTATAATTTTTATAGTGAGTTATTAATCACTCGCTCCTGAACTCCGTAAACATTACAGAGACTCATAAAGCAGGCGAGAGATACACGAGACCACAGTGTACATAGTATACATGAACTGATGCTATACATACACTATATTGCCAAAAGTATTCGCTCACCTGCCTTGACTCGCATATGAACTTAAGTGACATCCCATTCCTAATCCATAGGGTTCAATATGACGTCGGTCCACCCTTTGCAGCTATAACAGCTTCAACTCTTCTGGGAAGGCTGTCCACAAGGTTTAGGAGTGTGTTTATGGGAATTTTTGACCATTCTTCCAGAAGTGCATTTGTGAGGTCACACACTGATGTTGGACGAGAAGGCCTGGCTCTCAGTCTCCGCTCTAATTCATCCCAAAGGTGTTCTATCGGGTTGAGGTCAAGACTCTGTGCAGGCCAGTCAAGTTCATCCACACCAGACTCTGTCATCCATGTCTTTATGGACCTTGCTTTGTGCACTGGTGCACAGTCATGTTGGAAGAGGAAGGGGCCAGCTCCAAACTGTTCCCACAAAGTTGGGAGCATGGAATTGTCCAAAATGTCTTGGTATGCTGAAGCATTCAGAGTTCCTTTCACTGGAACTAAGGGGCCAAGCCCAGCTCCTGAAAAACAACCTCACACCATAATCCCCCCTCCACCAAACTTTACACTTGGCACAATGCAGTCAGACAAGTACCGTTCTCCTGGCAACCGCCAAATCCAGACTCGTCCATCAGATTGCCAGATGGAGAAGCGCGATTCGTCACTCCAGAGAACGCGTCTCCACTGCTCTAGAGTCCAGTGGCGGCGTGCTTTACACCACTGCATCTGACGCTTTGCATTGCACTTGGTGATGTATGGCTTGGATGCAGCTGCTCGGCCATGGAAACCCATTCCATGAAGCTCTCTGCGCACTGTTCTTGAACTAATCTGAAGGCCACATGAAGTTTGGAGGTCTGTAGCGATTGACTCTGCAGAAAGTTGGAGACCTCTTCACACTATGCGCCTCAGCATCCGCTGACCCCGCTCCGTCAGTTTACGTGGCCTACCACTTCGTGGCTGAGTTGCTGTCGTTCCCAAACACTTCCACATTCTTATAATACAGCTGACAGTTGACTGTGGAATATTTAGGAGTGAGGAAATTTCACGACTGGATTTGTTGCACAGGTGGCATCCTATCACAGTTCCACGCTGGAATTCACTGAGCTCCTGAGAGCGACCCATTCTTTCACAAATGTTTGTAAAAACAGTCTGCATGCCTAGGTGCTTGATTTTATACACCTGTGGCCATGGAAGTGATTGGAACACCTGATTCTGATTATTTGGATGGGTGAGCGAATACTTTTGGCAATATAGTGCATGTCCTGAACTGGTGTGTGTGTGTGTGTGTGTGTGTTGGAGTGAGTTATGAGTGTGTTAGTGTTTGTTTGTTTGTGATGTGTGTGTTAGTGAGTGAGTGTGTGATGAGTGTGTTAGTGTTAGTGTGTGTGATCAGTGTGTTAGTTTGTGTGTGATTAATGATTAATGTGTGTGTGTGTGTGTGTTGGAGTGAGTGATGAGTGTGTTTGTGTTAGTGTGTGTATGATGAGTGTGTTAGTGTGTGTGTGATGAGTGTGTGATGAGTGTGTTAGTGTGTGTGTGATGAGTGTGTTAGTGTGTGATGAGTGTTAGTGTGTGATGAGTGTGTTAGTGTGTGATGAGTGTGTTTGTGTTAGTGTCTGTGTGATGAGTGTGTTAGTGTGTGATGAGTGTGTTTGTGTTAGTGTCTGTGTGATGAGTGTGTTAGTGTGTGATGAGTGTGTTAGTGTGTGTGTGATGAGTGTGTTAGTGTGTGATGAGTGTTAGTGTGTGATGAGTGTGTTAGTGTGTGATGAGTGTGTTTGTGTTAGTGTCTGTGTGATGAGTGTGTTAGTGTGTGATGAGTGTGTTTGTGTTAGTGTGTGATGAGTGTGGTTGTGTTAGTGTGTGTGTGATGAGTGTGTTTGTGTGTGTGTGATGAGTGTGTTAGTGTGTGATGAGTGTGTTAGTGTGTGTGTGATGAGTGTGTTAGTGTGTGATGAGTGTGTTTGTGTTAGTGTGTGATGAGTGTGGTTGTGTTAGTGTGTGTGTGATGAGTGTGTTAGTGTTAGTGTGTGTGTGATGAGTGTGGTTGTGTTAGTGTGTGTGTGATGAGTGTGTTAGTGTGTGATGAGTGTGTTAGTGTGTGTGTGATGAGTGTGTTAGTGTGTGATGAGTGTGTTTGTGTTAGTGTGTGATGAGTGTGGTTGTGTTAGTGTGTGTGTGATGAGTGTGTTAGTGTTAGTGTGTGTGTGATGAGTGTGGTTGTGTTAGTGTGTGTGTGATGAGTGTGTTAGTGTGTGTGTGATGAGTGTGTTAGTGTGTGATGAGTGTGTTTGTGTTAGTGTGTGATGAGTGTGGTTGTGTTAGTGTGTGTGTGATGAGTGTGTTAGTGTTAGTGTGTGTGTGATGAGTGTGGTTGTGTTAGTGTGTGTGTGATGAGTGTATTTGTGTTAGTGTGTGATGAGTGTGTTAGTGTGTGTGTGATGAGTGTGTTAGTGTGTGATGAGTGTGTTAGTGTGTGATGAGTGTGTTTGTGTTAGTGTGTGATGAGTGTGTTTGTGTTAGTGTGTGTGTGATGAGTGTGGTTGTGTTAGTGTGTGTGTGATGAGTGTGTTAGTGTGTGATGAGTGTGTTAGTGTGTGTGTGATGAGTGTGTTAGTGTGTGATGAGTGTGTTTGTGTTAGTGTGTGATGAGTGTGGTTGTGTTAGTGTGTGTGTGATGAGTGTGTTAGTGTTAGTGTGTGTGTGATGAGTGTGGTTGTGTTAGTGTGTGTGTGATGAGTGTATTTGTGTTAGTGTGTGATGAGTGTGTTAGTGTGTGTGTGATGAGTGTGTTAGTGTGTGATGAGTGTGTTTGTGTTAGTGTGTGATGAGTGTGGTTGTGTTAGTGTGTGATGAGTGTGTTAGTGTGTGATGAGTGTGTTAGTGTTAGTGTGTGTGATCAGTGTTTGTGTGTGATTAATGATTAATGTGTGTGTGTGTGTGTGTTGGAGTGAGTGATGAGTGTGTTTGTGTTAGTGTGTGTATGATGAGTGTGTTAGTGTGTGATGAGTGTGTTAGTGTGTGATGAGTGTGTTTGTGTTAGTGTGTGATGAGTGTGTTTGTGTTAGTGTGTGATGAGTGTGTTTGTGTTAGTGTGTGTGTGATGAGTGTGTTAGTGTGTGATGAGTGTGTTTGTGTTAGTGTGTGTGTGATGAGTGTGTTTGTGTTAGTGTGTGATGAGTGTGTTAGTGTGTGTGTGATGAGTATGTTAGTGTGTGATGAGTGTGTTTGTGTTAGTGTGTGTGATGAGTGTGTTTGTGTTAGTGTGTGATGAGTGTGTTTGTGTTAGTGTGTGTGTGATGAGTGTGTTTGTGTTAGTGTGTGATGAGTGTATTTGTGTTAGTGTGTGTGTGATGAATGTGTTTGTGTTAGTGTGTGTGTGATGAGTGTATTTGTGTTAGTGTGTGTGTGATGAGTGTTTGTGTTAGTGTGTGTGTGATGAGTGTATTTGTGTTAGTGTGTGTGTGATGAGTGTGGTTGTGTTAGTGTGTGATGAGTGTGTTAGTATGTGTGTGATGAGTGTATTTGTGTTAGTGTGTGTGTGATGAGTGTGTTTGTGTTAGTGTGTGTGTGATGAGTGTATTTGTGTTAGTGTGTGTGTGATGAGTGTTTGTGTTAGTGTGTGTGTGATGAGTGTATTTGTGTTAGTGTGTGATGAGTGTGTTTGTGTTAGTGTGTGTGTGATGAGTGTATTTGTGTTAGTGTGTGATGAGTGTGTTTGTGTTAGTGTGTGATGAGTGTGTTTGTGTTAGTGTGTGTGTGATAAGTGTGTTTGTGTTAGTGTGTGTGTGATGAGTGTGTTTGTGTTAGTGTGTGTGTGATGAGTGTATTTGTGTTAGTGTGTGTGTGATGAGTGTATTTGTGTTAGTGTGTGTGTGATGAGTGTATTTGTGTTAGTGTGTGTGTGATGAGTGTATTTGTGTTAGTGTGTGTGTGATGAGTGTGTTTGTGTTAGTGTGTGTGTGATGAGTGTGTTTGTGTTAGTGTGTGTGTGATGAGTGTGTTTGTGTTAGTGTGTGTGTGATGAGTGTGTTTGTGTTAGTGTGTGTGTGATGGGTGTGTTTGTGTTAGTGTGTGTGTGATGAGTGTATTTGTGTTAGTGTGTGTGTGATGAGTGTGTTTGTGTTAGTGTGTGTGTGATGAGTGTATTTGTGTTAGTGTGTGTGATGAGTGTGTTTGTGTTAGTGTGTGATGAGTGTGTTAGTGTGTGTGTGATGAGTGTATTTGTGTTAGTGTGTGTGTGATGAGTGTGTTTGTGTTAGTGTGTGATGAGTGTGTTAGTGTGTGTGATGAGTGTGTGATGAGTGTATTTGTGTTAGTGTGTGTGTGATGAGTGTGTTTGTGTTAGTGTGTGATGAGTGTGTTAGTGTGTGTGTGATGAGTGTGTGATGAGTGTATTTGTGTTAGTGTGTGTGTGATGAGTGTGTTAGTGTGTGATGAGTGTGTTAGTGTGTGTGTGATGAGTGTGTTTGTGTTAGTGTATGTGTGATGAGTGTGTTAGTGTGTGATGAGTGTTTGTGTTAGTGTGTGATGAGTGTGTTAGTGTGTGTGTGATGAGTGTGTTAGTGTGTGATGAGTGTGTTTGTGTTAGTGTGTGTGTGATGAGTGTGTTAGTGTGTGATGAGTGTGTTTGTGTTAGTGTGTGATGAGTGTGTTAGTGTGTGTGTGATGAGTGTGTTTGTGTTAGTGTGTGTGTGATGAGTGTGTTTGTGTTAGTGTATGTGTGATGAGTGTGTTAGTGTGTGATGAGTGTGTTAGTGTGTGTGTGATGAGTGTGTGATGAGTGTGGTTGTGTTAGTGTGTGTGTGATGAGTGTGTTTGTGTTAGTGTGTGATGAGTGTGTTAGTGTGTGTGTGATGAGTGTGTTTGTGTTAGTGTGTGTGATGAGTGTGTGTGTGTGTGTGTGTGTGTGATGAGTGTGTTAGTATGCTGTTGTAATGAATGATATGCACAAGCTAGGTCCAGTGTGTGTGTGTGTGTGTGTTAGTGTGATGAGTGTGTTAGTGTGTGATGAGTGTGTTTGTGTTAGTGTGTGATGAGTGTGGTTGTGTTAGTGTGTGATGAGTGTGTTAGTGTGTGTGTGATGAGTGTGTTTGTGTTAGTGTGTGTGTGATGAGTGTGTTAGTGTGTGATGAGTGTGTTTGTGTTAGTGTGTGATGAGTGTGTTTGTGTTAGTGTGTGATGAGTGTGGTTGTGTTAGTGTGTGATGAGTGTGTTAGTGTGTGTGTGATGAGTGTGTTAGTGTGTGATGAGTGTGTTTGTGTTAGTGTGTGATGAGTGTGGTTGTGTTAGTGTGTGTGTGATGAGTGTGTTTGTGTTAGTGTGTGATGAGTGTGTTAGTGTGTGTGTGTGATGAGTGTGTTTGTGTTAGTGTGTGATGAGTGTGTTAGTGTGTGTGTGATGAGTGTGTTAGTGTGTGTGTGATGAGTGTGTGATGAGTGTGGTTGTGTTAGTGTGTGTGTGATGAGTGTGTTTGTGTTAGTGTGTGATGAGTGTGTTAGTGTGTGTGTGATGAGTGTGTTTGTGTTTGTGTTAGTGTGTGTGATGAGTGTGTTAGTGTGTGTGTGATGAGTGTGTGATGAGTGTGGTTGTGTTAGTGTGTGTGTGATGAGTGTGTTTGTGTTAGTGTGTGATGAGTGTGTTAGTGTGTGTGTGATGAGTGTGTTAGTGTGTGTGTGATGAGTGTGTGATGAGTGTGGTTGTGTTAGTGTGTGTGTGATGAGTGTGTTTGTGTTAGTGTGTGATGAGTGTGTTAGTGTGTGTGTGATGAGTGTGTTTGTGTTTGTGTTAGTGTGTGTGATGAGTGTGTGTGTGTGTGTGATGAGTGTGATGAGTGTGTTAGTATGCTGTTGTAATGAATGATATGAACAGGCTCGGTCCTCTGAGGGTGAGTGTGTGAATTATGAGTGTGTGTGTGTGTGTGTGTTAATGTGCTGTTGTAATGAATGATATGAACAAGCTAGGTCCAGTGTGTGTGTGTGTGTGTGTGTGTGTGTGTGTCCATGAAATGAAGATAAATGAAATGACTCACTTAAGCCCTAATGGCTTGTGGAATGTTCTGCAGCTCCTCCTGAAACGCTCTGTGTTGGTCATCACACTGTGCCAGTGTTTGCTGGAGAGCAGTAACGTGACCACTCTGTGGTTCAGGTGACCAAAGTCCTTGATTGTCCTCCTAGCCTTCTCTCTGGATCACTGCATGTGAATGCATTGCAGGTCCTGCAGATGTTTACCTGAAAAGGGTGAGGCAGTCAGCCGAGCGAAACCGCTGGTGAACATCTGCAGGACCTGTGATGACCGGACCAGCTTTGCAGTCCGGTGGTGTTTCAGGGAATTCAGGATCCGAATTCTCAGTGGGTCTTTGGTGTGAAATTGATGAATAGCATCCTGGCAAAGTTTTCTTGCCTGGTGTTTTTCATTCTGGAACCTGTTCGTAATTTCTCTTAGTTCAAATGAAGGCAAATTGTAATGCTGGAGCATGCAAAGACAACAAGACAACACAACAAAGCGCTTAATCAAGGGGAAGAAAGTGGAAGGTTTTAGACAGGACAAGTCAATCATCAGACCTTAATCCAATTCAGCACCATTTTACCTCCTGAAGAGGAGAAAAAGCACCACAAAGGAAGACTGCAGCAGTGATGGCTGTGGCTCTCTGGCATGATTCAGTTATTGAAAGTACTATATATATGTGGGATGTGATAGCGTAGTGGTTAAGGTGTTGGCCTACTGATCAGATGGTTGTGTGTTCAAATCCCTGGTCCACTGTTGCTGGACCTGTGAGCAAGGCCCTCAATGCTTCTTTGTGTTAAATGTCTCTTATTTCTACTTACTTTAAGACTACAGTCATAACATTCTAAGCACTGACCGGTGAAGTAAATAATACTGATGATCTCCTCGTCATGGCACCTGTTAGTGGGTGGGATATATATAACATTCTGTCCTCATTCCTCATTCCTCAGCATAGTTACTTCTACTGGTTTAGCTGCAGTGGTAGCTTAGTGGTTAAGGTGTTGGACTACTGATTAGAAAGTTCTGAGTTTGATTTGCGCTGGGCTCCTGAGCAAGACCATCAGTTGTATAAAATGAAAGAATGTAAGTTGCTCTAGATAAGGGCATCTGCCAAAGGCTATACATGTAAGAAAACACTGATGTTCTTCCATTCTTTAAGCAGAACTTTCACTCTCTTAATAGAAGATTTCACACACCTTCTGTGCATCTGCTAGCTAGAAATCCCCAAAATAAGTTTGATCTGCCAATCAGGTATAACATTCTGAACACTGACCGGTGAAGTAACTAACACTGATGATCTCCTCATCATGGCACCTGTTAGTGGGTGGGATATATTAGGCAGCAAGTCAACATTTTGTCCTCAAAATTGATGTGTTACAAGCAGGAAAAATGGACAAGCGTAAGGATTTGAGTAACTTTGACTGAAAAGGGCCAAATTGTGATGTCTAGACCACTGGATCAGAGCATCTCCAAAAATGCAGCTCTTGTGGGGTGTTCCCGGTCTGCAGTGGTCAGTATCTATCAAAAGTGTCCTTTAAGATCCTTTAAGAAGGCTCGAACTCATAACTTAAAGGATCTGCTGCTAACATCTTGGTGCCAGATACCACAGCACACCTTCAGGGATCTAGTGGAGTCCATGCCTCAAGGGGTCAGGGCTGTTTTGGCAGCAAAAAGGTGGACCAACACAATATTAGGCAGGTGGTCATAATGTTATGTCTGATCAGTGTGTATGTTCCTATACTTTTGCTTACCTAAAAATGAAATGGTTTGCCATGAAAGGTGCAATGAAAGCAGAACTTCTGATCTATCATCTCCTCTGATTTATCGTCCTGGCCTTGCTGTTCCAGTGTTTTCAGGGGACTGTGTATCTGCATTACAGTGATTATGGTTTTGAATAGACTACATCGTCCCAGAACCCTCTAGATAAAGTCAATCACCAGGGAATCTAAAATGTCTGGAATTTGCACACTTTTAAATAGAATCCTTTCTTTTTCTGTAATAAAAATGAACTAAGATTAAACCTTAATAGAAATGATCATCCTTATATGGAAGAATAATGGTCTAGATGATCAGCATCAGGAGAACAGTCCACACTTATTTCCTCTTTATCCTGGTCAGGGTCATTTCGAATAGAGAGCTGATCCCAGGAACAATGGGTTTGAGGCAGGGACACATCCTGACCTGAGGGTATGTCCATCACAGGACACTCACATTCACCTCCAGGATCATTTTACAGCAGCGAATCTGCTTACTGACATGTTTGAAGTGGTTGAAGGACCTCAGAATGAAACCCATGCAGATACAGAGAAGAGAAGTCCATATAGTCAGCTCAGGATCGAACAGAAGACGCCGTGAGGTGGCAGTGCTATCTGCTGCACTATCTGGACGACTAGCAAATTTGCTTTGACAGATTTTTGACAGAATGAGACGCTAGCTGATTCATTCAGCTCGTCAGCTCCATGTTTCACCGGATTAAAGTAAATCTCTCAGATTAAAAAAGAGCAGAGACACTGTAAAGGCAGCACTGAGTCCATTCCACTGGAGGAAGGACCGCAGACAGAAGCGGGAACTCGTATCCTGTAATAAAGCTGGTCTCAAAGACTTTATAGGAAAATTGGGAAAATAATTAGCTCTCACAATAAACTCATAATAATAAGACGCAGTAAATAGATTTGCTCGCATGAAAAGTTATTTATTCATGAGTAATGTGCGTGCATTTCATTCTGAACAGCTACGGAGAACACGGTCGAGATTTTCTCCACCTGCGTGATTGTGCTTATGAGGAAGCAATAATAAAGCGATTTGAGTTGATTGAGTTTGCAGAAATTTCCAGCTTTTCATAAGAATGAAGCATTCTCTGCCGAGTCCGCGGTGTCCGGCTCAGAGCCGTGCTCACCTTCCAGCTCAGAGTCAGGTCATGTTCAGTCCTCCTTCACTTCCTCAATAGTGAAATATATATATGATATAATATGAAATATGAAATAAATATATAATATCATTTGCAATGAAAACCTTTGTGTTAAATTGAACAAAAATGCAAACACAAGCATTTTCACTCTCAGCATAACATTATGACCACCTGCCTAATATTGTGTAGCGCTGGTCCCCCTTTTGCTGCCGAAACAGCCCTGACCCGTCGAGGCATGGACTCCACTAGACCCCTGGTGGTGTGCTGTGGGATCTGGCACCAAGATGTTAGCGGCAGATCCTTTAAGATCCTCCCATGGAGCCCCCACCTCACAATTTACAGGACTTAAAGGACACTTTTGATAGATACTGACCACTGCAGACCGGGAACACCCCACAAGAGCTGCAGTTTTGGAGATGCTCTGATCCAGTGGTCTAGCCATCACAATTTGGCCCTTCGTCAAACTCAAAGCTCAAATCCTTACACTTGTCCATTTTTCCTGCTTCTAACATCAACTTTGAGGACAAAATGTTGACTTGCTGCCTAATATATCCCACCCACTAACAGGTGCCATGATGAGGAGATCATCAGTGTTAGTTACTTCACCGGTCAGTGTTCAGAATGTTATACCTGATTGGCAGATCAAACTTATTTTGGGGATTTCTAGCTAGCAGATGCACAGAAGGTGTGTGAAATCTTCTATTAAGAGAGTGAAAGTTCTGCTTAAAGAATGGAAGAACATCAGTGTTTTCTTACAGGTATAGCCTTTGGCAGATGCCCTTATCTAGAGCAACTTACATTCTTTCATTTTATACAACTGATGGTCTTGCTCAGGAGCCCAGCAGGAATCAAACTCAGAACTTTCTAATCAGTAGTCCAACACCTTAACCACTAAGCTACCACTGCATCTAAACCAGTAGAAGTAACTATGCTGAGGAATGTGGTCTGGAAAAAACAAATCCTTGGAGGAGGATTCAACTTCTTCATCTTCATCTTCTTCTTCTCCTCCACGTTCTACCTCCACATATATCATTATGGATGATGAATGATATACAGACCACAGTCTCCACAGCTGCTTGTCTGCATAAGTAGATACACATGAGTCCATTCACACTGAAATGATATATGGAGTGCTGGCTTCTCGCTACTAACCCCACAGTTCAACTGGAAAATAACGCTGTCACCTTTCATACATAAATTCTAAAGTGGTAGTCCTGTGTGAAAGACAGTGTGAGAAAGCCAAGCAATAGAAGCAAAATGAAATCGTTCACCTGGGATTCGGGAGGCCTGGTGACAATGTTCCATAGCCTTCATCTGACCATGAAGTGTGCTTTTCATGCGTGTGTTTCGTACACACAGACATCTCCAGAATCTTTCAGCACAATGAGCAAATTTCTAGCCGTGTTTTTTTAAAGACAACTTTGGTGGTGAAAGTAACAAGGTTAACTAGTGTTTGACATTGCGGTCAGGAGAAGTTAGAGGCGTGAAGTGATATCCGACAGGGTTGATGAGTTTATTCCTTTATACCTTCTTGCGCATATATGATGAGACCTTCCACGTTTCCCTTTTCTTCTTTCTACCAGACTTTTTTGTCGTGTTTTTTCTTTTGTGCTATGTTTCTATTGAGCAACCTTGAGTGTTAGAACCTTGAGCACGGTGTAAATGGAAAACATTATTAGACTTTTGATTGAAATGGCATAAATGCTGCCCATGAGGAGGAGATGCTTCTCTATGAGCTTTGTGGAGAATTTCACAGTAAAGATGGAGCATCCAGCCGGTCTGTAGGACATGGACATGTCCAGTGACAAAAGCAGAAAATGCTCAAGCCCACATTCACTGGAAACAAAATGGACTGATTCACAAAACCGGGTGATATGAGCTTGCACGAATAATCCCGGATTCATCCGCAAGGTCCCCAGGGCAATCAACTATTTTTACTGTAGCAAAAAGACAGTTTAACTTCCTCTCTAGACACATATCAGAGCTGTTTCCTTCAGAAGTAAAGGAATATTAACGTTTTTTAATTCCCTTGCATTACCTCGTGATCTTGACCCACATAGCCTATAAAAACTCCCGACTGATGAGAGGAAAGAAGTCGTACACAAAGTGCTCTAATCTTTAGTTTCTTTCCTTAAAGTACACTGAAGCTGACAGTAATCAATACGGTCACTTCTATACTGTAGCGGCGGCATCTTCCAAGCGTTTCAGACTGTTCATGCAGCATGGATTTAACCACTCGTGTAGTGTGAACTATGGGAGAAATCCTATCCAAGACAGGAAAACACGTAGTCCATTATGTGGAGGGAAAACTGACTCCTACCCCAGAGCTGCATATTAGCAGAAATCCAGCTAATTTGACAGACACAGCAGAGAACACCACATGGTATAGTGGGAGAAAAACCATTCAAGCAGCACAGTAGGAATAAGAGGAGACGTGTCAGGGGTGTGGAAATCTCAACATTTTTTTACTTGTCCACGGACATGTAAACTGCACAAAATGACTTGTCCGCCAGACAAACTTACATCCCAGATTTTATTACTTAAAATTGTTCCTGTTTGTTTTCTGGCCTGTTTTCTGGACTCATATTTGGATGTCCATGCTACAGGGATACCAGTTTGTAATTCCAGTACTGAATACGATCGATACACTGCTGTAAACGGTCTGTTTTGATATTTAAGCCGTCTTTTTGCAACGTTTATCAATCTTAATGGATTGAATACTCGTTATTTATTATTCATTGGTCTACTCATTGATTCTTAATCGTTCTGAAATTTCTACTTGCCTGCAGACAGATCAGCTAGAAAGAAATCACTTATCCGTCGGTCAAATAACCCAAGTCGGGCAAGTCGGGGCATAGGGTTTCCGCGCCCCTGTGTGTTATATATGAACTGGAACAATACAGAAGATTTTATGTAATATAATATGTATATATTCCATAAAGCGAGCCGTTTGATTTTGGAGTTTACGTAATATTAACGTTTACACCGATCAGCCATATCATTATGACCACCTGCCTAATATAGTGTAGTGTTGGTCCCCCTTTTGCTGCCAAAACAGCCCTGACCCCTTGAGGCATGGACTCCACTAGATCCCTGAAGGTGTGCTGTGGGATCTGGCACCAAGATGTTAGCAGCAGATCCTTTAAGTCCTGTAAGTTGTGAGGTGGGGTCTCCATGGATCAGACTTGTTTGTCCAGAACATCCCACAGACGCTGGATTGGATTGAGATCTGGGGAATTTGGAGGACGAGTCAACACCTCAAACTGGTTGTTGTGGTCATCAAACCATTCCTGAACCATTTCTGCTTTGTGGCACGGTGCATTATCCTGCTGAAAGAGGCCACAGCCATCAGGGAATACCGTACCGTACATGGTCTGTAACAATGCTTAGGTAGGTGGTCAAATCAGAGAAGAAAGAGTGCAGTTGGTCCAGCTGATCCTGTTGTTGAGAACTAAACTGAGAACAAAGCGAACAAAACAAATACTCTTCAGTACCCGAATTACAGAGTTTGCAATAAAACATTTGAGATGTTAATAATGTACAGCACAACACAGTACAAAACCATATTTATTAGAGAAGAGATTAGCAAAAGCGTGAAGGACAATCCGATAATATAATACTAATCAGTACAGGAGAGGACACGAGGTGATAAAGACTGTAGCAGGAAGTGATTTACTCTGGAGGAGTAACATAAAGAACAAACTGTCTTACAACAAATCTTTACACTCATCATAAACTCCGGGGTGATTAAGAGCTCTGGACTTGTTAAAGGGGTTCTACTTGGGATGGTCAGTGAAAGGGAAATTCACTGGAGCTAGAGAGGACCATTAAGGGTTACTCTGAAGATAAAAGGGTCTAGATTTAATCATTTTAATGAATTAAGACATTACTTTTTTATAAGAATGTTATTACAAGATTTCATAGTTTATACACAATTAGTTCATATAATATTTACACAACATTGGTGGTACCAAGTGAACTTGCAGGATTAGCGAAATTGTGTTATTATGTAGAGTTCCACATTCTCCCAGTGTCCAGGTTCCTCCCATCTCCCAAAAAAATCTGATAGGTGGATTTGTCTACTTTAGATTCACCCCTTAGGTGTGAATGTGTGGGTGTACCGTGTATCACCCTGTGATTAAAATGAATACTTGCATGGAATTGCATACACATACAAACACGAACCAGTATTCACCCACACACCTGACAAGGTACAAGCAACCCAAATAGACAAGGACTGACCTCACAATCTGCTTTTTATCCCACACTCACGCACATGAAAGTCGGTGTATTTTAACACTCGACTCGGTGTTTAATACGCTCATTAAGAGCGGGTACACAGACCACTGATGTGACAGCATTGGCCCCTGGAGTAAAACAATCATCTCTCCTTCTGTCACACAGACTGAGCAGATATGAAAAGCAATCACTCCCCCTACATGGCTCTGAGAAGTCCAGTGTCACCTTTTTAAATATTCATAACCCTTAGCTAGGCTGTTAGAACAGTCAGCAGGCAACATGCTGTTTCTCGCTGACTCTCACTCTGAATCGCTCTTTCTCTTTCTCCAGGCTGTGATCCCCTCCTCCCTCTGTCTCTCACTGTTTTCCTCTCTCTCTCTCTCTCTCTCTCTCTCTCTCTTCTGTTTTGACCGACTTCACTCTGGAGCTAATGAACCTTTTCCCTTCCCTCCCCTTCCCCAAGCCTGCTGGAGATATTCAAGCTATTTACATTTTTATTGATTTTTAAAAGTACTTTTAGCAAGGTGTATTATTATTACCTCCGTTTTTAACTTCTCACATGAGAGCCACTATTATTCTTTTTGTTTACTTTAAGTGAAGTGTGTGGGTATTTGTCAAGAAGTTTTTTGGGTTTTTTTTTTTTTTTAGATCAAAGTGGAATATTGTGTCTGTCTTATGTAATTAAGTCTGAACATTAAAGCAAACAAACCTCTGTGCCTTCCCTCTGAAGCCCCAATGGAGCTTGGATTGGTTCATAATTAATGGAGCGCAAAGGCATGCTGTTCAACACACCGCACGGTGCTCAGCATATTCCCAGCATTCCTCACTCCTACTGCTGGTGGCTGCATTATTCAGCATCTCGCTCATCTCAGCCAAACCCGATGCCAGATGTGGAAACCCTGAGCCATTCCAATCCTAATCAGTGGGAACCCAGGCGAGAGGAAGTCAGCTAATCACTCTCCTGGGTCTTTATGGCACGCTCTGCCCATGCTTTTATGTTTAATTGTTTGTCTCCTCATTAACCTTACAGGGAGTGTTATATTTCCAGACAGGGGTTGATCAAGCTCCAAAGCTTCTGTTTTCATGAGTCATTTGAGTCGTGAGTCATGGTTTACTTTTCAGATTTCTGTACACCGGATCAAATCTATTCGATGTGATAATTAAGCAAGGTCTTGTACGATGACACAAACTCCGAATCACATGACTTAACATCCCTCATGCAGTCGCATTCAACCCACACTGCAGTGTTCAGACTCCCTGTGTGTGTGTGTGTGTGTCCTTCTGTCACCGTGGGGACGTACTGGAGTGTTCAGTAATCACTCACTTGTGGTGTGTGACTGCAGGCCCCCTGTCTTTATGTGTTCCCTCCTTCGCACTTCACCTCCCTCCTCATTATTGCATTTTTACACAGATAGCAGCCCCCACCCAGGCCTCGAATCTTCTATGCGTCACACACACGCGCACACACACACACACACACACACACACTACATCATTCTTACTTAGCGCCATGGCACTGTGCTAATCGCAGGGGACAAACATTAATCTACATAACTAAAGTTTCCTGACTGGAAACACAGCAGTTTAAGAACTTCACCCACTTTTACTCTGCTTGCTGGTTCATTTCTTATGTCATGCCGAGGCATAATGTGATGATGATGATGGTGGTGGTGATGGCTTTAACAACATTGAAAGATAAAATATTGCACAAGACATGATTAGGAAAGACTCAGCTCTCTGCAGAATGCGTTTATTAATTGGTTGTTGTTTTTTAACCCCCCCCCCCCTTTCTGGCAGAAGGAGGGACATGCGAGGTGATTGCTGCCCACAGATGCTGTAACAAAAACAAGATCGAGGAGCGATCGCAGACAGTCAAGTGTTCCTGTTTACCGGGGAAAGTAGCAGGAACCACAAGGAATAAGCCCTCCTGTGTGGACGGTGAGTGAATTGAGCTGTAAGCTGAAACGGCTGCACTGTTTATGTGTCCCCCCCCTCCCTTTTTTTCTTTTACAGAAACTAAATACATCTTAGGAGGAAAACATATTTTTCCTGTTAGCAGATTTTTAGATTTTGCAGAATATGATGATATAGTGTAGTCCGGAGGTCATAAAAATAAAAACGCATAACCTGACCACACACTGCCATGCTTAAAAATAAGGACTGGATGTGTTTAAGTGGGTGGTATGGTATTTCTGAGCATGTCTCTAGGTCCACTAGTTTCTTCCTACCTCCCAGAAATTAGCTGGTAGGTGGATTGAGTACTCGAAATTGCTCCTAGATGTGTGTGTGTGTGTGTGTGTGTGTGTGTGTGTGCAGGGTGCCGTATAATAGACTGGTCTTTCATTCAGGGTATATTTCTCCTTCATGCCCAGTGTTCTTGGGTAGGTTCCAGATCCACCATGGCCCTGAGCAAGATAAAGATGAATGATGATGGTTAGTAGTGAAGATGAATAAATGAATGGCTGTTTAAGAGTGCAGTGTTTGAGCAGGCTCTGCACTCAGGTCACTTTTGTAGTATCCTAGCCCAAGGGCCTCTTGAGGGCCTCTTATTATTACCACTCTGTCCTTTTGACAAATGAGTCGCTTTGAGCTCCTTCTGTGGGGAAAAAAACATTAGCCTCAACTGTGGCGGGAAATACCAACCAAACATCACATTTCACACCAGCATAATGACCTGGATAAGCCACAAATATACATCCCTAAGGAACGCAGTGCAGTCTTAATTACGGAAATTGCTTGGGCCAGTAAGTGCTTGTACTCAGGGTTAACCCGTCTCATTTGCGGTGCGGCCGATTGTAAATCTCACTTACTCTGAAATGATGGATGGAGTTGATCCACTGGTGGTCATTAAAAGCAGATCATTGATGGTATCCTCTATCTTATGTGAGCTGAAGCTGATTATGTCACACTTCTAAGATAGTAGACCGCAACTCCCATTATCCTCAGCCCACAAACTCATCACCCGACCAAGTACAGGCTCAGATCAGGTATAACATTATGATCACTGAGAGGTGAAGTGAATAAGACTGATGATCTCCTCATCATGGCCCCTGTTAGTGGGTGGGATATATTAGGCAGCAAGTCAACATTTTGTCCTTAAAGTTGATGTTAGAAGCAGGAAAAATGGACAAGCGTAAGGATTTGAGCTTTGAGTTTGACGAAGGGCCAAATTGTGATGGCTAGACCACTGGATCAGAGCATCTCCAAAACTGCAGCTCTTGTGGGGTGTTCCCGGTCTGCAGTGGTCAGTATCTATCAAAAGTGGTCCAAAGAAGGAATAGCAGTGAATCGGAGACAGGGTCATGGGCGGCCGAGGCTCATTGATGCACGTGGGGAGTGAAGGCTGGCCCGTGTGATCTGATCCAACAGATGAGGTACTGTTGCTCAGATTGCTGAAGAAGTTAATGCTGGTTCTGATAAAAAGGGGTCAGAATACACAGTGCATCACAGTTTGTTGTGTATGGGGCCGCATAGCAGCAGACCAGTCAGGGTGCCCGTGCTGACCCCTGTGCACTGCTGAAAGCACCGACAATGGGCACGTGAGCACCAGAACTGAACCACGGAGCAATGGAAGAAGGTGGCCTGGTCTGATGAATCAGGTTCTGAATACACAGTGCAGGACGGGTCAGGGCTGTTTTGGCAGACTATTAGGCAGGTGGTCATAATGTTATGCCTGGTCGGTGTATCTACTCACTCGTCTCTGCTCACAGTAACCGGATTATTAATGACACTAACGGGTTTGCAGTCACACAGTTTCCTTTAATGAACCCGGGCCCAGTGTTACTCGAGTGTAACTAGCACTGTTTCTGAGTCTGAAGCTCGGCTTCCTGCCTGTTTTTATCAGTGTTTTGACAATAACTTACTTCACATATTCTGAATTAGCATGTTTTGCTAATTGCCTGATCATTTGCCTGCCTTATGTTTTTTTTTGTTTGTTTGTTTGTCTTGCCTAATCCCTTGCTTTATTTGCAACAGGAGTTTGAATAAAACCAGCATCTGTCTGTCTGCTTCATTAAACCAATGTGCTGGAATGTTGGACCTGTCAGAAACCAGTACTTCCATTTCCTATAGCTATGGGATATTGTTTTACTCTATGAAGGCTGAGAGTGTTTTTTAACACTGTGTTTTTTATCAGGAGGAAGTTTTGCCTGAGGTGATACTGATATTGCTTTTTTTAAACCGTGTAACTTTGGCCAGTTTGAACTAGTTAAGGAGCAGAGAGAGGAGAACAATGGGATTTCTAGCTTAAAAATATCAAATCTAAACAAAGAGGTCAGCAAACAGGTCAGAAATCTGAGCACAGAGGGAATGTCATGGTTCCCACGGCAACAAACACCATGTGCTTTTGTTTTGTTCATCTTTCTCATTTCTCATTTACTTCTTAAATGTCACAAGCAGAGCCAAGGAGAACGGAGCCAAGGAGAACGGAGCCAATGAGAACAGAGCAGACATAAATGCAGTGATTGGTTTATTGGAGTTTTTAAGTTCACTCATGAGCTTGTTTTCAGGTCAAAACATTTTTAACTTTGATTATTGAGAAACTCTGTTTAATGATATCATGAGAGTTCACTAACTGCTGCTTCGATTTATGTTGATGATTTTTCAATATGCCCTTCCTTCCTTCCTTCCTTCCTTCCTTCCTTATTTCAAGCATGTTGAATTTATAAACAGACTACACTGTAAGCTCGATGAAATTTCTCTGCTTACTCCACATTCTTTATGAATCGTCTAATGGAGCGAAACATAACAGTTATCTGCTCAATTAGTTTTAATGATGGTTCCAACCACTCAAGAGATTAAATAGATAAACGTTAAATCACGTGGCCGTGCTTTCAGTTTCCCAATTAGTTTTGTTATTCCGGTGTCAGGTGTAATATGTCAAACAGTGACACTAAAGGTTGTACTATGATGGAAAAAGAAACCAGTATTTAAAAAATATTGTGACTAATACATACTGTTGTAGAATATCTGACAGAAATATTGCAGGGAATCTAAAATGTGGACAGGAAGCTCATTCACGCTGTTCCTGAAATAAGCCTTAGTTGAAATCAGTATTATGCTATTGTTACTATACCAAATGACCATGTGCATGATGAGGGCTTAAAAAGCTTTCCGCATTCAGAGCACATCAGTTTTATATCACTGTGCCAGATTGCTCTCCTTCTCTGCATATAATGGCCTCAGTTCTTGTCATTTCAAAATGATCACTCTTTCACCGAGCAAAGTGAGTGAAATTGATAGCTTTTTATAAGGTCTACACTGTCTGGTCTTTTGACAAGTCATTGAAATGAACCATGAACTTAAACTGTATTTATGTCAATTTCCGCCCATTACTGCCAGCAAATCTGTCGGAATTATAGGTGATGTGATATTAGACTAGAAATGAATTCGAATGAACCAGTGTGTAGCATTTTGCTGCATCATAATGCCTTATGTGGGGCAACATGTAGAACAGAAAACAAGACAAATGTGTAGACGATTTAATCTACTGTCATGTCACATACTGACTTATTAACCATCAGCTGTTGGTTAAAGGACTGTGTAAGGACTGGGACGATCATAACAGTTCGATTAAACTCGCAAATACAGTATGCTAAAAAATCAGGCATAACATTATGACCACCTGCCTAATATTGTGTTGGTGCTGCCAGAACAGCCCTGACCCGTCCTGCACTGTGTATTCTGACCCCTTTCTATCAGAACCAGCATTAACTTCTTCAGCAATTTGAGCAACAGTAGCTCGTCTGTTGGATCGGATCACACGGGGCAACCTTCTCTCCCCACGTGCATCAATGAGCCTCGGTTCACCACTGTTCCTTCCTTGGACCACTTTTAATAGATACTGACCACTGTAGACCACTTGTCCATTTTTCCTACTTCTAACACATCAACGTTGAGGACAAAATGTTGACTTGCTGCCTCATATATCCCACCCACTAACAGGTACCATGAGGAGGACATCATCAGTCTTATTCACTTCACCTGTCGGTGGTCATAATGTTATGTCTGATCTGTGTATTTTACATTCTGGTTTGTTATTCAGCTCCTTGTCTGAAAGCATGTTATCCAGTAACTACACCGAATGATTCAGGAACAACAGTAACAGTAAGAGCAATGTTATGGAGTTAGAAGAGTGAGGAATATAATTCTGGACACGCTGAAATATAGGTAGGCAGCCGGTCAGACAAAATGGTCTGTTAGTATTGTTTGAGAAAGAGCTGAAGGCTGAAAGTGCTGCAGTGTTATACAAATTACGGTCATCTGCCATTACTAATATGAAGCAGATGCTGGGCTATGAGGAAAATGATCATACTGTGTTTTTACACACACACACACACACACAAATATATATATTATATATACAGTTATAGGAACATCTATAAAGCACAGTTTAATGACTTGTCAACAAGGACTGGAACTAACTTGTGCAGGTTAAAATTTTCTGACCATGGTTAGACGCCACAAATGTAAAGCTAATATTTTTTTACAGGAAAAAGAAAATAGAATAGAATTAATTTCCTATGCCAGCCTGGATCAAATTCATAAGTATGGATCACATCCACTAATTCAGTGGACTATTACCAGTATTAGTATTTATGCATGAAGTGTTCCTTTTTCAACCTGCAAAAAAAGTGTTGATGAAGAGGATGTTTCCCACAGCCTCTATAGTGGTGGGGAAATGGTGGTGTGAGATGGAACCGTGTCTGGAGGGAGAAGAGTGCAAGACTTTGCCAGACAACTCGGGCTGGATGTGCTACTCTGGGAACAAGATCAAAACCACCAGGGTGAGAACTGGTTCATATGCATGAATTAACATGGTGATATTATTCAAAGCATAATAATGTACGTGTGTGTGTGTGTGTGTGTGTGTGTGTTTCAGAACACTCATCCCTATACATCATTGTAGCAGCAGGAGCAGTTCAGTGCAAAACAAAGGTTTGTTAGCTTCACTCCATCCACCCTGCTTAACTGTTAAAATCCCAATGATAATTCATTTCCTGAATAGATTAAAGATCTTTTTGGAAAGGATTGTGTGTTTAGATGTTCAGTTAAGTATCTGTAGGTAATTTGTAATCACACAGCCATAAGTGATCAGTGTTTAAATCACAGGAGTGGGAGTATATAGTATCTGTTCATGCTCAAGACACACACACCTACACACACAATCCCGTGCCGACTACATACACCTCATTTTAATATGAACTGTTTGTTTTGACCTTTATTAAAACTGCTTGTTGTAGAGCTTTCAGCTGTGTGTTTGTTGCACTTAAGCATCAGTAAGTCACATGACCTCGACGTATCTGAAGGCCAAACCTGTGCAAGGAAGCTAGAAGTATTTCTTCTCGGAAAAAGTTTATATTTTATATTTTATTGTTGTGCATTTTATACTTTGCCAATACCAAGTTTTGTTTACTTTTCCCATAGGATATCATGATTTTTTTCTGCAATAGATTAGATATATACACACTTCATTGCCAAAAGTTTTGGGACACCCCTCCAAATCATTGAATTCAGGTGTTGTTTTTCAGGGGTTGGGCTCGGCCCCTTAGTTCCAGTGAAAGGAACTCTTAATGCTTCAGCTTCATACCAAGACATTTTGGACAATTTCATGCTCTTTGTGGGAACAGTTTGGGGATGACCCCTTCCTGTTCCAACATGACTGCACACCAGTGACCAAAGCAAGGTCCATAAAGACATGGATGAGTGAGTTTGGTGTGGAGGAACTTGACTGTCCTGCACAGAGTCCTGACCTCAACCCCATAGAACACCTTTGTGATGAATTAGAGTGGAGACTGTGACCCAGACCTTCTTGTCCAACATCAGTGCCTGACCTCACAAATGCGCTTCTAGAGGAACGGTCAAAAATTCCCATAAACACACTCCTAAACCTTGTGGAAAGCCTTCCCAGAAGAGTTGAAGCTGTTATAGCTGCAAAGGGTGGGACAACTCCATATTACATTCATGTGCATGTAAAGGCAGACGTCCCAAAACTTTTGGCAATACAGTGTATTACTTGAGGTTAATCTTTCCTGATGTGTACACACACATTACATCTATAAACCTGATTCATACAGGACCAAAAATTCCCAGAGATCCAAACAGGCCTTTTCTTAAACCATGACCACAGAGCCATAACTGTAAATTATCACGAATTTTGCATTACTGTTTATCAAACATCATAAGACATCTCTAATAATATAGTGTATTTATACATTTTTGATTATTAATATTGCAGTCATTGATTTGTGCATTATTTATTTTAGGAATACAACAGGACAGGACAAATAATCTACTCCAGTGGAAGGAAGCTGGTGAACTTGGCGGCGCATTTCAGGCGGCTGTTTCATTTCCACTTTCTACCCAATAACTTGACCAACATCTGACCGAGGAAGAATGGACATTTTCTCATTCATGATTTGCTTCATTTAGGTTTGCGCTGTAAATCCTTGGTAATCTGAGACTTTACCCTGATCGTTTGACCCAAAATCTCGTTTTCGTTCATGACATTCCCGGTGATCCTTATTTCCAGAATTGACCGAGCTAACAAACTCACCTACACGCTGGCGAGTCATTAGAGAAGGAAGAAGACTTTTCATGAGAATCAGCCGGGACAAAAACCTCATCAGGTGTCATCGAGAAGCTCACTGCATTTCTCCTGCAACTAAAATGGACTGTTAAGGACACGTGTAACATAAAAACTCATTATATAATTGTCTAACCCCAAATATCTGACATGGTTATGTGGTTCAGCAAAGCGGCAGATGAACATAATCTTGTGGTAAATTAAAGTGAACCCACTGCTAACTGTGATTTAAAAGAGACAAAAGCACAATAATGCAATGCAGAGTGTTTGGAAAAGATGGTATCGTCATCCTCCATGCGCTCGTGAAGCTCCAGTCCAGCTCTAGCTGATTTTCCCAGTTTCTGGTTCATTAAGCTAATGATAAATTGATAGAACATCACTGAGAGGACTCCAGTGTGAAAGCTCTGAGACTTATTATCCAAGCCAACGAGGTCTGATGGAAATCTGCTGCTGCATGCAGATATCAAATAGCATGGCATTTAAATACTCCGAGGCAGATTTTTATTCTAGGGCTTTGCTTTCATTAAAAAAAATGCTGGTCAAATCTGAAATGTTAAGATGGCTTGTGATCCATGGATGCTCGGAGATCTGAACGTCCTGAATGCCACTTCAGAGAAAATCTGTTTGCGTCTGAATGAGTGACGACATTTACTTTCATATTCTGTTTTGTTTTTTGTTTTTTTTTGTTTTTTAGCCATACACATAGCATCAGTAAAAGTCAGTCTGTGAGAGGACGTGACCTGTATAAGAAACAGCATACAGTATAGATGAAAAAACAAAACCTACAAAAACCTACAAAGTGGTGAAAGTGTAAAGAAAAACGTTGGGAACATTTCTCCTACAATACGATCAGATTTGTTAAAAAGCCAAATCCTCCCTTTTTTTCCTACTGTATCTATAGTCCTGATTGTTAAAAAATAAAATTCAATAAAACCAGAGGGCCGGTTATATGATTGTGTCTACAGATGGAAGCATGCAGATGGACTGAATACGGAGGCCGAGAAGTGAAAAACACAATAACTAATCCACAAACACAACAAAGATTCAGACAGAGCGGAAAAGGTAGGTATAGGTTGCAAATGGAATTCTTCCCTCTGATTGCACGAGACATCTGTCACTCAGGATCTACAGGAAGTAGGAAATTGTGTGTTTAACTTTATCTCTTGTACATGTGTGGAGTTCTGCCTTCACTTTAAACCATTTTAAAAAATCTTTTAAAGACAATAACAAACATATATATTTATCTTTATAAGAAAATAGATTCAGCTCTACTGTGAGGAAGGACGTTCATATGGTGTGATGTTGGAGATACTGATAGCGTATCATGGAGTAAAGATTAGTTTGCGATCTCTAAAAACACACCAGGTATGTTTGGAAGAGCAAACTATTCCAGATTAAAGGATGTAAGGAGCGCTATAAGAGCAGAGCTGTGTTACACACACCAATCCACTTTCTACTGCTGCAGCTACTGCTGGACTTCCTGGAGATCCTGAGTGACCGATGTCTCGTCCAATCAGAGGGAAGAATTCTGTTCGCAGACTATACCTACCTTTTCCGCTTTGTCCGAATCGTCCTTGTGTTTGTGGATTTGTTATTGTGTTTTGCGCTTCTCGGCCACCGTAACTGAAGGACGTCAGGACAAACCCCTGGGACCTCCTCCTGACAGCTAACTCATTTACCCATTTCATATTAAAACTCCTAAATGTAATATCACAGTGTAAAATGCTTCACTGTTTATTCATGGAAGAAATATTATTTTGCTGTATTATTTATTATACCTATACATATCGATCATATGGTTGCTATATTTGTACAAATGTTTGTACACAGCCATGATATTGTAAACCAGACCGATTTTAGGATCAGGAAAACCATTTTATTCATGCAGACGAGGCATACAACTGCACCGTTATGTGTCCTCTGTATTTTAGTGAGCATTGATGGGGATTGATATGGACTTGCAGGTTGTGTTTGAATATAAACTATATGTCCAAAAGTATGTGGATGCCCCTGTGTTCAACATCGCAGTCCAAATCCATGTGTATTAATATTGAGTTGTGTCCCTTCTTATAGCCTCCACTCTTCTGGGAAGGCTTTCCGCCAGATATTAAAGCGTGACTGTAGGGATTTGTGCTCATTCAGTCACAAGGACTCTGTGCAGGTCATTCGAGTTCTTTTGCACCAGTCTTGGCAAACCGTGTCTTTTTAGGCTTTGCTTTGTGCACAGGGGAATTGTCATGCTGGAACATTTTCAGGGCGGTTAGTCCTAGTGAAAAGGGAATCTTAAAGGAGAAATTCACTTCCAGAACAAAAATCTACAGATAATTTCCTCACCCCCTGGTCATCCAAGATGTTCATGTCTTTCTATCTTCAGTCGTAAAGAAATGATGTTTTTTGAGGAAAACATTTCTCCATATAGTGGACTTCAATGGTGCCCACGAGTTTGACCTTCCTGAATGCAGTTTAAATGCAGCTTCAGAGAGCTCTAAACCTCCATCCCAGCCCAGGAACAAGGCTCTTATCTAGCCACACCATTGGTCATCAATAATTGTAGACTTTTTAACCACAAATGCTCGTCTAGCACTAGCTCTGGGATGCGCGTCCGCGACGCTATATACTACGTAATCACATCAGAAGGTCACACGTGATGTAGGCGGAGCTACAGACCCAGTGTTTACAAAGCGAACGTGCAAAGACCAAGGAAGTGCAAACACTCTTTACTCACAATAAGGTACATATAACTTTGTGTCATTCCACAATGTAAATTATTTCTACATTTTTGTTCTGGAAGTGAACTTCTCAGCAGCACACAGAGACATTCTAAAATTGTGAGAAGACCCACATATGGTCCACATACTTTTGCTTCGGTCAGACCTCCACATGCTTTTGCGCATATTGTGTATTATTTAGAAGTGTAGTTTGGTGTGTTGCTGTGGCGCAGTGATGTTTAGATTAGATTAGATTTCTCTTAAAGAATGGCAGGCTGATATTTCTCCAGGTGTACCTACCTACCAGGCTCACTGAGACAACGTACAGGAAATGTTTTGTTCCGTCCTCGCTGTCATGTACAAACTGTGTTTCAGTGTTTAGTTGTACGTTCACAAACAAGCTAACTGTCCAAAAAATTTAAAGCATAAACAAGAAAATGAGGAAAAGCTCATTTGCTTTATTATTATCTTTTTTCTTTTTGTTACTTTGCTATTTGATTTTTGGCCTTTAGTCAATTTAATAAAAAATGCTGCTTCACCCCAGATGTCTTTGGCAGGCAGTAATCCTGCTGCCCTCCCGCTGTTGCACCACTCTGTCCACATCAGGGCAGGTGCATTTTTTTCTGACTATTAAAATATCAACTCATTGGGTAGATATTGACTTAAACATCACCAAATTAGTAATATGCATATTTTATAACCACAAATTATACTTGCACATATTCATGAACGCATTAAGATTATGAACATGTTTCTTAGTAAGGTATGATTTTTTTAGGTGATGGTGGTGAGAATAGTTTCATGGATATTCTTCATCTGATGAACAATAGCAACATGTAGAACTGACATTCACCAATTTCAATAAATCTGATGATTTCATTGTCCAGGTTATTTTATTATAGCTTGATTTGGGGAACAGTCATGAATGGATAAGTAAATAATTCTTTTTTTGCTGTGGGGAAATTTTGCTGCCATGGTCTGGGTCCATCTGAACTCCACCTGAATTCCACCTGAAGTCCACCTGAAGTCCACCTGAAGTCCACCTGACCTCCATCTGAAGTCCACCTGTATTCCACCTGAACTCTACCTGACCTCCACCTGAATGCAACCTGTATTCCACCTGAAGTCCACATGAAGTCCACATGAAGTCCACCTGAAGTCCACCTGAATTCCACCTGAACTTCACCTGACCTCCACCTGAATTCAACTTGAATTCCACCTGAACTCCACCCGAACTTCACCTGAAGTCCACCTAAACTCCACCTGAACTCCACCTGAACTCTACCAGAACTCTACCTAACCTCCACCTGTATTCCATCTGAGCTCACAATTGAACAGAAAGGGAGACATTTCTGTCCAGATTGTTGTAGAGTCTTCCAGGTTGTGTAGCAGTGTCTTTCCCAGTTCACCAGATCTCACCCAACTCAACACTTCTGGGAGTGATCTGTTAATCGTCCAGCAACTTTATTCTGCAGATATCTTAAAATTACAATTTGTGCAACTCTAGAATTAATAATAATCATAAGCAGAATTTCAAGATGATGGTCAGTTTACTATGTTGAAAAAAGATCTTTTTAAAAAACATGACATTATATTATTCCATACATCCATTTTCTGTACCAGTGATCCAGCACAGGGAATCCAGAGGGACTCAGGGCACGAGGTGGAGGACACCCTGGTGCGACACACACACATACACACTCATTCACACACTGTGGACAGTTTGGAGATACTGAATACACCGACTATACGTGTCTTGGTCCTGGGGATAACAAAACTCTACACACAGGGTAGATGCAGGACTTGAACCTCCAACCCTGAAGGTACAAGGTGAACATTCTAATCACTAATCCACCATCACATTAGTGTGCAATGATATGAGTTTTTGTTTGACACACAACAGAGCTGTTAATTGATTAAAAGTATTTACTTTTCAGTTCTCTCTCTCTCTCTTTTTTATTTTACAGTGTACATTGACTAGCTCCTTTGCTTTTCCCTTTTCCTAAATGTTTGTCTCCTTGCTGCTTTAAAAATCCTTTGCTCTGGTTTTCAGATTTTTCAACTTCTCTTCTTCGATCACTCTAGTGCTTTCCTATTAACCAAAGCAATTATGTTGCACTCAAGCACAACAACAACGCACAAGCTCCAACTTCAAGCTCACGGCATCTCAGATGAGCGAACCAGCAGAGAGATCAGAAATCATTAGAGGTTCAAGCCATCATTATGGAGAAGTCGGGTTTTACCTCACCGTATTTGTACATGACAAGATTCCTGGTCAGATTTCTCCTGGAGGAAGCAGAAGTTTTCAGAAGAAATCAGCACTGAAATTCACATAAATGAATGTCACCGCTCACCGTAATGTTTAGTCATTGTAATAAATAAATGAATTTTCAACAAGTGGTGACATATCTAGGTTTCTAATTTGAAGTGAATTAACGTTTCGGTTCACACTAGAAAGTCCAAGTGCTCTGTCAGGCAGCTATTAACACCATTACGAATGTCAATAGTATTTAAATTTATTCTCCTCAACATGCAGATGCCGTGTTCTCTTAATCTCTGCCGAAAGCCATGCAGAGGCGTGTTGGACCTCCCCAGGGGCCTTTAGCACATACGGTGTGCAATAATAACACTAATATCCAGCTTCCTGCATTTCCAGTCAGAACAATGACTCCCTAGGAGAGTTTGACTGTATACCATTAAGACTAAATTGTATTCCTTCGCAACATTTTAAAAATCTATCTGTTCCCGGCTTCATTCGAAGGAGATTATATGGTGTGTGTGAATAGATTTCATAAATTCTTTCATTTTGAATGTCTTAGTATTATTTTGGATTGAGAAGGCAGCTCAGGGAGGCAATTAACGGTGAAAGAACAATTTATTCGAAAAATGGAAATAATATAAATCATCAGAAACAACAAGCAATATTCTTAGAAGAACAGGACTGGGCTGTCCATTCATCAGGGCTATTCTTAAGAAACGTTAAAAAGCGGGTTAAACAAACATGCACAATTTGGTAAAAATAATAAGAAATCGGAAAGAAAGAAAGAAAAGCTTAACGTTATAAATCTCTCTCTCTCTCTCTCTCTCTCTCTCTCTCTCTCTCTCGGTGCCATACTGAGTGCCATAGTTGTCTCCACAGGCTTGCAGGCGGTGTGTCAAACCAGTCAGATGGAAAATAAATGGGGCCGGCAAGTGTGTGAGTGTGTGCATGTGTGTTAGGGCTTTATTTGAATATTTCCATGTTTCGCTTAGTCAGGTTGTCAGAGGCAGGGAGCTGTGCGGGGACTTTACACCAGTGTCAGAGTGGACATAATTCAGGCTCCAGCAGATATGTGTGTGTGTGTGTGTGTGAATTTCAGTCTGATCTGAAATGTCAACTGCAAGAATAGTATTACTATGCTTATGGCAGAGAGCGAGAAGGGAATAATACAATCATGTAAGTTTGAGAAATGACCTGAACTCCACAGGAAGTATAATACCGAGTCTGTAATACAGCGACATATAAAGTTCATGTAGAGGAAAATTTCTTATTTAGTAAAAACATTTAGAGAGATTTTTTAATGACAATAAACTAAAAAGGAATCGGTCCCTTCTTATAATTGCTCAGAAGAACACAAGAATCATTATTCACAGATCAGGCATAACATTATGACCACCTGCCTAATATTGTGTTGGTCTCCCCTTTTGCCAGAACAGCCCTGATCTGTCGAGGCAGGGACTCCACTAGATCCCTGCTGTGGTATCTAGGCACCAAGATGTTAGCAGCAGATCCTTTGAGTCCTCTAAGTTACAAAGTAGGCCCTCCATACAGGACTTAAAGGATACTTTTGATAGATACTGACCACTGCAGACCGGGAACACCCCACAAGAGCTGCAGTTTTGGAGATGCTCTGATCCAGTGGTCTAGCCATCACAATTTGGCCCTTCGTCAAACTCAAAGCTCAAATCCTTACACTTGTCCATTTTTCCTGCTTCTAACATCAACTTTGAGGACAAAATGTTGACTTGCTGCCTAATATATCCCACCCACTAACAGGGGCCATGATGAGGAGATCATCAGTCTTATTCACTTCACCTCTCAGTGGTCATAATGTTATACCTGATCAGTGTATATATATATTTGTATATATTTGTATACAAAACAACACACACACACTCTTCACACATTCTCTGATTTGTGTACATCTGTGTGTTCTCGACACTTGTAGCTGTAGATGACTGCAGTAACACAGTTCCCATAAAGTGTGATATAAAGTGTATATAAAGTTAGTATCACAGTATATTGACACTGTTGTGTCATTTTCTCATCTGTGCAAAACAGAACAAGGGGCAAGAAAAGAATAAGAAGTTCAGCACAAATGTAGTACGAACAACTGCATCCATGTGGATTCCCAGCCTCTGTGGGTGCAATATCCATCTCTACTCCTGTAGTCATTAACATTTACAGGCTGGCTAAGAGCAGGAATCCAGCAATCATAGCAGCTGGAGTCGAGGGTGGATTTCTAGGACTCCAGACATTGTTGTACATTACTGCTGGAGATCAGCGCATGACTTCTGAAAAGGTCAGCCAAACGAGACTACTTATAGATGATGGAAATTAATTTGATTTTGCAGCCCTGGGTGGCCTGCTCACTTTGGTGGTTTTGACTTTGTTCCCAGAGCTGCAGGACCAGCCGGTGAGGTCAGGAAGAACTTTACATTCCTCGTCCTCCAAGCATGGCTCCATCTGACACCACCACTTCTGATGCACGAGAGATGCTGAGAGAGAGAGAGAGAGAGAGAGAGAGTCAAGAAATTCATCAGTGAACTTTACACTAGTTGGCTTCATCATGTTGAGTATGAATAAATGGATAAAAAAATGAATGAAAGAAAAGAAAAAGAAGAGAAAAAGCTTTCAGACAGCAAAGGATTTCAGTTTGGAAATACTATATACTTTGTGGGTACAAGTACAATGTTGTCAAAATTACATGTTGCAGCCCAAACACGGTCCTCACATGACTACCGCTCAGGTGCTAAAGGACTGCACCAGTTCAGCCCCCTGTTGTGGAGAGCAGAGGAGCACATGGCCGCAGGGCAGGTCAGCAGAAGGCCAACAACCAATCAAAATGGCAGTAAAGGCTGCTGGGAGAGTATCATAGAGCGCAGCACACACAGAAAGGTAAGGCAGTTGCGTTGGGCTGTGGTCTAATGATTACTTCTGTCTACCTTCCAGAGCTACTAATGACAATGAGGATGAGGATCAGTAAAGATGAGGCTCAGTGAGGATGAAGCTCAGTGAGGACAAGGATCAGTGAGAACAAAGCTCAGTCAGGATGAGGCTCTGTGAGGACGAAGCTCAGTGAGGACATGGACCAGTGAAAATGAGGCTCAGTGAGGACAAGTCTCAGTGAGGACGAGGCTCAGTGAGGACATGGACCAGTGAAAATGAGGCTCAGTGAGGACCAGGCTCAGTGAGGACATGGAGCACTGAGGATGAGGCTCCCTAAACTTGCTGCATTCTTTAAGCTCCCTGGATCCTGCCTTGTCGTTGTTTGGCACTGCCAGCAGATCCCTCACCTACTTTTCACTGCACCATGGCTGCATCATGGCTGACCCTGCGCTCTGACCCCAAACACCCCCAGGATGGGATTTCACTGTGCAGTAATGTATATGTGACAAATAAAGACAACCTCCCTGTCTGTGTTAACCCACCGCAGTCGCGATTCCCTTCAACATTAATATTAATCTAAAGCACTAAACTCTTTTCTCACCTCTAAACCAAGCCTGTGATGCCCAGTCCATTATGTTTGGTCACATCTTCACAAATTTTGAGACATTGTGAATATTATGTGGATGTGGACGTGGAATATTACATAGCTTAGTGGTTAAGGTGTTGGATTATTGACTGCCACTGCTGGGCCCCTGAGCAAGACCCTTAACCCTCAGTTGTATAAAATGGGATAAAAATGTAAGTCACTCTGGATAAGGGCATCTACCAAATGCCCATTTAGCCACAAGAGCATTAGTGAAATCAAAAAATGTTGGCCAAATGGTCTGAGGTGCAGTCAACCTTCCAGTTCATCCCAAAGGTGCTCTCCGGGGTTGAGGTCAGGGCTCTGTGCAGGCCACTCAAGTTCTTCTGCATCAGCCATTGCAAACCAGGTCCTTATGGACCTCGCTTTGTGCATGAGGGCATTGTTATGATGAAACAGGTTTGAACCTCTTCGCTCCAGAGAAGGGAAATGTTACAGCATGTAATTAGATTGTTTGGGAAACACCTACATATGGGTATGATAGCCATAATTTTAGCCACATACTTTTGTCTATTCTACACACACACACACACACACAGAAAAAAAACACCAAATTTCAGTGTATACACATAACCACTGCTTTGGATAATTACTCACATAACCACAGACGTGATAGTGGTCGCATCATTCAAACCAAGATTGTTGAAAGAAAGCGTAAAAACAACTCCTTAGTGTTTACTGAAATCAACAAACTCTGTCCTTTTATGGAGAATCCTCAGGACATATATAAGATAATAAGTACAACAGAACAATAATCAGCATTAAAATCATCATTTTGAGATCTTTCTTTGACATTTAGAATAACTGTGAGTCAGTAAAGTTACACTTTCACTAAACTCAGACTTTTCAATGACTTGGCCCGGTGTCCTGCACTGACTGTCCTCTCATTAAGACTTGTGTCATACCGTCCACACATGACGGCCGTGCGTGGGTTGTTCCAGCCACCTGTCCGGTGAGGCATGAGCATTTGACTGTCTGAGATCTTTCCTCAATCTTATTCTTATTGCAACAGCGATGGGCAGCCACCACTTCACATGTGCCAGGTTTTACTCCACCTAAAGCAGAGAAACAGACAGAGAGTGATGATTAACAAGATTTTTGTATAAATATATTTAGAAGAGTAATTTCTGGTATTCTAGGGCCATCACATGGACATTCAAAGTACTACTCCACAAGATGCTGCGTAAAGAATTAAAGAATCAAAACTATATAATTTACATATCATTTTCACATAATTTCATATTTTCATATCTGTCAATCAAACATAATTTAAGAAAACTGTCATTTAACAGTAATGCCGAGTATTTAAACATAATTCTTATGCTTTCTAATAAATTAAAAGAATGACGAAAGACCATCATACCCCAACTCTATCAGTTCATCACATTATACACTATATGGCCAAAAGTTTTGGGACATATGCCTTTACATGCACACGAATGTAATCTGGAGTTGTCCCGCCCTTTGCAGCTATAACAGCTTCAACTCTTCTGGGAAGGCTTTCCACAAGGTTTAGGAGTGTGTTTATGGGAATTTTTGACCATTCCTCTAGAAGCGCATTTGTGAGGTCAGGCACTGATGTTGGACGAGAAGGTCTGGCTCACAGTCTCCGCTCTAATTCATCCCAAAGGTGTTCTATGGGGTTGAGGTCAGGACTCTGTGAAGGCCAGTCAAGTTCCTCCACACCAAACTCACTCATCCATGTCTTTATGGACCTTGCTTTGGTCACTGGTGTGCAGTCATGTTGGAACAGGAAGGGGTCATCCCCAAACTGTTCCCACAAAGAGCATGAAATTGTCCAAAATGTCCTGGTATGAAGCTGAAGCATTAAGAGTTCCTTTCACTGGAACTAAGGGGCCGAGCCCAACCCCTGAAAAACAACACCTGAACTCAATGATTTGGAGGGGTGTCCCAATACTTTTGGCAATGTAGTGTATGGTAACAAGTGGTAACATACACTTTGAAGCCTTTATGTATAAATCATTGAATACAGTATGAGCCCATAATTATGCTCACATAAAAAAAATAAACAGTAACTCAATATTCAACATTTTCAAATGATGTTTATGATAATAATAATAATAATAATAATAATAATAATAATAATGTTATTAAAGGAAAATAATAATGTTACACTTTCTTAATAATGCTGCAAATTGGACAAAGTAAAATAAATGGTTGGTCTGCTTTCCACAGAGCAGGAGTGTCCAGTCTTATCTGGTGTGAGTGCAGGCTTTCGTTCCAATCAAACAGGAGCCACACCTGATTCCACCTGCTTGATCAGATCTTGGCTTTTAATAAAATTCTTTGTGGTATCAACTTGGAATGAAATGAAATAGAATGTAATCTGCACCCACACCACCCCTGGGAATGGACCCACCCTTTTTGTATTGGACACCTCTTTGGATTGGACACCACTGCTCTAGAACCACAGTTAAAATACATAACACATGGTTTTATCATACCGATCTCTAACCTCAGGAAAGATGAGTACCACCTGGATAACATCCCAACAATGGACTCATAGCCAGTAAACTGGTCTGAAATGGCCGCTACACTCATACCACCTCTGTTATATTCATGCTTTGAACCCTTGCTTGACCCGGGGTGATATTGGGGTTTTTAAAAGCCTTAGAGAAATAATAGTCCTTTACACATATTGTCTTTATCTCAATCCAAAATGTTTGTGATTACACATTAGATCACATTTCACAATTAAAGTGTTATTCGTTGTTGTGATAAAGTTATAATTTGTGTAACAAAATATACCAATCAGGCATAACATTATGACCAGTGCCAGGTGAAGTGAATAAGACTGATGATCTCCTCATCATGGCCCCTGTTAGTGGGTGGGATATATTAGGCAGCAAGTCAACATTTTGTCCTCAAAGTTGATGTTAGAAGCAGGAAAAATGGACAAGTGTAAGGATTTGAGCTTTGAGTTTGATGAAGGACCAAATTGTGATGGCTAGACCACTGGATCAGAGCATCTCCAAAACTGCAGCTCTTGTGGGGTGTTCCCGGTCTGCAGTGGTCAGTATCTAGCAAAAGTGGTCCAAGGAAGGAACAGTGGTGAACCGGAGACAGGGTCATGGGCGGCCGAGGCTCATTGATGCACGTGAGGAGAGAAGGCTGCCCCGTGTGATCCGATCCAACAGACGAGCTACTGTTGCTCAAACTGCTGAAGAAGTTAATGCTGGTTCTGATAGAAAGGGGTCAGAATACACAGTGCAGGACGGGTCAGGGCTGTTATGGCAGCACGAACACAATATTAGGCAGGTGGTCATAATGTTATGCCTGGTCAGTGTATAGTACAATAAGACCTTGTTGGCAAAAACAATTGAAATGGAATAAAGTTTCAATTCATATTTTATCATTATTTTGAACTGATTTATCAAATACAGGCGATGAACAACAACATGGCCAAGAAACCAAAGATTACTGCAGTTGCTAGCTGTGAAATTCAGCTCTCAGTTGCAAAACCTTTTTAATAAAAATATAAAACAGGTCAATTTGAGCCAAACACCAGAACAAACATTAAATGAGTACTATTAGTATTTTGTGAATTAGTCAGTGTAGTGGATTAAGCTAGTGGGGTGTTAAGAACATATTAGACCCGAGCTGAGTGTTTCCTGAATGAATAAAGTCACAGTATTGACTTGTCAATTAGTTCTGAGAGGCTAAACCCACAGGCACAGAGGACCTGGTTGATGGTGTCAAATCTCTCCGTTTTGGCCAGCAGATCTCCTGAGGGAAAAAGTCACCAGGGTGTTCAGACCACAAGTAAAAGCAGTAATGGAAACCAAACAAACAACCACTGGAGCTGCAGCCATCAGTGGGAATGCAGTTTAATGTTTGAAAACATGGGATGACCGGGTATCTAGAATTCTCAGTGAATCTTGCCTATGAATTGTGTGGAGTGTAAAAAAAACACCATTGTGAAACTGTACACCAAAAAGTGTGCAAGGAAATGATGTCCCTATGGCCTTCTCTTTGGTGGAAACTCATAATACAACAATATCCTGATGACACTGTACCTAAGGTGTGTAGGTCAGAGACAGGACCCTTTTAAAGAGGTTTTTGTGAAGAAAAATGGACACACAGATTGTCTTTTTGACTGGGCTGAATACAAAAACATTGCTATTCCAATCCAGATCCAATGAGCAAGTCCAGTGCATTGGTCAGATTACGCAGGATTGGTTTTATAAGTTAAACTACCCATTCCTACCGTCCGTGCATAATCCAGGTAGGTGGAAAGTCACCTGATAATCTTAGCTTGTGTCCATCACTGAAGCAAGGTGTTGATCGAGTCCATCACCTCTTTAGGGTTATGGCGAACAGTAAGACAGCTAGCATACTGTCATTGTAACATAACATCCTGCAGCATCATAAAATACATGTATAATTAACTGTAGCTCTTTTATAGCACTGTGGAAAAGGTGACAGCTATCCTGATCTCTGAATCTGTATAGTTTTATGTGTACAAGCTACTTGAGCTACAATTAGATTCTATTTAGTCATTAGAGATGGTCTGAAAGTTCTCCCAAAGGAGCTCTGCTGGTGTGTGTCCAGTAATGAGTCCTAAGAGAGAGAGAGAGAGTTAAAGAGAGAGAGAGAGAGAGAGAGAGAGAGAGAGAAAGAGAGAGAAAGCACTCACCTGGATGTCCCCTAGAGCTTCGGTTGCTGCTGGACACTGACTGAGCGCACAGGAGCCACACGCACACCGGCAGCAGCAGTGTAATCACAAACAGCTTCTCACACATCTACTGGTGGTAAAGAGAAAAAGAGAAGGCGTCCATAGCCATCAGTTTGTTTGTTATTCAGCAGAAGCAGCACAAGCATGCAGTGCAAAGGAAACTCTTATTTCAGCCCAATATGAAAGTGATAGACACTGATATTAAGAGTTAAAGGGTTAAACTAAGTAATAAAAAGTGACACACACCACTTCTCTACTATCTCTCTCTCTCACACACACACACACACACAGAAAGAGAAAGAGAGATTAGTGTTAGTATTAATGTCCTTGGAGTTAATCTGATCTCGATCTTGACTCGCTCTAATATCCTGTACATCCTTTTCTTTCCAGCTCCTTCAGATCACTCGCCTATTCATAGGTTCAGAGACTTAATTAAGAAAAACAGAGATCTCATTTTAAGCTCACGGCTTTGCAGAACTTGGCAGTCAATACAAAGATGCAGAGGGTTCTAATATCTAATAAGTAAGTAAGTAAATAAATAAATAAATAAATAAATAAATAAATAGATTGGTCTGATTAGTTTAGAAAAATGTGGATATCTTGAGAGGTACGGATTACAGAATATTTGTCCTGTATGATGGTTTCTAACAATAATTGCAGAGAACTTAGAACTTTTATTTTTAAAGGAAATTTTTTAAAAAACAAACAAAAAACTTTTACTCAAACTTAGACAGTGCTCAAATCTCTCTCTCTCTCTCTCTCTCTCTCTCTCTCTCTCTCTCTCTCTCTCTCTATATATATATATATATATCATGACCCATCAGATGTTTTACATCACAGCACACAATAGTATTGTCCTAAACAGTCCAAGAAGTACAAACCTACAGCAACCATTATAACTAAAGACAGGCATGGATCTTACCTTTTAAATTCCTGTAGCTGAAAAAAGAAGAAGAGAGGGTTCTGGGTGTTGCACCTTGCGTCCTTGTCGTGGAGTTAGAAGTGAGTCGGATGTCTGATGCTGAGGAAAATCAGATACATCATTTTGCGTCGGAAAAGCATCCTGGAACTTGATCACTTGTTCATAAAGTGACCTAAAAAGTGACTTCTAAGTTGGACGAAGTTGATTAAGAGCGCGCGCAGGATCGGGCGTCTCGCGCGTCTCGCGCTTTCTCAGTCACACCCCGTATTGTTCATGTACACAAGTGTGTGTGTGTGTGTGTGTGTGTTCTCTCTGTAAATGTCATCCAGTTTTGCAAGAAAACAACGAATCAGTATCCAGCACCAGACCTGTCTAAAAGAAAAAAGAAATTAAAAAAAAGAGAAAGAAAGGAATCAACAAGAGAGCAACAAATTGCCTTGAATTGAGTCTGTGTTTTTTTGCAGCATATGATGCCTACACTACAGATGTCTTCATTTCTTGTTGTGTGGGCGAGTCAGGGAGCAAGTTCACTTAAAGTCATCCTGCGCACAAGGCTTTATCCAGGGTACAAACTTAATCAAAAGACCATCTGCTTCAGCAGACCGCTCCCGTTATTACTCCAAAGCTGATTACTTTAATGCTGATGATCAGTGGGCGAGGAGAGGGTCACTGATTTACTGGTCTGCTTCATTCTGTTCGAGTCTGGACACCACTGAGAAACTGCTGTCAGTATAACTAACGGATTATGCTTCATGGCGTGGAATCACTGAAAACTGCAGCGAAGGGAAAGCCTGGGAAATTATAAGGAAAAGGGAAAAAAAGCTCGACCGCATTTATGTTAAACTTTTTTTTTTTCTGTTTTAATGTTTTTAATTATACATAATGCATGTTTTAAGTTGTTTATCAGTGTAAATAAGTTGACAAAACAGCATGCACCAAAACAGTTTATTATTCCATTTCCGTAATTTCTATATTAAACTTAGAAAGAATAAAAGAAAATGGCTGTTTAAGAACCAGGAAAAAAATTCAGTGTTACAGTAAATATAACGAAAAATAAATCTGTGATTTTTAAACACACACACACACACACACACACACACATTTTTTTTAGAATAACTTAAACGCATTAAATGCGGTGCAAAATGAATTTATGTGAATAAAGCATAAAAGTGAAATGATACAACGTGTAGAGCTCACAAAACTAAAAAAAAAAGAAGAAAAGGAGAAGGAGGAGGAGACGATGAAGGAGAAGAAGTAAAAGAAGGAGAAGAAGGTTTTATATTTTTATTATTTTATACTGCATGCTTTGAGGAACGTTTTTTTTAATTCGATTTAATTCACATAAGTAAAACTGGTTTAATTTTGAGCTATTTGTGATATTTGGATTTGTGTATATTTGTATGTAACAGTGTTTATGTAGAACATTCTCTGTTGTGTGTCTCATCCTCTGAACAGTTCCCTACAACAAAAAAGACCTTACTCAAAAGCAAATCATTCACTCTGGTTGTGTTATTTTTGTGACACTGTTATGCATTACATATGTGCTATTTTTTTCATCATTATTATTATTATTTGGCATATCTGCATCCTCTATTACTGTGAATTCAGAAAACATTCTGATTCTAAATCTTCCACCTACAATTCAGCACCATGGAGAGCGTAAACAACCGGAGCCACTTAAAAGCCCCCGTGATCACAAACTGATAATGGAAGATAATTTGCTTCCTTTAGGACGCAGATAAAATAATCTTCATATCGCCATTGAGTCATCATCTGCCCACGTGAGCTTTTAAATGTATTTTCATTGGGCCTTTTACAAGGCCTTCATGTTTTGTAGAGAATGTTAATGGGAAATGAAGGACATATGAAAAAAAACATCTAGTTGAATATATTTACGTGTTGTAGTCACCATTTTTACAGTGTTATCGTTCTCATCGCTAAACATGTGAATAATATAGACCAACCAGGCATAACATTATGACCACCTGCCTAATATTGCCACACCAATCATGCACTGTGTATTCTGACCCCTTTCTATCAGAACCAGCATTAACTTCTTCAGCAGTTTGAGCAACAGTAGCTCGTCTGTTGGATCGGATCACACGGGCCAGCCTTCTCTCCCCATGTGCATCAGTGAGCCTCGGCCGCCCATGACCCTGTCGCCTGAAACCACTGTTCCTTCCTTGGACCACTTTTGATAGATACTGACCACTGCAGATTGGGAGCACCTCACAAGAGCTGCAGTTTTGGAGATGCTTTTGGTCAAACTCAAAGCACAAATCCTTACACTTGTCCATTTTTCCTGCTTCTAACATCAACTTTGAGGACAAAATGTTGATTTGCTGCCTAATATATCCCACCCACTAACAGGTGCCATGATGAGGAGATCATCAGTCTTATTCACTTCACCTGGCACTGGTCACAGTGTTATGGCTGATCTGTGTTTATAATAAAATTGTATAGACTAGGTATAAATTCGAGTCAGTCTTACATTTTAAATACAAATGCAAAATGATGAGTTGACAAAATATTTCTACTGACACTACCAAACATGACTTTTAAGGATTTTCCTTGGCTTTACTTTTCATGAATAACAAATGAATCCTGCTCTATGGTTTGTCAGTTCTAAGTGACCCAGAGTCATGAGCTCCGGATGCAGATTGGAAATAATACAGTTACACTACAAGACCATCATTACTCAGAGAACCCTTATTACTGAGAGTTATTAACTGCCCTCACGTGTCTACTGGAGGAAAAGCATAATTATTTATGGCTCTTATTAGTACTTCTGCTAATTTAAAGTAATAATCCACATAAACGATCAAAGAATTGACCAATTTCATTTATATAGTTTCTCTTTGTGGAAAAAAAACTAATACTAAATACTGGGGTATGTGGTAGCATCATGATTAAGGTGTTGCATTATTGATCAGAAGGTTGTGAGTTCAAATCCACCAAGCTGCCACTGTTGGGCCCCTGAGCAAGGCCCTAAACCCTCAGTTAAATGTAAGTCAGTCTGGATAAGGGTGTTTACTAAATGCCAGAAATGTAAAAACTAATAAACAATACTTGAGTTTTAAAAATTCTTATTAAACCCTGTTTAATAAGTGTTTACATAAAACATATTTTATGGAACAGAAAAAGTACAAAGGGTATTTTATTTTATATAATTAATTCATTAGAAATATGATTTATTATTATTATTATTTTTATTATTATTATGCATTGCTTTGTAAAAGGGGAAAAAAAAACTATGTGGCATGCTTGATTAGGAATTTGCATTGTGTAGTTATTTTAGAGTATTTTATACATTTATTTACAACATTTAAAAAGGTTTCCATTATAAGTGAGTTTTCCTACTACAAGGAAAATTTTTATTTGTTATTCTCAACTGCACATACACTATATTGCCAAAAGTTTTGGGACACCCCTCCAAATCATTAAGTTCAGGTGTTGTTTTTCAGGGGTTGGACTCGGCCCCTTAGTTCCAGTGAAAGGAACTCTTAATGCTTCAGCTTCATACCAAGACATTTTGGACAATTTCATACTCTTTGGGGAACAGTTTGGGGATGACCCCTTCCGTTTCCAAAATGACTACAGACCAGTGACCAAAGCAAGGTCCATAAAGACATGGATGAGTGAGTTTGGTGTGGAGGAACTTGATCTCAATCCAATCCACCATCTGTGGGATGTACTGGACAAACAAGTCCGATCCATGGAGGTCCCACCTCGCAACATACAGGACTTAAAGGATCTGCTGCTAACATCTTGGTGCCAGATCCCACAGCACACCTCAGGGATCTAGTGGAGTCCATACCTCGACGGGTCAGGGCTGTTTTGGCAGCAAAATTGGGACCACATTATTAGGCAGGTGGTCATAATGTTATGTCTGATCGGTGTATGCAGCCAGGTCGTTTTAATTTTTATTTGCAGTAATTTGACATTAAAAGCGGAAAAAGTTCAGGCATGATTTATCTTGACTTCTTCCTTCTTCTTTTTTTAAATCACAAAAACCTGCAGTTTTAACAGGGATGTCTAGAATTTTTATATCCATTGTAAATACCAAAGATGTTTAATGGTGTAATACGCAGTTAGTAAAATGGGAACATTTGCTTCAACCCTGCGAACACTTCCTTTTATTACAGAGCGTTTTTCACTGACAAGCATACAAGTGACCAGCGATATTTACATTAAACAGATGGACAAAAAAACCCTTTAATAAAAACATGAAGCATCATTAAATGCTCAAAATTGACCTTCATCCCCAGTGTTGGAACTCTGTATGTGCTAGAAAGGTCTTCTCCACTTTGTGAAGCTGGTTTAAATGAACCTTCAAATAACTCAAACTGGGAAATCGTTACCGGAGCTTTTCAGGCAAACAGAAGAACATAATAAAAAGCAGAAGAGAAGTGCTGCATACACTGCAAAGTGCCTTATGTACACAACAAAATATATTCTTAAATAGTTTTCCATTTCATCTAATAAGCTCCAATGCAGCTTTTCTGTAAATGAGAGGAGGATATTATATATAGAAGGGGATATTTATATAATGTCCAGGACTTCTTGTGTTCAGGATGTGAATTGAAGCTCGAAGAGAACCGTTTGAGGAGTGGTGACATCAGCCACGGCTAGCTCCTGTCCATCAGTTAATCCCAGTTCTGGAAAAATCCAAACGAAGAAAAGCATCATTAATATTTGTGCTTAAATTATTTTATACTCAATCAATAATTTAATTATGTAATATATAGTATTTCTAACACCAAGCAAATTAATAATAAGAAAATATAAACCTTTTTCAAAATATATACACAGATATAACACAGGCATAACATTTTGACCAGTGCCAGGTGAAGTGAATAAGACTGGTGATGTCCTCATCATGGCACCTGTTAGTGGGTGGGATATATTAGACAGCAAGTGAACATTTTGTCCTCAAAGTTGATGTTAGAAGCAGGAAAAATGGACAAGTGTAAGGATTTGAGCTTTGAGTTTGATGAAGGGCCAAATTGTGTTGGCTAGACCACTGGATCAGAGCATCTCCAAATCTGCAGCTCTTGTGGGGTGTTCCCGGTCTGCAGTGGTCAGTATCCATTAAAGTGGCCCAAGGAAGGAACAGTGGTGACCCGGCGACAGGGTCATGTACGGCTGAGGCTCATTGATGCATGTGGGGAGAGAAGGCTGGCCCGTGTGATCCGATCCAACAGACGAGCTACTGTTGCTCAAATTGCTAAAGAAGTTAATACTGGTTCTGATAGAAAGGGGTCAGAATACACAGTGAATGACGGGCAGAACAATATTATGCAGGTGGTCATAATGTTATGCCTGGTCAGTGTACATCAATTAAAGGTCCGGTTTCTCTCTCGATAATTCAACCTATCAAGGGTGCCAATAATTCTGCAGCTGAGTGTACGTCTCACCTTTTAAAGTTTTGCAGAGATTGGGCCTTGTTCTTTCTTCAATTGAAGCCACGCTCTAGACCAGTGCACACACAAAAGAGAATTTTAATGACCTTTCAAAATATATTCTTTTCAGACACAAGTTCAGGTTTCACAAAGACTTACCTGTAAGTAAAGAGTTTTGTTTTTGCCTTCGAGCGTTGCAGTGATGGCTGGAGATTTCATTTGTCTGAAAAAAAAAAAAAAAAAAAATCAAATGGATTAAATCCCATACCTCAGTGAAGGATGCTGATATGGCAGAAGATATCCTGTACTCACAAGGAAGCATTCTCAGTCAGATACTCCAGCACTTCCTGTAGTTTAGCAGACGGAGGGAACTGTAGCTTCTGAGGAACTTGACTACACGCTGAGCAGTTCTCCTGTTAGACGGAACGGAGACGGCAAAATATAAACACGCTTTTCCCAGACCAGAAGAACGTGCAACTAACTATAAGCCGACTCGACTGAAACGCGAGAGGACGATTCGTGAAATCCAGCAGCAAACATACCTTTCTCTCTGCCTCGAAGGTGTAGGTGTACAAGCCGTCCACATCATTAAACACCATATAATTATTTAAAGGAATATAAGCACTGAAAAAAAAACAAAAACAACTATTAGTGTTTCATGCAAAGGGTTTCATAAAATGAACTGGATATATAAAAACATATCGTCTTGAATTTTCACCTTGTAGCAATCTTAAAAACTTCTGTAGCGCAAGCAGCTGCAAAGACAAACAAGCAAACTTAACATATTTGTACAACAATAATTAACACTCCACAGTTCTAGGACATTCATTTGGTTCTAAAGTTCAACATTAGTTCATTTCAGAACAGAGTGCCCTTTGAAACTGAAACAGTGGAGCTTTGCTTGTTTCCAGTAGCTATGGCAACCCACAACGTGTAAGAATTAACCTACAGTTTCTCCAGTGCCGAGGCTTGTGTGTATTCCCCGATCTGGACGTCTGACTGCTGTCTGGACAAAGCCATCAGTGAGCGACAGTCCTGATAGGGCTACTAATCTCGGACGTGAAAGATCTAGGACTCAAAGTCAATTTCGATAAAACAGCCATGTGAGCGGTTCACAGGCGTGAAGGCCAGACAAATCTTTTTGACAGAAAACAGCTGTCTCTGGAAAGGCAAGTGAGAAATTTATGACTAGCTGTCCACTTTTAAATGAGCTGGCTGGCCATATGCTAACTGTCTCTTTCTGGCATGGATATCGTCAGCATTGATCTCAGAGGTAACACTGGACGGCAAATCCGCAAGGTTTGCTCAAAGTGATTCATAAACACAAAGAAAGAGGCTTTGGGCCAGGAAGCACGGCCAAACCATTCGGCCAAACCTGTGACTGAATGCGTTCCCACTGCTGTCACTGTTATGCATGAAGCCAGAGTTCTGGCCAAATAGCCCCTAGTTCCACCTGCTGTTCACGTGGAGCTTCAGCATCATCGTAATGCCGAGTTCACACGGCACGATTTTGGCCCTGATACTCGAAGTCGCCGACAAATTCCCAAAATCAAGGCAAATGGTGCACGTGAGGGATAATCACGCAGTGTGAATGACCAAAAACTCGAACTGAGAGAGTCGCTGAGGAGTCGAATGGTGCAGTGTGAAAGGAGCTCAGAGTGAAAAATACATCCGCGATGATCTACAGCCGATGAGAGAGCGAGATACAGGGCAGCGGTCAGTTTGGGGAGGAGTTATAGACCACAATATCAGCAAGCACGGCTTTGGTTCGAGCACAATATTATAGTTTATAATCCAACAAAAATGTCTTAAATACAGTTATATCAGAATAAATAAGCTTTACAATAGCATCAAATAGAAATAAAGCAGAAATATTTGCTTGACCAGCCGCATCAGCAGCAGGACATTGCAAAATTATTCATTTGTTCAATTCTACAGGACGCACAATCCTTGTTCCCCGCACTGACCCTCGGGTTTTTTGTGGTTCCAATTCCAGTCTTGCACGAGAACTCTGACATCACGTGTGATCTTGCGTTATTTCCTTATTATTTCTGGCGTACGTTCGGTTGTGAAACACAGTTTGTGGACCAGACAGAGTTGTGGGCGATTCTTCGTGCAGTGTGAAAGCTCCTGTCGCCGATCCATCATGCAGTGTGAACACAGCAGAGACTGAATGCTCCCCCAAACAGTCATGCAGCGTGAAAGCAACCATGATCCGATGACTGAAAATCGTGCAGCGTGAAACCGGCATAAGATTCTACAGACTGAATGTTGCTTCATCACGAGCCATGTGATTTGTGGTGTGTTTAAACAATCCTCACTCTGAATAAGAAAAAGTATTAAACTCTGAGCGATTCTTATTCTCAGAAAGTGATCATCCTTATAAAGAATGAGATTCATCAGTTATATCAGTACCACTAATTAGACTGGCATGTTGTGCTCACTACATAAACGTCCAGTTCTAGCAATAGCTCATGATGCTCCTGGAGCTATTTTTATTAGCCTACTAGCCCTACTAGCCTTTTACTAGCAAACTAGCCTGCGGCTGAATCACAGCAATAAGGCGATGTTGCTTAAATATTAGCACTGATTTTAGCTCTTAAAATCTTCTTTTTATGAGCAGCTGGTCAACGCCTCTGAGACTGGTTCTCAAAACTGATTACATGGGAAAACTCCAGTGCTTGAAAAAGAGAACATTTTGATGGTCCAATTTTTCATTAAATCATAAGTTACACAAATTAAATATGATCTGGAAATATTTTGTCTTAAAATGTGGCATAAATTAAAAATAAATCTAATTATACACTTTTATTGCCAAAAGTATTGGGACACCCCTCCACATCATTGAGTTCAGGTGTTGTTTTTCAGGGGTTGGTCTCGGCCTCTTAGTTCCAGTGAAAGGAACTCTTAATGCTTCAGCTTCATACCAAGACATTTTGGACAATTTCATGCTCTTTGTGGGAACAGTTTGGGGATGACCCCTTCCTGTTCCAACATGACTGCACACCAGTGACCAAAGCAAGGTCCATAAAGACATGGATGAGTGAGTTTGGTGTGGAGGAAACTGACTGGCCTTCACAGAGTCCTGACCTCAACCCCATAGAACACCTTTGGGATGAATTAGAGTGGAGACTGTGACCCAGACCTTCTCGTCCAACATCAGTGCCTGACCTCACAAATGTGCTTCTAGATGAACGGTCAAAAATTCCCATAAACACACTCCTAAACCTTGTGGAAAGCCTTCCCAGAAGAGTTGAAGCTGTTATAGCTGCAAAGGGCGGGACAACTCCATATTACATTCATGTGCATGTAAAAGCAGACGTCCCAAAACTTTTGGAAATAGTGTATATACAGAAAAAACCATGCATTCTTCTTTTAAAGCCTTCATTTGACTCAGCCTTGATATAAGCTGTTATTAATACATAAAATCAAACCAAACTGAAAGAAAAATCTGAGCATTATTTAACTCAGTGGTACAGTTTGTGATGAATCTCAGCACCTAAAGATGTGTGTTATGTAGATCTTCTAGAAAGTTATGCATGTCTTAAGCATCTGAAGTCTCTTGTGTGTTTCAACATACATGCAGATTACAGATTCACACCTTGAATAACCAAACAAAGATCCACCACAATGTCTGTAAAATATAAGTCCTTCTGTGTCTAATGATATGAATCTTATATGCAAAACAGGAGCAGTGTGTGTGGTCTGAACATACCAGCGATGACTGCATTGGTGGATGCAACAGCAGGGATAATTCGTTTAACCACACCTGAAAGATCAGAGCAAGAAACCTAATGAATCAGAAACTGAACCTTGGAGAAGTGAACTATTTATTTGTGTTCACAAACTATTTAAAGGTACTACAGAAACTCAACCTGAAGCTTCCTCATGTAGTTACCTTGTGTGAGTCTGTAGGTAACACCAGTGATGCTGAACTCCGCTGCCCTCTCCAGAGACTTCTGGAAAACCCACTGAATGTGTTCAGGATTATCTCCATCCAGAGCTACTCCATCTGCACAGAATTAAAAGATGCCATCAGGTCAGTGTGTGTGTGTGTGTGCACACACGTGTATATACACAGATCAGGCATACCATCCTGACCAGTGCCAGGTGAATTGAATAAGCCTGAGTATCTCCTCATCATGGCATCTGTTAGTGGGTGGGATATATTAGGCAGCAAGTCAACATTTTGTCCTCAAAGTTGATGTTAGAGGCAGGAAAAATGGACAAGTGTAAGGATTTGAGCTTTGAGTTTGATGAAGGAGCAAATTGTGATGGCTAGACCACTGGATCAGAGCATCTCCAAAACTGCAGCTCTTGTGGGGTGTTCCCGGTCTGCAGTGGTCAGTATCTATCAGAAGTATCCTTTAAGTTACAACGTACAGGACTTAAAGGATCTGCTGCTAACATCTTGGTGCCAGATCCCACAGCACACCTTCAGGGATCTAGTGGAGTCCATGCCTCATTGTGTCAGGGCTGCTTTGGCAGCAAAAGAGGGAGCGGACCAGCATGATATTAGGCAGGTGGTCATAATGTTATGGCAGATCGGTGTGTGTAGGTAGGTAGATAGACAGTGAAACTGTTATGAAGCCAAGGGGCAGCTCAGCCATGCTACCGAAAGGGTTAAGGCCTTGTTCGCAGGACAAAAGCTGTCAGATTGCACTTGCAACCTTTGAACCCGCAACCAGCCGTAGCCACAAGCATTAGCCACTGAGAGGTATCTGTTACATCTACCTTGTACCTAAACTCATTGGAATTTGAATCAAGCACACCTACCACAAGCCTGTCATAAAAGGACACGTTATCAGCATTTAATTGGGTGCCGTTCACATCTCTTATTAACATCCATTAACAGCCTCCTGTGATGGTGGGCCACATGCTGCCTTCGAATATATTTATCAGTAACATCCTCTTAAATAAATAAGACTATTTAAATTGTTTGTCTTTTTTCAGCATAGCACAGTATTCATACACTCTGCTGTGAGATCATGTTCAGGTATACAGACTGAGATGTCTGTAAAGATGTATGAAAAGCCCAAGCAATGCTGCTATGCCTCATACAACATCTCCTCTCTGATTTAGGTTCCTTTCTATTAAAATGTCGCTCAGGTTAGAGAACACTGAAAATACACACATAAATAGATTCATATTCAAAGCAGCCTCTCTGGTACCAACGTTCCTGCTACATTTAAAGTCACAGTACTAACTCTTTTTCCTCATTCTGGTCTTAAAACATTAACTGAAGCTCTTGGTCTGTATCTGCTTGATTTGATGCACTGCTACCAAACGACTGGCATGAATGAGCACGTTTTAGGTGTTCCTAATAAAGTGGACAGGGTGTATGTATGGTCATACAGAGTGTAAACACTATCACATGACTAGTGTATAAAAAATAATGAAAGTGTAGCATGTGCCAGAGAAATGTACTACCTCCAAACGGTTTCTCTTTGGGCCAAAGCAGTATCCGTACATACTCGATGCAGTGCTCGGGCAGCCGCGGCATCGATGCAATGGTGCACATTGGGAAATTAACCTGAAAACACACAAGAGAACCATAAGCACTGAACCGTACGGAACAACAGATGCCACTGGACCAGATTCTAGTCAGGCTATTCAATACAGGGTTGCTGTGATCATTGGTATACATCAGATTAAATAAAGCATCAGTGGTGTGAAAGTATTTTTTCCCCCCATTTTATTCATTGATGGCAAAATGTTACACAAGGCCTATATAACCCATATTAAAATCTTTTCTGATTAGTTATTACTTATTAAAAATCCTTAAGTTAATTGTTCACAACACTGGAACAAAGTTCAGGGACTGATGACTGCTTCAAAATTCGTTCATAGGTCTTTTAATAAATTTACATGATAAAAACGGTTCTTACAGGTTGAGCTTAGATCTTCAAACTAAAATTATGTGTGATGTGTAGGACATGACATACGCTATATTGCCAAAAGTTTTGGGACACCCCTCCAAACCATTGAGTTCAGGTGTTGTTTTTCAGGGGTTGGGCTCGGCCCCTTAGTTCCAGTGAAAGGAACTCTTAATGCTTCAGCTTCATACCAAGACATTTTGGACAATTTCATGCTCTTTGTGGGAACAGTTTGGGGATGACCCCTTCCTGTTCCAACATGACTGCACACCAGTGCATAAATACATGGATGAGCGTGGAGGAACGTGTGGAGGAACTTGACTGGCCTGCACAGAGTCCTGACCTCAACCCCATAGGATAAATTAGAGTGGAGACTGTGAGCCAGGCCTTGCTTGACCTCAGAAATGCTCTTCTAGAGGAATGGTCAAAAATTCCCATAAACACACTCCTAAACCTTGTGGAAAGCCTTCCCAGAAGAGTTGAAGCTGTTATAGCTGCAAAGGGCGGGACAACTCCATATTACATTCATGTGCATGTAAAGGCAGACGTCCCAAAACTTTTGGCAACACAGTGTATATGAAGTAATCTGAAGAGAAAACAGCACTGTACCAGTTTATATAAAGAAACCAGACTACCTGTGGAGGATACAGCTCCAGTGTGCAGTCTATGCAGGCTGTCATACCAGGCAAGATGACCCTCAGGTTCCCTTTAAAGCCTTCTGTACCTCCATCTATCAGTGGGATTATGGAGCTGGGAACCAAAGCCCCATCTTTATAGATAAGCAGTGACAACTGGGGAAAAAAACACAGGAAAAAAAAGTCTAGCAAGTTTGCACCACAGACATTTAATCATCTAATTCAAACTGTTCACTAGAGAAATACATGAGCTGGATCTAAACCAAATGTCCACTCTTAACATTCAATCTCAATCAGCTACTGAGTTTGAATAAACACTGACATTATAGTTTTGGATATTTGTGAATATTTAAATGGCAGAAGAATGTTGGAAACTTTGAAGCATTTCTCACCAGCATTCCATTCATCCAGCGACGAGCAATGATGGAGTCCAGGCCACACACAATTATGTGGAATTCTGTAAAAAAAAAAAAAAAAAAAGTAACAAAATGATGAAGAATCAACAATTTCTATATAACAATATACACTGATCAGGTATAACACTCTGAAGCACTGAGAGGTGAAGTGAATAAGACTGATGATCTCCTCATCATGGCACCTGTTAGTGTGTGGGATATATTAGACAGCAAGTCAACATTTTGTCCTCAAAGTTGATGTTAGAAGCAGGAAAAATGGACAAGTGTAAGGATTTGAGCTTTGAGTTTGATGAAGGACCGAATTGTGATGGCTAGACCACTGGATCAGAGCATCTCCAAAACTGCAGCTCTTGTGGGGTGTTCCCGGTCTGCAGTGGTCAGTATCTATCAAAAGTGGTCCAAGGAAGGAACAGTGGTGAACTGGCGACAGGGTCATGGGCGGTCAAGATTCACTGATGCCCGTGGGGAGAGAAGGCTGGCCCGTGTGATCCGATCCAACAGACGAGCTACTGTTGCTCAAATTGCTGAAGAAGTTAATGCTGGTTCTGATAGAAAGATGTCAGAATACACAGTGCAGGACGGGTCAGGGCTGTTTTGGCAGCACCAACAGAATATTAGGCAGGTGGTCATAATGTTATGCCTGGTCAGTGTGTGTGTATGTATATACATATATATATAAAATAAACTTACGTCTGTAAAAAGATTCATCAAAATCTTGAATTTTCTTAAAGTGTCTAAATTACAGCAGTCAAGGAAGCAAAGCTCCAAAATACACAATTTTGTCATGTGTAAACAGTTAGGACTGAATAAATAAGCGGCTTCTTTATGCGATGAAGGATACGGGACAACGTGACATCCTGGAACTCGACTGTTGATGAAGTCAGCTGCCACCTCTGCCTTAGGACGGCCGACATCTGCGGGCCTTTAAAGACAAAAAGCTCAAGGTTAAACCTGCTGACCAACCAGCTACGTGGATCTGAAATGAAATGTAGTAATGATCAGTCAGAATCCTTACCTGAAGAGGAACTGTCTGTTCAGATTCGACACATCAATAGTGTCCATATCTACCACGTGGATGTTCCGAAACCCTGACAATGCCTAAATAAAAAGAAGAATAAAAAACAAATCAGACACTAAAACACACACAGGATAATGATGAGCAGTGTATTCAGTGTAAACCCCCGGTTAGAGATATACATACACAAATAATGAATTTAACTGTATGTGAACTTTACCAGGTTTTTCAGGAGCTCACAGCCAAGGCCTCCTGCTCCAATCACTAGAATTTTGCATGTTTCCAATAAAAACTGTAGTGTCTGTTAAAAAAAAAAAAAAAATACGAATAATAATAATCTATTTGCAAAAAAAATCATCATATGTAATTCAACTTAACATCAAAATGCATTATTATTATTATTATTATTATTATTATTATTATTATAATAAAGTATTATTGACCTCCTCGCTTGGTTCAAAATCAGGGTGCGTGAAAGGTCCAGATCTCTCCAGAAACTTCTGCACATGGCTCCATCTCCCGTCCCAGTCACTGCTGCTGCTGCTAACATCCACTGCCATTCTGAAAAGCAAAATCTGATTGCTTAATTTGAAACGATTTTTAACCAGCAAATATATCTTATTTACAAAAAAAACAAAAACAAAAACAAAAAAACCACAAACTAGCCCACTGGTCTGACCGAGATACAACTGGATTTGATGAACAGCATGTTCACCCCATGTAGGACTGGCCATGCAAATCTGCACCTAGATGTGAATAAGTGTGTGTGTGTGTGTGTGATTTGTGAAGTATTTTAAAGTACGGTTGCATGAAGGACGCTAAACCTAAACTCGTGGCAATGCTTTTGCTTAAAGCTGCTCAGTATAAAAGCTTATTTGATGAATTCATGACGCATAACGTCACAACACAAAACTAATCAAGAAAGTAGTAGCTTTTTCTTCACCAATCTAAACACGCCCCACCCCACCCCCCAAACCTATTTTATAAACAGATGCTTCCTTGGCTTTATTACTGCTCAAGGTGCTTTTGTAATTATAGGCTCTTATTACAATTTAATATGGAGCACAGGCAAAAATCCTGCACTTTTTTCCTAACTCTTTCTGCTGCAATGTGGACACTTATGAACCTCCATGATGAGATACGGGTCTGAACTGAAATCTATACACCTTACTGGGAACGGATCTTGTTTCGTTTTTCAATCCAGATTTTAAAAAAAAAGCGAAAACATCCAAGATTTAGCAGGAAATAGACATTTTGTTCGAGAGGTCTGTTGTGGCCATCAGACAGGCTATTTATAGCAATCTTGTATATATACATACACTACATTGCCAAAGGTTTTGGGACACCTGCCTTTACATGCACAGCTTCAACTCTTCTGGGAAGGCTTTCCACAAGGTTTAGGAGTGTGTTTATGGGAATTTTTGACCGTTCCTCTAGAAGCACATTTGTGAGGTCAGGCACTGATGTTGGACAAGGTTTGCAGCCTCCACACTAATTCTTTACAAAGGTGTTCTATCAGGACCAGTGCACAAAGCAAGGTCCATAAAGACATGGATGAGGGAGTTTGGTGTGGAGGAACTTGTCAGGACTCTGTGCAGGCCAGTCCTCAGCCTGATAGAACACCTTTGGGATGAATTAGAGCGGAGTCTGCGAGCCAGGCCTTCTCGTCACCAGTGCCTGACCTCACATATGCACTTCTAGAATAATGGTCAAAAGTTCCCCAAAACACACTCCTAAACTTTGTGGAAAGCCTTCCCAGAAGAGTTGTTATAGCTGCAAAGTGCGGGACAACTCCATATTACATTCATGTGCACGTAAAGGTCCCAGTTTAGGCCTGGCTCACAGTCTCCGCTCTATAGGCGTTTTATGGGGTTGAGGTCAGTCCAATTCCTCCACACCAACCTCGCTCATTCATGACTTTATGGACCTTGCTTTGTGTACTGGAACAGGAAGTGGTCATCCCCAAACTGTTCCCACTAAGTTTGGGAGCATGAAATTGTCCAAAATGTCTTTTAAGAATTCCTTTCCCCGGAATTACCGGGGTCAACACCAACACCTGACTTCAATGATTTGGAGGGGTGTTCCAAAACTTTTGGCAATATACTGTACATTACCCAAGCACAAAGAAATACAGTAAAACACAACCAAGAGTCGAGAGTGACTTGAGAGAATAAGACAGGATCGCTAACCTTGGCCACAGTGCATTATGTGAAAATTCATCTCCGCTTCACGTTAGCATGGACTAGCTTATAAAATCTCTCGGATCCGTCTACAGGCCTGGGTTTGTATTGACAGCTGGAAAGCTAACGCTAGTTAGCCGTCAGCCATTTCGCGTCTCAGAATAAACACACAATCCGGAGCTAAAATAATCCACCGGTTCCATTAAACCTGGGGTTTTTTACGTTACTACATTTCCGAATATATCCGTAATTTCTCAGCTAGCTGGATAAAAACACTGCACTAAGATGAAAAAGGATGAATTTTCACACTCCCTATGCTGTGCAATACTCAAACCTGCAGCCAGCGCTTAGCATTTCATCACTAACTTCTCAGGCTGCTCCTCTATTCTCTGTCTTTTCTTCGCCCTAAAATGAGAGAATAAAAGAGGATTCAAGCACGCCCTTGGTACACTGGCCACTGGACAACAAAGCAAAGTATTTCTTCCTAAAACAGTTCGATCATTCAGCGCTACTTACGGCTCTTCCCCATCCGCCATACTTTAGGGTTTCACGGTCCCATGCCTTCCCACAATGCTTTGCTGCTGGGGCGAACTTGAAGGTTGAACACAAAAGCCCAGGCTTGGAAATAATAATAACAATAAATAAATGATTAATTTAATGTTGAGGTTCAATAATAATAATAATAATAATAATAATAATAATAATAATAATAATAATAATAATAGATTCGACTCGGAAACTAATTACTTTTTGTCTACCAATACTGGAGAGTAATAGATATAAATTAATTAACTAATTAACAAACAAATAAATGAATGAATGAATGAATGTATTATTATTATTATTATTATTATTATTATTATTATTATTGGGATTAATAATAAATATTCTAATTCTGAACTAATTAATTAATGCAACAATACTACTACTACTACTACTAATAACAATAATAGATTTGACTAACTAAAACTAATTACTTTTTGATCTTCTTGTTTAGAAGTTTTGCAATGGGCATCTGGATTCCAAAATCTCCTTCACCAGATACCTAGCATTTGATATAAATAGCTTTATAAAACAGCCACGATTTCCCTTTCTGTTTTTTCACCTGTCTTCTTCTTAGAGATCTCTGCAAAACATCTTGTGACTGTGTTTTATAGCTTCTGATCCCCTGTCCACCAAAGCTCGAGGTAGATTCCTGTCATCACTTGTCATAACCCAAATATGTGCTACTAGCACGGCTGAGTGGACGTCCCTTGCTCACTTGCTGGGAGGATGCAGTAGTACTGTCAAGATAACAGATATGCCCAGGAGCATAGCACCTGCACCCAGAAGTGGTGTTACAAATCTGGAAAAATTTGTGAAGGTACAGGTAGACTTCTTCAGTAATGCTTAATTGCCTGTTTGTTAATGGTGGTTTTACCAAGCGGCGCTTCCAGGCAGAGCTGGACAATGACTAGCCTCACTGTCTACCGTACACATTTCAGCCTCCGCTACTGATTCTGCCACAGAGGCCTATGAAGTGGCCTATGAGACCTTTGTTTCTACTACTGCTCTCACTAGCGGTTCAACAGATCTGTCTTCCCAGATTAACAGGAATATTTGACACCCTTGGCCAGATTACTTGCACCTTTAGGCTTGGTGTCTTGTAGTCAAGTGCAGGTTGAAGACTGTGACCCAGCAATGCAGGAAATATTCCTGACCACAAGAGACCCTAACACACATGCCTTGTATGTTCTTCCATGAAAACCAATAATTTGCAGCCCATCATTTGAATCCAGTGCATTGTCTAGGTCCTAGAGTAGTAGCCTTCCTGCTGGGAGGTATGGACTCCACTAGATCCCTCAAGATGTGTTGTGGAATCTAGCACCAAGATGTTAGCAGCAGATTCTTACAGGAGTTAAAGGACTTATATACTTACAGGACTTAAAGGACACTTTTGATACATACTGACCACTGCAGACCGGGAACACAAAGATGAGTGTAGATGACCACCGATGTCCACCAGGGATAATGCTGGCTCTGATAGAAAGGTGTCAGAATACACAGTGCAGGATGGGTCAGGGCTGTTATGGCAGCAAAAGGAAGACCAACACAATATTAGGCAGGTGGTCATAATGTTATGCCTAATCTGTGTATATAAGTGCATTGCATTACATCCGTGTGTAAATATTGAAAACGTTTATTATTACCATATAACACAACATATATATGGATATATTTTGCACTTCCACTCATGAGGTTTTAGCAAGTTAAACATTGCACACTTTAAAGTTTCAGCATCATTCTATATGTGAGAAATAATTTGATGATGTGCCAGCAGACTAGAAGAAAACGAATCCGGTGAGCATTCCTTCAAACGTTGGTCAGATTCAAGCCTTCAACAGCCTCTGTGGTATAAAGAACTATATACAACATCCACTAAAATAAAACAAATCACAAGGACAACACATAAGGAGCAAAGTGGAATTCTTTATCTGGTATGAGAACATTAAGAATGGTTAAAAATATTTTTGTCATTTAATTGTAATCTAAATTAAACAAAGTATGGTGGGCTGGACGCGGCGTGTCAGCAGTGAGTCAGCACATGTGTTTTATCTTTCATGCGGTCAGTGTTAAGATCTCCACAGATAATCCAGTTTTCCATCTTCTCATCGCAGGACATTTGACTACTGGGGCTCTCACACTTCTCATCAGACATTTATTTATATTTTAAATCGAACAGAAAATTATGTTTTGTTTTGTACTTTTATTCAATTTGTAACGGGATTTAATTCATACCATTTTAAGAAGGTTATCAACAAAGTCATAACAAAGAAGGTCACCGCCGGTTTTAATAGGTCTGGGAAACACAATGCATGTAATCTCAATTAATGCAAATAAAATGACCGATAAGACAAACATTAACAGACCGTTTAAACGCTGGGCCAAATAGCCGTTTCTGTGTTTCTATATGTGTGTCCACCGATATTAATGCTAAATAACAAAGCTTAAATATTACAATATGAATGCAAGAGATGATACAAATAATGAAAAGCTCTTCAATCTTCAAGGTTATATTTTATTTGTCCCACTCTTGTTGAGACAAGAATGAGCCTCTTTTGTAGTGTTTGGGGTTCAGCTACAATCTGGCAACCCAACTTCTGAAAGTCTCTTACTTCCAAAAGGCTCAAGGTAATTATTGATGCAGCTGCGGTTAACATTTCTAGCATCCTGAGTGACCTGCCAATTGGCCTAGTGACTGGCCAGTTGGCAACTGTGCCATTGTCTGTTATGGCCACAGGATGGCATCCACTATATAAACAACTATAGAATTTTTGTCACATTTCTGAACATTAAAATATTATTTAATTCAATTAATAGGGATGCATCCATAAAATAAATAAAGCCTGCTCTCTGGTATCCTTGTTAACCTTGTTCATTTTCTCAGTATCTTTAATAGAGAACACGACAGTGGCTGACCCGTGAGCAGTATCAGTGAGAATGGTCATTAGAAACGTGTGTGAGAAAAGTGTGACTGAAAAGATGATGTAGCTGACCACCGATGTTCCGCCAGGGTTAACGCTGTTTCTGATAGAAAGGTGTCAAAATACACAGTGGTGCATGACGGGTCAGGGCTGTTTGGGCAGCACCACCACAATATTAGGCTGGGTGGTCATAATGTTATGCCTGGTCAGTCTAAACGACACTCTAACACATTATAATTCTTTTTCTTCCAAGCATTTGCACTTGACTCTCAGCAATCATTTTTGCTATAAAATGTCGATTCAGAAAAATTTCAGCATTCTGTTTCTCAAGCCTAGTGCTGTTGAAATCTCTGCATCAGAGCTACACTCCATTACTGCACACCTATAAGTACACAGGAATTATGATAAATAGTAATCTTTTTTTTTTTTGCAGGCATTTTGGTAATCTTAAGTGCCATTTATTATCTGCTATCTACAGTAAACACTACCACTGGCTTGTTTTGAGAGTTTGAGGGTCAACTGCGGGGTATTTAAAAGAGTGGACCCTGTGCCACACTCTTCGTACACAGCAACGATGGGCAAGGTGGTGCTGGTTTCAGGTAGGAGACTAAATATATATATATATATATATATATATATATATATATATATATATATATATATAAAACAAGCTTTGTTTAAGATAGATACATAATTTTCTGGGTGTATTAAACCAAGATCACAAGGTTTCTTGTCTCTTTTGTCCCATTGCACAATCAGCGTTGGCCGTGCTGCTTCATGTGCAGCTTGGTAAGTATGACCGTAGATTTATTTATTTTTTTACTTGGGAACTGACATGCAACCACTCACTTAAATACACTGCTGTTTTGGACAGGCTCAGCTTTCATTTTATCATGCTACTTCACCAACTGGGCACAATATCGTCCCCCTCCCACCATCTACATGCCCAATGACATCGACCCTTGCCTGTGTACCCATCTCCTCTACGCCTTCGCCACCATGACCAATGACTACAAAATCGCTACATTCGAGTGGAACGATGTGGAGCTCTACAGCCAATTCAATGCCCTGAAGGACAAGTGAGTGTGTTCTGCTGTTACCATCTCATCCTTTTGTTCACCGCAGTGATGAACTGATCTGTACTGTACTGTGTGGCATCTCCTTTGTGTCTTTCTCTCTCCCGTATGACATATTGGCAGGAACGGAAACTTGAAAACTCTGCTGTCAGTGGGTGGGTGGAACTTTGGCTCCTCAGGGTAAGAACTTATTATTTACTTCAAAAATTATAAATGACATTGGCATGTCACATTCAACGAGGTTCTCCATCTTCCTGCTAGGTTTTCTGCCATGGTGGCCACTTCTGCCAACCGCCAGACTTTCATCAACTCTGTAATTGCTTTTCTGAGGAAGTATGAATTTGATGGATTGGATATTGACTGGGAGTACCCGGCCAACAGGGGTAGTCCGCCACAAGATCAACAACTGTACTCTGTTCTGTTAGCCGTGGGTATCTGATTTTGCTTCCATGTTGAAATTCATAGATAGCAGCAATGCTGTATTGGATATAATTTTACTAAATACATACACGTCTTGTGGCATTATGGCTAGAACAAAAATTCTGTATACCTCTATGCATCTGGGAATAGGAAATGAGGACTGCATTTGAGGCAGAAGCCAAGCAGACTAACAGAGCACGACTGCTGATGTCTGCTGCCGTCTCATCGGGTCGAGGCACTATTGACACAGCATACCAGATTCCTCAGCTTGGACAGTAAGTCAAAGCCATTTCCCACGCCTGTATGATATACACTAAGGTGTTGCTACAGTTGATGGGTTTAATATTATTTTATTTGATTATCTTTTCCTCACCCAGATCGCTGGACATGATTAATGTTATGAGCTATGACATGCATGGGTCATGGGATCCTTTCACAGGAGAGTGCAGCCCCTTGTACAGGGATTCTTTTGACAGTGGAGCCTACATCTACTTTAATGTGGTATGTTGGTGACGTCTGTATTCGAAAGGCATTGTTATAAAGCCCATCAAGATGACAGCGAAATCTTCGGTCACTGGGCATATGTGTAAATATTGAAATGCAAACTAATGAAGCTCTTCAAATTAATTACTGCCTTCACAAGACGTTGGCTAACCCATGTCCCGATCTGATGATGCTCTTCAGGACTATGCCATGAATTACTGGAGGAACAATGGTGCTCCTGCAGAGAAGCTTCTTGTTGGGTTCCCCACCTATGGAAACACTTTTACCCTGAGCAACCCTGCCAACCATGGAATTGGTGCTCCAATCTCTGGAGCTGGAACACCAGGAAAATACACACAGGAAGCTGGGGAACTGGCTTATTTTGAGGTATCTTGATCCATTGACATGTTATGTGTATTGCGTTTACTATGTGTGAGCAAAATAAGAGATTTCTCCCAGTCCACAGTTTTTGTCTTGTTTTGGCTGGCTAGATCTGCACCTTCTTGCAAGGGGGCGCAACTGAGGTGTGGAACTCTCAACAAGACGTGCCCTATGCCTATAAGGGAAACCAATGGGTTGGCTATGACAACATGAAGAGCTTCCAGATCAAGGTAAACATTAGGCTGTTCGGTTTAGTTTAACCTTAATATCACGTGTAGATGCCTGTTTGTTTGACAGAACAGTAAAAGAATAAAACAACTTTTTTAAACATCTCTGCAGGTTGATTGGCTGATGAAAAGCAACTTTGGTGGTGCTATGGTGTGGACCATTGACATGGATGACTATTTGGGAACTTTCTGTAATCAGGGAAAATACCCTCTAATTAATGTGCTTCACAAAGCCTTTAACCTGGACCAACAATGTGAGAATTACCTTCTACTGGATTAATAACTGCAGTAGCCATCCTCTTAACTTTACTTAACTTTTCCTGAAGGTTGAAAACTATAGCAAAAATAAAATCTTAACAATGAGAACTAACGCGTTTCAGATACAAAGTTATTAACATGATGGTTTGTTCTCTTTCAAGCCTGCAAGCCTCCTGCAACTCCACTTCCCCCAATACCAGGAGTGAGCAGCACAACTCCTAGTGCCAGTGGAAGTGGAAGTTCTGGTGGAGGAGGCTCCAGCAGTGGAAGCTCCAGCAGCGGAAGCTCCAGCAGCGGAAGCTCAAGCGGCACCAGCGGCATGAACAGCTCTTTCTGTGTTGGCAAAGCCAGCGGTCTGTATCCCTTCGCTGCCAACAGCAACAAGTTCTACGAGTGCAACGGAGGCCAGACTTATTTCCAGCAATGTGCGTCAGGCCTGGTGTTTGACACAAGCTGCTCATGCTGCAACTGGAGCTAAAGGCTCAGTTTTACATTTATTAAATAGCAAACTTTGCCCTGCTGTCTTGATTCTTCTAGTTTCTGAACAGGTATCTTCTTAATAAAAGAATAACTGATAAGCTGTTAGACGCGTGTGATGGGAAGGAAATATCGGATTCAGAGCCCACAACTTTAGTTAGTCCTTTAGTCCTTACTTTTAGGAAGAAACATTGTTCACTTCCTTTGTGCTCAGGATTGTTTAATCGTCTGTAATAAAGCTTATGAAATGGCTCTTTTTTTACCTTTAGTTTCTTTATTGAAGTGTCCTTATGCTAAAGAAGGTGGACGGTGGTGGCTCAAGTGGTTAAGGTTTTGGGTTGTTGACTGGAGGATCGGGGTTCAAGCCCCAGTGCTGGCACATGGCTGACTCTGTGCTCTCATATGCAAAGAAAGAATTTCACTGTGCAGTAATGTGTATGTGACAGATAAAAACAACACAACAACAAGGGTCTTAAGAACTAAGCACTTTCAGCCTTATGCACTCTCAGAAAGTATTTTCAGGAAAAAAAAATACATTAATATCTATTTTCCACCTGGAAATGTTTTTTGTTACCTTTAAAATAGTTTAAAGTACACAAATAAGCTATTTTAAAGTAAACTTAAGCGTACATGACTATACATTTCAAATGTACCTAACATGCATACCTGAGGGTCACCACCCCAGCAACTAGAAGTTTAATACAGTTTAATACAACTTTTCATGAAAGTGTGGATAGTTTATCAGTAAATATAACTCATTATCAAAGCACCCCAGTTTGGGTTCTCTGAAAGAACATGTTTTGTCCGTCCAATCCTGATTTTACGGTCATCTTAAGCCTCTGAGTCCCATCCCACTTTTTTACACACACTGAACGCCTCCTGGCTGCAACAGGCCAGGCGCAATGCTCTCAATAGTAGCTGGCTAGCTAGTTAGCTACCATTCATCGCTAGGCAGAACCAGGTCAAGCCAGTCTGGGCTTAGCCAAACCAGATCACTTTCCAAACGAAACGCAATTATACTGCGAGAAAGGCGTAGGGTTAAAGTAAGGGGATTTCGCGCATCGCAATCTTATTAAGATTAGGAACGTAAGGCGCGCGAGTTAGCCTAGCCTGCTGGAAACTACCTGGCTTGTACGTAGCTGCATACCTTAGCACGCTAGGTGGTTGCTCTGTGTAACCAAACCTGCCGCCAAAATATTCCCCGAACATTACTGGGACATTAAAAACAAAAGTAACGTGACGGAATCGGATCTGCAGAATGGCGAGACCTTCTAGGTGGGTTGATATCTTGTGCTGCATGCGTTTGTAACAGTTAGTTTGGTGTACATATTTGATAACGCGCCTGCGTTAGCTTAGCTAGCGGAGTGGAGAGAGTTCGCACCTCTCCATGTTTGCTAACAGCGCAGATGCTAACCAGCGACTAGCACCAGTTAACCGAATCGCTGCCCCTCAGCTCGCTGGTCAGCTCATTCACTTACACGGATTATTGGGTTTATTTTAGTGCAAAAAAAATAATAATAATAACGCCACACCAAAAAATAAGACCAGTGTCGTGTATGTAAACAAGCCAACATTGTGCACGCGCAAGCTGTCCTCGGGAACGAAATACATGACTGTAACTGGGCAGCTTCCAGTTAGCTTTATAACTGTCTAATTACTTGACCAGGGTCAACTAAGTGTATTGAATAAAGCGTGTGTTATAACACGACACCAATTCGACGAGTGAAGAGACTTTAATAAGGCCTAGTTAAGTTTCGCACAATTTTATTTTTTGCCGTTAGCTTCTTGCACGAGCATGAAGCGCCGCTAGCCTGTTAGCTCCCCGCCTACTTCAATGGCTGCGTTATTAACAGCATCTGTTGCTAACTGTTAGCGAAGGAGTAGTTCATGATGAAACTTTGTAACAGCAAGTCTATTGCAGCGTTATTAACACATAAGTGGTTATAAAGGAATGGACTGTGTAATAACCGTAATAAGCAGTTTACCGAACATTTTTTTGTTAGTTTTTTTTCTTTTTTCTAAATATAACTAAAGTGTATGGGGTGATATTAACCAGCTCTTTAAAAATAAAAACTGAGTACTAGAAAATCTGTGTAAAATGTTTCTGGTATATAAGGAAACAAGAACTGTGCTTCTTTCATAACTGATAATGATAAATGTATATCATGCAAACATGTAGACAGTAATAGACAAAATCTAATTCTGAATCTGTATGAAGAAGTGACCGGTGAGGTAATCGAACAGCAGTGACCCCAACCCTCTAGACATGTGTGTAAGTTGTTGTGAATCGCTTAAATTCTTCCATTTGTCCTTGCAGGAATAAGAGGGTAGTTGATTATGCCCAGTTTCAGGAGTCTGATGACGCTGGTGAGTACGGCTTTGACATATCAAAACATTTGCGCAAAAATGTTTTTAACGGTTAATATATACGGTAATATATGTGCTTGTGCAGTAGAGACCTAAAATCCATGATCTGTGATGTGGATGAAAAGGTGGCATGGTCCTTAATCAGACAAAATACCTTTAATAACCAAAAAAATAAACATAAACATTAGGCTGTTAATCGTAGAGTCTTGAGTCCTGTGCAGTACAACTGACGTCTACGTGGGGCAGTGGTAGCTTGAGTGGTTAAGGCTCTGGGTTGTTGACCGGAAGATCGTGGTTCAAACCCCAGCACCGCCGAGCTGCCACTGTTGGGCCCTTGAGCAAGGCCCACACCCCACTCTGCTCCAGGGGTGCTGCATCATGGTTGACCCTGTGCTCTGACCCCAACCCCTAAGGATGGGATATGTGAGGAAAGAACCACTGTGCAGTAATGTATATATGATAAAATAAAGACTACTTAACTTACTAAAATCTTAGTACTTAAGAAAGCTATGGAGTATGACTCTTTCTCTTTCTCTCTCACACACACACACACACACACACACACACACAGGTATTCATGTACCCTTAAAGGCCAGCTTATTTCCTGTGGTTTTCACAAGCAAGTGTAACTGTTCCTACGGTGGAGAGCAGGGCCCACGCTTTGGCCTTTATTCATTTCAACAAGCCAACAATAAATGCAGAACTAAAAATCTTCATAGAAAAATAATTGGAAAATTATTTATGCATATTTAATAAGCATTCTGAAGGATGATGACATAATTACACAGCTGCTTAGTAACTGGTGTGATGTTGATGTTATTATATATGATTAACCTCAATTGTTTGGATTATTGTAGATGAGGAATATGAAGGAGATTCTGACAGACCCAAGAAGGCACTGAATCAGAGGTCGGCTTCTTAAATAAAGCTTAATTTCTAAGTCATGATATTATAAACATACTTGAATAACCAGTGCCTTGTCTTTTGCAGTGATGAATCTCGAGTTAAAGACCACAAGAGTAAGCGAGCTTCCTGTCACTAATATTTTCCGAGTATGTTTAATGATGTGGCCATCGCTCATACGTTTTGTTTTGTTTTTTCGTTCCAGAGGACTTCAGCGATGATGATAATGACTATGGTGAGGAGGAAGAGGATGATGACGGTGGCGACAGTGACTACGAGACTAAAAAGATCAGCAAGGGAAGGCAGGCGACTGCTAAACGGAAAAGAGCTGCAGGTACAACTTTTCTTGCTTGACTTAAAATAGTTCATTTCACCAGTTCAGTTATGAATCTAGTTGCTAGACAGTATATTAAGTGAGGAACAATGGTGTGTGCATGCTCACTGTGTTTATTGTATATTTTGGATGAACGTCAGATGACAGTGACGATGATGAGAAGGTTGTGAGGAAGAAGGGCCGGCAAGTGAGGCAGGCTGCTAGTAAGGCGGTCTCCAAACAGAGGGAGATTCTTCTTGGCGATGGAGGCAGTGAAGAAGAGGAAGGAGAGGAGGAGGAAGACGAAGATGACAGTGATGTTTATACAGGAGGTGACAATATTTTTCACGCATTATACAGCCAGATAAACAGGTCTGATGTTGTGTATCAGATACTTAATGGTTCACAATAAGCTGGCAGGGCAGTAATTGGAGCAATTCCGAATGTTTTCGAATTCCATAGAGGATTCAGGCAGCGATGAAGATTTTATGGTGGAAGATGATGACGATGACAGCGACTATGGGAGGCCCAAGAGGAGGAACTCGAAAGTCAGCAGGAGGAGCAAAGACAAGAAGTCCCCAAAATCCAGAATAAGAACTTCAGGTACTAGATACTAGTATAGTGTGTTGTGATATACACTTTATTGCCAAAAGTTTTGGGACATCTGCCTTTACATGCACATGTTGGAACAGGAAGGGGTCATCCCCAAACTGTTCCCACAAAGCTGGGAGCATGAAATTGTCCAAAATGTCTTGGTATGAAGCTGAAGCATTAAGAGTTCCTTTCACTGGAACTAAGGGGCCGAGCCCAACCCCTGAAAAACAACACCTGAACTCAATGATTTGGAGGGGTGTCCCAAAACTTTTGGCAGTATTAAATATTAATTTAAAAGCCACATGTTGTGTGTTAACCTTTGACCTTTTATTGTTTTAGTGAGCAGGGGGCCAAAAAAGAAGAGAGGAAAGCGTCAGACTAAGGCAAAGAAAGTCGTAACCAAAAAAGTCATCCCTAAAGACGAGGACGAAGACATCGAGAGCCCTAGGGAGGGAGAGGAGGAGGAGGAAGAGGGGAAGAAGGCGGCGCAAGACAAGAAGAAAGGCGAGAAGAAAAAATCCCCCCCAGCCGAGAAGGCCGAAGAGAGCGGCGGAGAAGGGGAGGACAACGACGGCGAGGAGAAAGAGGGGCAAGAGAGTGAGAAGGAGAAAGGGGAAAAGGACGATGCCTCTGAGGAGGATGCTCCGTCAGGTGAAGACTGAGCGTCTTCTTTCTGATGGGAGAAAATTGTTTTACCCGTTCTTTTTTTTTGTCTTTTTTTTGTCTTTTCTTATTGTGGAACAGTGGAGTTTACTTTCCACACTGCTCCGGGTGTTTTGGATGTTTGTTTATTTCTTTCATCCTGTAAATACAATATTTCAGATGAACTCTCTGTGAAGTATCATCCACACTATTTGCAAACAGTATCGCTGAAGTTACCTGCGCCACTTTCTTTATATCCAGCTTACGGTAATCTATAATAATAATAATAACAATAATAATAATATTGAGCGTTGCTTGATGACCTTTTTGCTAATTTAATCTTTATTCAGTTACAAATCGAAAAGAAAGTGGTGGAACATTTATCACACCGATGAACCCTTTATGGCTGGATCGTTTTGTTAAATTCCAAAATATCATCTCTCGTATATATTTGCAGACTTCAATAGAGAAGATTAAAACTATGATTTGCTCTGATGTAGAGAATGTAATCTCTGTGGATTAATGCTATATACGAAATACAAGATTAGAAATACCGCCATAAGATATCTGTTTTGTTTGTTTTTGTAAAGCAAAGCGTATGCTCTCACTCTGTTAAATGCTTTTCAAAGCTGTGGGCACGTTTGTTTTGTGTTTTTATTTCTTGACATGGAGCTGCCTTGTGGATTTTTACAGCACCAAATTAGTCCGTTCCAACATATTCTACCATAACAGAACCAGACCACCACTTTCTCTTCTGTCAGTCCTTAATTCATCATCAATCCTCCCCCCGAACACCCCCCCCACACACACACACCCGATATTACTAATTATTTTTCTTAAAACCTAAAGATATCTAGAACTGGATCTTTTCGAATTCCTAATAGAACCGTTTTTTGAAGTCGGTTTTTGCAAAAAAAACAACAAAAAGCTTGTGCGCTGGAAGAGTGGAAGGTCATACGTCACCTTGTACATTCTCTAACCGTTAAAAAAGATGTTAGCATTTCTGACGCGTTTTGCTTTGAACGTTTCCGCAGCTTAAACGTAGCCTAATAATTGCATTGTAGTACCGCAGTTCATGGAGTGGCATTACGTGTGTCGTGAGTTGTGTGTAGATGGCGTGACCAGAGCGGTAGCGTGTACGGCGACTCGGGTGTATGAATGTAAGGAAGGCTGTCAGGAGCGAGCTAGTAACAACCTTATTATTGACTTTGTGATGCTTTATATGTGTATTTTTTAAGTATTTCGATGCTTATAGATGCCTTTTTCAGATAAATTATCTGTGGAGCCAGTTGGATGGTGAAGCAGAATGTGATTCGGTTCACACCATCTTGAGCTTTCTCTGCTTCTTTTGTCTAATTTCCATGACTTCTATCTTTGTCCAGTTATGTAGCCTTTCGATCTATGATAATTTATCTAAAATAAAACTAAAATAAAAAAACTTTGTTTTAATTGAGCTGATCTGATTTTTGGAATATTTGTTTTACAAGGAAAAAATAAAATGTATCTTGCCTTTAAAGTGTTGTATGAGTCCTGTATACGCACACAGCGATCAGCCGTAACATTAAGACCACTTACAGGTGAGGTGAATAACATTGATTATTTCGTTACAGTGGCACCTGCAGAGGGACGGGGGATATATTAGGCAGCAGGACACTTCTCTCGAGGTCGATGTGCTGGAAGTAGGTAAGGATTTGAGCAAGTTTGACAAAGAGGCGGATTGTGATGGCTAGATGACTGGATCAGAGCATCTCCAAAACTGCAGCTCTGGTGGAGTGTTCCCGATGTGCAGTGGTCAGTATCTATCAAAAGTGGTCCAAGGAAGGAACAGTGGTGAACCAGCTACAGGGTCATAGGTCACTGATGAAGGCTAGACTGTTTGGTCTAATCTCAAAAATTAATGCTGGCTATGATAGATATACTATATTGCCAAAAGTTTTGGGACAACCCTCCGGATCATTGAATTCAGGGGTTGGACTCCTACATCTACACTAGAAAGCCAAAAGTTTTGGGACGTCTGCCTTTCCATGCACATGAATGTAATATGGCGTTGTCCCGCCCTTTACAGCTATAACAGCTTCAACTCTTCTGGGAAGGCTTTCCGCAAGGTTTAGGAGTGTGTTTATGGGAATTTTTGACCGTTCCTCTAGAAGCACATTTGTGAGGTCAGGCACTGATGTTGGACGAGAAGGTCTGGCTCACAGTCTCCACTCTAATTCATCACAAAGGTGTTCTATCGGGTTGAGGTCAGGACTCTGTGCAGGCCAGTCAAGTTGCTCCACACCAAACTCACTCATCCATGTCTTTATGGACCTTGCTTTGGTCACTGGTGTGCAGTCATGTTGGAACAGGAAGGGGTCATCCCCAAACTGTTCCCACAAAGAGCATGAAATTGTCCAAAATGTCTTGGTATGAAGCTGAAGCATTAAGAGTTCCTTTCACTGGAACTAAGAGGCCGAGCCCAACCCCTGAAAAACAACACCTGAACTCAATGTTTTGGAGGGGTGTCCCAATACTTTTGGCAGTATAGTGTATCACTTACCTTATTATTATTATTTTTATTATTATTATAAACATTATTGCACTCTTTCATGGAAACGGTATTCCCTGATGGCTGTGGCCTCTTTCAGCAGGATAATGCGCCGTGACAAAGCGAAAATGGTTCAGGAAAGGTTTGATGACCACAACAACCAGTTTGAGGTGTTTACTCCAAATTCCCCAGATCTCAATCCAATCCAGCGTCTGTGGGATGTTTCGGACATACAAGTCTGATCCATAGAGGCTCCACCTCACAACTTACAGGACTTAAAGGATCTGCTGCTAACATCTTGGTGCCAGATCCCACAGCACACCTTCAGGGATCTAGTGGAGTCCATGGAACCTGCTCTCCTAGTGCAGAAGAACTATTAGATCTGAATTACACCTACATCCTGTTGTATAACGTGTACATGTTTGGTCAGCATTGCACAATGAGACTTTGTGAATATTCTCCAATCCCCATAACTCATCTGCTAGCTACTTCCGAATCTCTTGGTGTAACTCAGACAGGGAGTGTGTTGTCTATGTTAAATGTGCTGTTTGTGTTAAACTTTAACACTGACTAGTTGAAGCAGTAAGAAAGAATTGAGTTCTCAGTTAAATGTGTGCTGCATTAAGATCCTCAGTGTCGGTGTAACACATGAAGAGGATGTCAGAGATGAGTTAATGAATGTCAATTATAAAAACACACATCTGTAGAGGGCTTCCTTTTCCCTTTCCAATGGATATATCTGAACTCTGACACTTCTTCTATCTGAAAATATTATGAATATAATGAATTCAGCTGTATTGGTGTTTGTAATGTTCTGGATGCAAAATAAAAACCCATAGCAGTTTTGTTATTTCAGCAGTGAATTGAGAAATTATTTAATTTCGTTGTATTAACTTAGAGATATATGACACAGTGGTGCCGTGGGTAGTGACTCACAAATCCACAATCTCTGGTTCGATCCTGACTGTGAAACTGTGAGGAGTTTTGCATGTTCTCTCGAGTCTGTATAGAATTCCTCCAGGTTCCATGTCTTTAGGGAAACCGACTATGATGTATTGCTCCCAAGTATGAATAACTGTATCAGTGTGCATGTACACCAGTCAGGCATAACATTATGACCACCTGCCTAATATTGTGTTGGTGCTGCCAAAACAGCCCTGACCCGTCCTGCACTGTGTATTCTGACCCCTTTCTATCAGAACCAGCATTAACTTCTTCAGCAATTTGAGCAACAGTAGCTCGTCTGTTGGATCGGATCTCACGGGCCAGCCTTCACTCCCCACGTGTTTCAATGAGTCTTGACCGCAGTTTTGGAGATGCTCTGATCCAGTGGTCTAGACATCACAATTTGCCCCCAAATTCTTACGCTTGTCCATTTTTCCTGCTTATAACACATCAACTTTGAGGACAAAATGTTGACTTATATATCCCACCCACTAACAGGTGCCTGCAACAGATGTCTGATCTCTGTATATGGTTGCCTAGGATGTTCCCAAAATATTTATTCAAGATGGCTGAATGAACCTTGATCTAAATTAATCAAAAAGGCTGAAAATATTTATCATTTTATTTAGAGACTTTAGAAACACAACATCATTCTTATCATTGAGTTGTTTTTGGTGTTGTTTTTCATACCAAGACTTTTAGGACAATTTCATGCTCTTTGTGGGAACAGTTTGGGGATGACCCCTTCCTGTTCCAACATGACTGTACACCAGTGACCAAAGCAAGGTCCATAAAGACATGGATGAGTGAGTTTGGTGTGGAGGAACTTCACAGAGTCCTGACCTCAACCCCATAGATCACCTTTGGGATGAATTAGAGCAGAGCCTGTGAGTTGAAGCTGTTATAGCTGCAAAGGGCGGGACAACTCCATATTACATTCACGTGCATGTAAAGGCAGATCCCAAAACTTTTGGCAATATAGTGTGTTTTTGTTTACATTTAATAGTGGTAATGTCTCTGAGTTATTTCTTTATCAGTAGGATTAATAATTTGATTCACAAAGATTTAGGTTTCCTTACTTAATTGCTATCCTCTATTGTTTGGCTTTAGCTGTGAGAATAATAGTGATTAAATTGTTAGAAAACATTATCTCCAGTCTATGTACTGTATATTAAGATATTAAAGCCTGATATGTCACTTTTGTCAATTTTATTTATTCACTGATGAGTATAATCGTTCCAGTTGCTTCAAATCTATATCGACCACAGGAAGGACATCATGGCCCTCCGGTCTCACACACTAACTAACCCCATAAGAGACAGGAAAGAGGGACTGAAGCATGAAACCGACCCAAATCCGATTTCAACACGATGCCATAAATGAAAATCATTGACAAGTCCTAGAAAAGCTCTGTTGCATCCTGCCTTTTAGGTATTAACCTGAAATGTATTTCTGTGAATACGACAGACGGCAGCGTCGACGGCTCTATAAATATTAAACATCACCTGCTATTTTTTGACAGGCTGAACCTGAGCGAAGACCTGAGTGTGAGCAGGAAATCCTACAACTCTTCAAGAGCCCCGACGTTCAATAATTCATCCGTTCTGAGGACAGCATGTTTATCGACCAGCGTCTTGTTGCACTTTTCAGACAGAACTGGCAGCACACCCTGACATACTGGTGTGTGTTCTTTAGTTTTGGACTCTGTATAGCATTCCTTGGGCCGACTATTTTAGATCTGAAATGTCAGACCGACTCAACACTACAGGAGATCACTTGGGTTTTCTTCTCGCAGCAGATCTGTCTACTTATTGGCAGCTCCATTGGCGGCGTTTTCAAGAAAACGTGAGTTTGCTGTTGCATTTGTATTGCACCAAATTTGAAACTCCACTATGGAGTTACCAACCAGTTGGACAATTCCAATCTTTCCCAGTCTTTTATTAGTCTCAATAATAATAATAATAATAATAATAATTATTATTATTATTATTATTATTATTATTATTATTATTATTATTATCATCACATGGTACAATAAAACAGCAATTTCCTGAAACGATTTCTTACAGTATTATGATTCTAATTTACTATGGAGTTATTTATGTATTTATTTAGGGTATTTATCTGTCTCTGTCTCTCTCTCTATGTCTGTCTGTATGTCTCTTTCTCTCTGTCTCTGTCTGTCTATGTCTCTCTCTTTATCTCTCTCTGTCTGTCTGTCTGTATCTCTCTCTCTTTCTCTCTCTCTGTCTGTCTGTCTGTCTCTCTCTCTCTCTTTGTTTCTGTCTCTCTCTGCTTGTCTGTCTGTCTCCCTCTCTCTGTCTTTCTCTCTCTCTCTCTCTCTTTGTTTCTCTCTCTCTGTCTCTCTCTCTGTCTGTTTGTCTGTCTGTATCTCTCTCTCTCTCTGTTTCTCAGGTTGCTCAGTGCTCTTTCTGCTCTCTTCCTGTCTTCCCTCCTCATTTCTCTGATCTTTGCCATCATTCCTCTCTGCTACAATGTGCTGCACTTGGCCATAGCCATGGCTGTGTCAGGACTGGCGATGGGCATCATCGATACGATTGCAAACATTCAGCTGGTGGCTCTTTACCAGAAGGACTCCGCCATCTTCCTACAGGTGACTTCACACATCACACATCTGTTGTACATCTGAGACCTCCACATTTTAGCAGACGATACTATAAAAATATTCATTTAAAACATTAGGTAGATACGATAAACTGTAAATCATACACATTATCATGAAATGGGAAATTTTGGACGCTGAAAAGATATTCATGTTGGGGTTAAAATTATGCTTTAAATGGTTGAATGGAAAATTGTGTATAGATTGAATCATCATTTAATGATGAGGAAAAAAACCCAAACGACAGTAATGCTAACAATCCCCTTAAAACTGAGACGAATCTGTTTTATCTGTTTGTTACGAAGAACCTTTTGCGATTTAATCATTTATGCTTAAAGACATCTGTTTAAAGTGTGACAGCACTGCCTTCCTTTTTCCTAGGCATTGCACTTTTTCATCGGCTTCGGTGCTCTCGTGAGCCCTCTGATCGCAGATCCATTCCTTTCAGAGCACTGTCACAGTGTGAACAGCACAGAGCATGAGGCAATAATGCACCACTTCAGACACAGTCTTGCAGGCCTCAGGAGTCCGATGCTTCTGAACCAATCTGGAGAGCATTCTGGAGGAGTCACAGAGCAGTCCAGTGTGTCCTACGCTTTCTGGATCATGGCTGTAATTAATGTAGGATATTGAGAAATCTTCTAATTTAACAACGATCAGTTATAACATTATGACCAGTGAGAGGTGAAGTGAATAAGACTGATGATCTCCTCATCATGGCACCTGTTAGTGGGTGGGATATATTCGACAGCAAGTGAACATTTTGTCCTCAAAGTTGATGTTAGAAGCAGGAAAAATGGACAAGTGTAAGGATTTGAGTTTTGAGTTTGATGAAGGGCCAAATTGTGATGGCTAGACCACTGGATCAGAGCATCTCCAAAACTGCAGCTCTTGTGGGGTGTTCCCGGTCTGCAGTGGTCAGTATCTATCAAAAGTGGTCCATGGAAGGAACAGTGGTGAACCGGTGACAGGGTCATGGGCGGTCAAGACTCATTGATACACGTGGGGAGAGAAGGCTGGCCCGTGTGATCCGATCCAACAGACGAGCTACTGTTGCTCAAATTGCTGAAGAAGTTAATGCTGGTTCTGATAGAAAGGTGGTCAGAATACACAGTGCAGGATGGGTCAGGGCTGCACCAACATAATATTAGGCAGGTGGTCATAATGTTATGCCTGATCGGTGTGTTTTAAAGTAAACCTTGAAAGTGTTTAGATTAAATCATCATTTACTTAACTGTAAAGATTATAATTAATATTATGATTCGTATGAGATGGCGAGAGTTCTGTTCTTGATTACATGCTTCGTAGCTTGTATAAACACCAACTGCCTTCCCTGTGGACTGTACTGGGAAATTCTGGTGTAATATAATACACTTTTAGTTTGCAGCATTGAGAAACCGACATCTTGCAGATGTATCACATGGGAGCCGAACATGGATAGTTTAAAAATGCACAAAGTCAAAGAAATGAGGGGGAAAAAAACCCATGGAACTAAGTAGCCTTCGGGTTGAATAATGCTGCAATAATACAGACGCTTCACAGAGACACAAACAAGACAAAGACAGATGTCTATGTACAGTACACAGACAGATATTTCAAGACAAGACTCCTGAAATGAAGTAAACCTTTTGAGAACATGATCATGAGACATTATTAGGGTGTAGGTGGAACTAAAGAAAACAGGAACCAGGCAGGAAGGTGGAACTGGGCTGGGTCATTTGGGTCAAAAAGTCTGTCTCTTTTGTTCCAGTTGCCAGTACCCATCGCAGTGCTTGTGCTAATGTACTGCGAGAAGCTGATCCCCTGTTGCCCGAATGGCTCTCCACGTCTCCTGGACAAAGATGAGCTGGCCATGCAGACCAACACAACTGAGTGCGCAGAGGCACAAGAGCAAGAATCTGGAGGTACAAATAAAGAACAGAACATGTTTTCCTGATATTTTGATGCTTTAGAGTTTCTGAATGGCTTTTTTTCCCATTTCTCCAGGCCATGGAGACCTTTTCAGCTGCTGTAGGAACGGAAACCTGCGTGAGCTTCCTGCCTCGTTCTTTGGAATTCATATTCTGGGAGGTCTGGTCCTCTTCATGACTGATGGCATTGTGGTGAGCAGTTGGTCATTAGTTACTGTAGATTGACATACACTGATCAGCCGTAAGCACCAAGATGTTAGCAGCAGATCCTTTAAGTCCTGGACATAATGGACTTAAAGTATATTTTGATAGATAATGACCACTGCCACCCCACAAGAGCTTTTTTTTTGGAGATGCTCTGATCCAGTGGTCCATCACAGTTTGATCAAATCCTTACACTTGTCCATTTTTCCTGCTTCTAACATCAACTTTGAGGACAAAATGTTGACTTGCTGCCTAATATATCCCACCCACTAACAGGTGCCATGATGAGGAGATCATCAGTCTTACTCACTTCACCGGTCACTGCTCAGAATGCTATATCTGATCGGTGTAGATATATAGCTTTATGACTCATGTGTAACAGACACTGACTCTTGTTTATAGGGTGCCTATGCTGGTTTTGCGTACACATATGCTGTGTCGTCTCCGATGTCACTGCATGCTAAAACAGCTGGCTATTTACCCTGTATCTTCTGGGCTGCTATCACCGGAGGAAGGTTGATGTCCATTCCACTGGCCTATCGCTTCAGACCAATGTACCTGCTCATGTTTAGTCAGGTAAAAGTTTTGATATAGTTCTACAAATTCAGTTACACACACATGAACACACCTGCTACTAAACTAATCTCTTTATCTGGATGTGTTCCTCAGGTTGGCGTAATAGTGACCGTATTGCTACTGCTGATTTTTTACACTAGTAGCCTGTTCCTCTTTGTGGGGACGTGTTTACTCGGCCTCTTCCTCAGCAGCATCTTTCCATGCATGCTTGCTTACACTGAGGACATTCTAGACTACAAGGGTACGTCATACATATACATTAGATTAGATTAGATTAGATTAGATTAGATTAGATTAGATTAGATTAGATTAGATTAGATTAGATTAGATTAGATTAGATTAGATTAGCATTTTCTTTTGAAGGCAGAGATTAACTAACGGATGAAATCATAAGACTAAACTTCTTGTGCAAAGTCAAGGCCTAGCTTTAGATATTACTCTAAAGTGTCAGAATTCATGCTGTAACCTTGGCGAATTTTTACTCTTGTTTATTTATTTATTTATTTTGGATTTTGGTCTGTAAAATGCTGCTTGTGATGTTTTTCATAAACAGTCACCCACACCTCTTTTCCACATGTTTGTTAGACAAGAAACAGCATCATGAAGGCTGAGTAGCTATTAAAACATTAAAATATTAAACTTATTAAAATATTAAACTTTTTAAAATGTTGCACCCCTAATTGCTTTAGGCATTCTGCCTTCTTTTATTTGTAAATGAAATGGCAAAACTCTCTGGTAATGTTAGAAAATGAGGATGATGTTCAAGGCGGGGAAACACTGGATATTTTTAAATCACTGATCGCAAAGCAACAAACCCTCTGACTCCTCATCACACTGTGTTTTTTCTCCAGGATGTGCCACTACTGTCATAGTGACCTGTGCTGGAATGGGTGAAATGGTCCTCCAGGTCGTGATTGGATCGGTAAGATGTGCAAAATTTGCCAGCCTGTATTTTTCCAGTTCTTTCCCAGAGTTAGTCTAATTATGTCTATGATATCGGCTCTAGATCATCCAGACACGAGGCAGCTACAGTTTCCTCCTCTGTGGCATGATTGCCGGCTGCATTGGATTTGCTCTCTTCTTCAGCCTCATGCTGTGTCACTACTTCCACAGAAACTACCTCAGAGGTAAAATGGATATCTCTCTGACCTTGAAAGTTATCGAACGCTTTACAAACATCACTTTGTATCTACATCTCATCTCCTGTTGCAAATAGGAACATCTAAAAAGACAGCTATGATGGAGCAACCAGATGCAGTGGAGGCTCCGGCAGAGAGAGGAGAGGAGGAAGCAGAAGTGAAAACGGAGGAGAAAATAAAGGATGAAATAGAAATGAAAACCGAGCAGGAAAATGAAGAAAGATAACAGTTTCTATTATTGAAAAATTTGAGGTCCAAACTGATCCTACATACAGGCAGAGTAATATCTGCAAACACAATGTAATGATCCAGGAGTTTCTTTTTGCATGGCATCAAAGTTTAATCATGCCTAAAACATAGTGTTTTTTTAGTTGCATACTAAACCTGTTTTCTGTAAATGAAGACACGGTGAACATATGGCAGGCTTTTCGTTATTTTTTTCAGTGAAAAAGCAGGAGATGCCCATTTGATTCGTACTAGGGGCAATAGACCAGACAAAGGTCAATAGCGTTGGATCATGTTTCCACTATTCTGTATGTACTGTGTGGTCTTATTGCATCACCCAGTCCAGGGGTTCTTTTAAAACTTTTCATCTTATTTATTGTGTTTTGTAAAGGCATTTCACAGCAGTGAATCCAGCCGCATATTATCTCTAAAAGCTGGATGAATGTGGGCCTGTCAGTCCATTTCAGCCACCTAAATTGTTGCATTATCCTTTTGTTGGTATGTAGATGCAGTACAATGGTTTTGCTGTAATAAACTCTTTTAAAAAGATCTCATGGCCTTCACTGTTCTATTATCGAGTTTTATATAAAGTTTAACTAAGTTTAACTAAATAATAAACTTTTAAATAAAGTTTATTATTTAAAAACATTAATTTATTGTTTGCCAGAAAAGCCAACATTTAAGCATGGTGGTGGAAGCATCATGTTGTGGGGATGCATTCCATTAGCAGGAACTGTGATACTAGTCAGGGCTGAGGGCAATTATGGGGCAGTCCGAGAAGAAACTGTTCCAGTCTGCAGGAAACATGAGACTGGGTTAGAGGATCACCTTCTAACAGCACAACAACATGCTTCACTGGAGTGTGTTAGAATGGCCAAGTCAAAGATTCTCAGGACTGATTGAACTCCTGATAGCCAGTGGTCTCCATCTTTTCTGACAGGGCTTTAGCAATTTTTCCATGAAGGAAACGAGAACAGAGACATACCCCAGAAAACTTGCAGCTGTAAAAGCAGCCAAACAATTGACCCGGGGGAATGACAGCGGGAAGGGGAGTGATTGGTATAGAGGCTGGTGGAAAGTCTCTGTAGTATCCAGGTGAGATTATCTGTTGCAGTAGGAAAGTCAATTATCTCTAAGATGAAGAACCAGAAACAGCCAGTTCTTCAGGAGCAGAGTAACCAGGATCAACCAGGCCAGAAGTAACAGCAACCAGCATATCGTCAGGTAACTATGAGTTAAAAAGGATGCATAGAGTGATCAGAGTGCAAGCCTGGACTCTGGTCGATCTAGCTATGACATCATAACTAAAAGATTGAGCTAAAAGACATAAAGCATCCCAGTATGTCATTGAAAAACAAACCTGAGTAATCACACAAAACTCCCCATGCTCATGAAAAAGTCTGACTAAACAAATAAGCTTTCAACCAAACCTTAACCTAGAGTCCTGAACAGCAAACAATATTCCATAAGTACACTGTATTGCCAAATGTTTTGGGACGTCTGTCTTAACATGCACATGAATGTAATATGGAGTTGGCCCACCTTTTGCAACTTCAACTCTTCTGGGAAGGCTTTCCACAAGGTTTAGGAGTGTGTTTATGGGAATTTCACCAGTCCTCTAGAAGCACATTTGTGAGGTCAGGCACTGATGTTGGACGAGAAGGTCTGGCTCACAGTCTCCGCTCTAATTCATCCCAAAGGTGTTCTATGGGGTTGAGGTCAGGACTCTGTGCAGGCCAGTCAAGTTCCTCCACACCAAACTCACTCATCCATGTCTTTATGGACCTTGCTTTGGTCACTGGTGTACAGTCATGTTGGAACAGGAAGGGGTCATCCCCAAACTGTTCCCACAAAGAGCATGAAATTGTCCAAAATGTCTTGGTATGAAGCTGAAGCATTAAGAGTTCCTTTCACTGGAACTAAGAGGCCGAGCCCAACCCCTGAAAAACAACACCTGAATTCAATGTTTTGGAGGGGTGTCCCAAAACCTTTGTCAATATAGTGTATCACTTACCTTATTATTATTATTTTTATTATTATTATAAACATTATTGCACTCTTTCATGGAAACGGTATTCCCTGATGGCTGTGGCCTCTTTCAGCAGGATAATGCGCCGTGACAAAGCGAAAATGGTTCAGGAAAGGTTTGATGACCACAACAACCAGTTTGAGGTGTTTACTCCAAATTCCCCAGATCTCAATCCAATCCAGCGTCTGTGGGATGTTTCGGACATACAAGTCTGATCCATAGAGGCTCCACCTCACAACTTACAGGACTTAAAGGATCTGCTGCTAACATCTTGGTGCCAGATCCCACAGCACACCTTCAGGGATCTAGTGGAGTCCATGGAACCTGCTCTCCTAGTGCAGAAGAACTATTAGATCTGAATTACACCTACATCCTGTTGTATAACGTGTACATGTTTGGTCAGCATTGCACAATGAGACTTTGTGAATATTCTCCAATCCCCATAACTCATCTGCTAGCTACTTCCGAATCTCTTGGTGTAACTCAGACAGGGAGTGTGTTGTCTATGTTAAATGTGCTGTTTGTGTTAAACTTTAACACTGACTAGTTGAAGCAGTAAGAAAGAATTGAGTTCTCAGTTAAATGTGTGCTGCATTAAGATCCTCAGTGTCGGTGTAACACATGAAGAGGCAATATAGTGTATTAGTAGTGGGAAGTGGTAGCTGTTGGAGGTGTCGGAGTATTGGATTGATTGGAAGGTTGTGAGTTCTGCCACTGCTGGGACTATGAGCAAAGCCCTTAACCCTCAACTGCTCAGTTGTATAAATAAAAAAGTCACTCTGGATAAGGATGCCTGCAGGAAATGTGGGGGATGTGGTAGCTTAGTGGTTCAGATGCTGGACCACTGCTTGGAAGGTTGTGAGTTCAAATCTCAAGTCCATCAAGCTGCCACTGCTTGAGAAATGCCCTTAACCCTCAGCTGTATAAGTTAGATAGGGGCATCTGCCAATTGCCACAAATGTAAATATTTATGACTGACCATACAGGGCTGCAAGATGTTGAGGAATATTACAGATCTTGCAACTTCAATATATTTGACCACTGAAATGTTTGGTGGTTGTTATTCATGTTCAACACTAGATGTCAGGCCTTAGATACTTTCAGCTGTCCAGACACCACAGTTTATAATGGATCACTTCAGAACTGTTAGTCTAAGTCTAAAAGGGTAAAGCTGAGACATAAATGATGCCTCTATCATTTTTTATTGGCAAAAGCTTTCCTCATGTGTTGCAAAAAAAAAAAACCCTGGACGTTTATCCAACTGCAGTGACTGAATGCAGAGAAATATACTGGAGAATATACAATCACACTGAACCTGTACCACAGACAAATATTACTATAGTAACTAAATATATAACCATTAAAACAGGAATACAGCCAAATCTCTGTCCACAGCTGGATGACATTTAGCAGACATGTTTAAAGAAATACCCACGTTTGTCATATTATCCCTGGGAAGACTGCTTATTGTCATAATTATTAATCCAAAATGATTGCACACCAGTGCACAAAGCAAGGTCCATAAAGACATGGATGAGTGAGTTTGGTGTGGAGGAACTTGACTGGCCTCAACCCCATAGAACACCTTTGGGATGAATTAGAGCGGAGACTGTGAGCCAGACCTTCTCGTCCAACATCAGTGCCTGACCTCACAAATTCTAGAGGAATGGTCGAAAATTCCCATAAACACACTCCTAAACCTTGTGGAAAGCCTTCCCAGAAGAGATGAAGCTGTTATAGCTGCAAAGGGCGGGACAACTCCATATTACATTCATGTGCATATACAAAAGTGCAAGGGGCAGGTTTGGATTGCCTGAGGACTTTCATTTATTTGATTAGGACTATTTATTTAATATATGATTAGATCGGGGCATTAAGACTCTCCTAATAATTCAGTGTTGAATAGCGTGATTATCAGTATTATCAATACAAATGCATGCATGAAAATTGGTTTACTTTTTAATATCATTGCACCCTAGCTATGTAGCACACATCTGTTATATTTTTATAACACCACGATGCCAGCCAAGAAGACCTTTCCAATGAATTGAGTATAAAACCACAATGTCAGTGTGCTTCCAGAATCCTGTATCCCCGAGACCACATCCACCACAAATCAATCTTTTACACTGTGACACACCAAGGCAGCCTATCTATCTCGCTGCCTCAAGGCAAACGCAAGCCTACATCCTCGGCTTTATCAGAAAGCCAATCTCACTCCTCTAAACAAGATAAATCAGGCCATGACAGGCGTGAGAATGGGCTTCAGCGGGCTGTGTGCAAGCAGGGAGCCGTTCAGCCGAGAGTTCTGGACTTTTCTGTCTCTCTCCTGCTGCTGCTCTGGCTTTCTGACCTCTACGCTGTAAAAACGGACGATGCCACTAATTCAACGGCGTGTTCAGAAAAAAATAAATCTCCATGTTACATGGCTTAAAAAAACATTTCTATATGACGGGACATGTCATATCAGTCATTTACAATACATCTATAGGTTCTTGCAGAAAGGTGTACCAGAATCACCAGGTTTCAGACTGGCTTTTAACAAACACTCTTAAATCTTCCCTTTAAGTGAACACAAATGTTATTTCGCTTGGGCTCACTGGAGGAAACACTAATGGTTCTACAGTATATAGAATCCTGTAGCAGCTGGTTTCCCTTTCAGAACCATGTTGAAACCTTTTAGTAGAAGCTTTTATTTAAAAATAAAGAAATAAATAACATAACATAATAAAAGTGCCTAATAATTTGGTTCACAGTCAGGTTTAGTTCATAGTCATATTACGATTTTTGTAAGTTTTACCCCTAGCTGTTACAGACTATGCTAACCCTATACGGAAGCGCCCTTTTTAAAAGGGATCTCAGGGTTTGCTAAACGATTTCAACCCTATTAGGTCTCCAAAGCAAGCTGAATGTATAACTGAAATGCATTTCTTTCTTCGGAGACTATACACTGACCAGGTATAACATTATTATAACAACCTAATATTGTGTTGGTGCTGCCAAAACAGCCCTGACCCGTCCTGCACTGTGTATTCTGACCCCTTTCTATCAGAACCAGTATTAACTTCTTCAGCAATTTGAGCAACAGTAGCTCGTCTGTTGGATCGGATCACACGGGCCAGACTTCACTCCCCACGGGCATCAATGAGCCTCGGCCGCCCATGACCCTGTCGCCGGTTCACCACTGTTCCTTCCATGGACCACTTTTGATAGATACTGACCACTGCAGACCGGGAACACCCCACAAGAGCTGCAGTTTTGGAGATGCTCTGATCCAGTGGTCTAGCCATCACAATTTGGTCCTTCGTAAAACTCAAAGCTCAAATCCTTACACTTGTCCATTTTTCCTGCTTCTAACATCAACTTTGAGGACAAAATGTTGACTTGCTGCCTAATATATCCCACCCACTAACAGGGGCCATGATGAGGAGATCATCAGTCTTATTCACTTCACCTCTCAGTGTTCACAATGTTATGCCTGATCAGTGTATATGAATGTCTTTGTCTTTGTTCCAAACTGCATTGATTTTCCACATGGTCACTGTCAAGCATCATTGGTTCTCAGTTAATGCACTACTGAAAGGTTTATTGATTTTTAATATGTCAAAACTGTAATCATTACCCTGATAAGACAGAGCCAGTTATATTTGTATTTAATGCTTTGGGTGAAGGAAGGGAAATAAACATTGTCTTGTTTCCTGATTGCAGATTTTGACTGATGGTTTAAAATAAGGGGAGTGAATTAAACGTCCATAAAGATCTGAGGCAGTGAAGGATGACCTTTAACACAAGAGCAAGCCCGTGTTTTGATCCACCTGACACAGTGGCTGTCAATTGAACAGCCAGATTTATGAGGGATGCTCTGATGGACTTGGATGGCGGTTAAACCGAGCAGGCTGGCAGAGGCGAGATAACACAGCCTGTAGCCCTACAGAGACAGTGCCCTTGTTTCAGTGATGAGGTGTCTTTGCTGTTTTCCTTTCAGGTCTAAATGAAAGACGAAGGCATTGATAATCGGCTTCAAACACTTTGCACAAAACCAGCTTAGCGAGAATCGGAGACAATGAGAACGGAATCGCACTGAGGAACCTTATAATGTCCGCTTATATATCATGATTACTTCACAATACGATTAGACTCACTAAAACGCCAGTGACACAATTAGCGCACTCAAACTGATTGTTAACGACTAATCATAATCATCTCATTTGATATGGAAAAGAGAGTGCAAGCAGTGTCACAGCTCCCAGACTGTCTGGATGGGTCTTTTCTCTGCTGACGAGCGTTTCATTATGATGCCACCTCACCTCAGGAGTCTCCATCCCCCAGCCAAGCCCATGCTTAAAATAGAGCCCAGACAGCCTGGATCAAAGAATACTGACAGCTGAGAAACACCACACTCTTGTATTGATTTGGTCGCCTATCCGAAAGAAACACGTAAATGTAAGCAGCTCACAGAAAAAATTATTCATGTAAAACATTTTGAGCTTATTGTGCTGTTTCAAGAGATTTGCTCTACAAGATGTACAAATGTAGTTCACACAGAAAGCAGATAGATATATAAGAAAAAAACAGACAGAGGACAAATTAAAGGAAAAAGCAGTGGCTCTGTCATGCAGTGAGGATTATATTGGGAGAATTTTTGGTTGCCTTAGCTTGGGTCCACTTATTTACTTAGAGGCAGGAGTCACTACAAATCAACACAAAATCTTTATGACTGATCTCATGACCCTTAATCTATGATCAGTCTGATCCTGGTCTCATCCAGGATGACAACGCGTCCATTCACAGGACATGAAAGCCCAGTGAGAATAAAACAGAGGTAAATCATATGCTATGGTCTTAACAGTCATGGGTTTTCACCAACTGAACTACTATTGGAGATTAGGGACTGAAGTGATAGACAGCACTCTCCGACATCATGAATTCAAATGAGGGAAGCCGAAAGTCTTCAAAAAACGCTTCTCCTTTTCTTTTCATGAGCATCGTAGAGGTTATTCACAGACATATACGGTCTAATCTGATTTAAATAGACTACTTTTCATAATGTCTACATCATTGTCCTTTAGTTTTAAGTAGCTTGGCTCCTTAGTTCCAGTGAAAGGAACTCTTAATGTTTCAGCTTCATACCAAGACATTTTGGACAATTTCATGCTCTTTGTGGGAACAGTTTGGGGATGACCCCTTCCTGTTCCAACATGACTGTACACCAGTGACCAAAGCAAGGTCCATAAAGACATGGATGAGTGAGTTTGGTGTGGAGGAACTTGACTGGCCTGCACAGAGTCCTGACCTCAACCCCATAGAACACCTTTGGGATGAATTAGAGTGGAGACTGTGAGCCAGACCTTCTCATCCAACATCAGTGCCTGACCTCACAAATGCACTTCTAGAGGAATGGTCAAAAATTCTCATAAACACTCTCCTAAATCTTGTGAAAAGCCTTCCCAGAAGAGTTGAAGCTGTTATAGCTGCAAAGGGCGGGACAACTCCATATTACATTCATCCCAGTTTTGGTCTGGCTCGCAGTCTCCACACTAATTCATCCCAAAGGTGTTCTATGGGGTTGAGGTCAGGACTCTGTGCAGGCCAGTCAAGTTCCTCCACACCAAACTCACTCATCCATGTTTACAAATTTCCCAGATCTAAAGTATACCTAAAGATACCTAAAGTATCTGCTGCTAACATCTTGGTGCAGGTAAAGGCAGATGTCCCAAAACTTTTGGCAATGTAGTGTATCTGACTCCAAATCACCACACACATTGACCCGACTCACTCAGTCTATTGATCAGACTTAAAATAACTGTAAAAAAAAAAACAAAAAAAAAAAACAGGGCAAATACTTCAGACTGGATGATGAGGTGGACTGTAGTCAGAGTAGAGTACAAATGACAAGGTTCTCACATGGAACATCTCATCAGCTTCAGTTTCAAAGCTGAGTGCATCTACATCCATTGTTTCTTATCACACATGGTGACATCAGCGTGACTCCTCAAGTCGAAACACTCCATTATTATACATTATTATATTCTAATTTTTCATTTGACATTTTCTATTCAGCTTTAATATAAAACATATATAAAAATGGATGTCTTATCCCTATTATTATGTTTTGTAACCTTTTCCATGTTAATGATTCTAAGCTCATAGCTTTAGATAAGCATTTCTCCCAGACTTCAGCTGCACGTGTCCACAGAACTAACACGGCTCTGAGGAGTTTACCTGACCTTGACTCTAACTTCAGACTCCATCTGTTTCTGATAAGACTTGCAATACTAAGGATGTTATTTTTAATTCATCAGCGACACAAAGACAGACACCAAACAGATTGTCTTGTTAAAACCTTACTTCATTAAACCAGTAACAGAAATGGTGTTCAAAACTACTCATGATATCACCTCATCCTTTTACAATGACACAAAATTCATATAGGACTATAAAACTATCCCACCGTAGACAGTTAGGCCCTGATCTGACAACCATTTGATAGCTAATGTTAGCTATGCTTGCCGCTAGCTTGTGGAGTGTCCATTTAGTAAGCTTTCGAATTAATTCCATTATCCTAATGGCTAAAATGAACATCATCTTTGTATCTACCTAGCTAGTTGAAGCCTAAGGTTTACATACACCTAGTCTTCTAAAATGTCTTTATATGCTGTAGCATTATGATTTCTCTTCACTAATGCTAATAGAGCTAGCGCAAACCTGTTCCAGCATGACACAAAGCAAGGTTCATAAAGATATGGTTTAAAAGCTGTCGTATGAAAGGTCTCAATTGTCCTGCTCAGAGCCCTGACTTCACCCTACTAGGAATACCTTTGAGAGCATTTGGACCAGTGCACGAATGGGCAAATCCCCACAGTCACACTCCTCTTCACTTTTCAATAAGCAATGGTCAGGTCTCAACATACATTTGACCATATTATGTAGATCCCAGGACTGAATGGACTTTGGTCCAGAAGGTGCACCTCAAGACAACAACAAAGGAGCTCAGAATTATTTAAAAGTAAAAGAAAATCTAAACACTTCTTAACTGATAAGTATTCACCCCCAGAGTAAATCCGTAATGCACCAATTATAGCTTTATGTTGTATTGATTTTGGCATGTTCTCCCTCAAAGTTTCTCCAAATCTCCAAAATTAGATGGATGTTGGTCAGCAGTCCAAGGTCGAGCCTTAAAATTGGGCTTAGATGCAATTTTCTGGCTGACTGGAAAAGATTATCTTAATAAACTGCTTGTATTTGGCTCTGCTCATAAGAAGATTTCCAGTTCCTCCTGCTGAAAAACAACTCTAGACCATGATGCTACCATCACCGTACATGATGTTTGGTCTTTGGCAAAAAATAACAGTTTGCACTTTTACACCAAATGTCTGGAAAAACCTCAGAGGCCAGATCTATGAAGAGCTGATCATATGGTTGATGTCTCCTCAGCTTCTTCTGTTTCAGCCAGTGAGCTTTGTCTCAATTTCACAATCATAGCTGACCACTTGGATACTTCGATGACAATTGCCCTTCCGGCCTGTCTTAGTTTCCCAGATTGTTATATTGGATTTTATAGTACTTTTTTGTTTTAAAAAATCTTTTTATAATAACCTTTTGCAATTTTCCCTTCTAACAACTTAGGCTTCCCATGCAGTTCCTTGGTCCTTATGACAGGAGGACTAATTTGATCTACTGTTGTGAAAATGACCTCAGACTGAACACAAAATAATTTAATGAAATTAAATACTACCTGTCTGAATATGGAGTTGAATATGATGCTGCAATACGGTGAAAAGAGAAATATTCATGGGGGGTGAATACTTTATGGAGGCACTGTACATCGACTATTAAGAGAATTCTACATCACCATGGCATGAATGCCTGTCAAGCAAGGAAGAAAGCTCCTACTCTAGGACTAGCATAATAAATCCAGGCTGAAGTTGGGAGCTGATCACCAGGATGAAGACCTAGATTTTTTGTTGACCTGTGCTCTGATCCAGTGGTCTAGCCATCACAATTTAGCCCTTTGTCAAACTCAAAGCTCAAATCCTTACACTTGTCCATTTTTCCTGCTTCTAACATCAACTTTGAGGACAAAATGTTCACTTGCTGCCTAATATATCCCACCCAGTTGCCTTGGTGCCATGATGAGGAGATCATCAGTCTTATTCACTTCACCTGGCGAGGAAGGAGGAAGGAGGATTATCTAAAAATACTGATGCAAAACATCAGCCAGGAAGTTGAAACATGGAAACATCTTCCAGCATTTTAATTATCCTAACCATAATACTAAAGTTGAAAAAAATGGCAGAAGGACAACAAAGTAAAAGCAGTGGAGTGGCCATCACAAAACCCTGACCTGAATTCTATTATAAAAAAAAAAATGTGTGGACTGAACTGAAAACGTGTGTCCAAGCAAGGCGGCCAACAAAGTTACACCAGTTTTTAAAAGGAGAAAAAGAACAAAAGGGGAGAAATAGACAAAAATTCTAGCAAGGTATTGTGAGAAGCTTAGACAAGGCTGCCCCAGGCATTTGTTTGAAGTTTAGCATTTAAGTGCAATGCCATCAAATACTAACAAAGTGTATGTATACTTTTGACCCATGGAAAATTCAATACAGCACATAAAAGCTGTGTACCTCTCTCTAAGCAAATAAATAAACTTAAAAAAAAAAATTGTATATAATAATAGGAGGTATGAAAGAGTCATTAACTCATTTGAACTGTGATAAACCCAAGGTGACTCAAAGCACAAAGCTTGCAAGAGTTTGCAAAATCCTCTGCAAATATAATATACACAGGTTGGTTCACATCCCTACAGAATTATTTATTATAGTGGTATATTGTATAATATATTATAGACATGACATGTGCATACTGTCCTATGTATGTAATGGTCAATATATATATATATACACACACAATGATCTGGCAGACCATTATGAGCACTAAGAGGTGAAGTGAATAAGACTGATGATCTCATCATGGCACCTGTTAGTGGGTGGGATATATTAGGCAGCAAGTCAACATTTTGTCCTCAAAGTTGATGTTAGAAGCAGGAAAAATGGACAAGCGTAAGGATTTGAGCTTGAGTTTGACGAAGGGCCAAATTGTGATGGCTAGACCACTGGATCAGAGCATCTCCAAAACTGCAGCTCTTGTGGGGTGTTCCCGGTCTGCGGTGGCCAGTATCTATCAAAAGTGGTCCAAGGAAGGAACAGTGGTGAACCGGAGACAGGGACATGGGCGCTCAAGGCTCATTGATGCACGTGGGGAGTGAAGGCTGGCCCGTGTGATCCGATCCAACAGACGAGCTACTGTTGCTCAAATTGCTGAAGAAATTGCTGGTTCCATATTGTTATGCCTGATCAGTATATATTTGCACACTTCCTATACAATGTTCTTTCAACTGCTCTGAGAAAGGAGCCTGGAGGAATTTGTGTGCTGTGGGAAGTTGCTAGCCGTTAGTGTGAAGCTGAAGTGCTTTATTGTGAAGCCTGTTAGCAGTGTGAAGGTGGACTAACCCCAATGCACTAATTCTCTCTCCTTAACTGCCACGCCACTGTTACATGACGAGTGCAGCAGACAGCGGGAGATGGTGAGAACATTTAAAGATCAGTTCTCTCTGCTTGGCTTGAACCTATGGGGTTGTGACAGCTTCCTGTGGAAGATGGAATAGGAAACAACTGCTCAGACTTTGACTAAATGTTTTGGTGGCAGGACACTGCCACTGTGTCTTATACTGCCTAACAGAAGGGGGGGGCGACATTGCAATGCATTGCATCATGGAGTGTTTTGTTTGTGTTTATATTTGTGTGATATTTGTGAGCTACAGTAAAGAATAGGCATATAAAGAATAGATAAAGGGTTTATTTTTTCAAATGGCCACAAACTGTGGAATATTCTGATAATGTGAAATGTCAATTTTATGTCTTTCTCTCTCTCTCTCTCTCTCTCTCTCTCTCCATAGAGAACTAGTGCAAGCCGATGCATAGTAATGAACTAAGCTGGTGTGTCTTTTTGACAGAGAGAGAGAGAGAGAGAGAGAGAGGCTGAGGAGGGGGGCAAGGACAAGTGTGTGTGTGTGTGTGTGTGTGTGTGTGTGTATTGATGCAGTGAGAGCTGTGAGGATAAAGCAGAGAGCAGTGAAGGGATGCAGAGGAGAATGGAGGGAGCCAAATAATCCCTCTGTCTGTGTACTCTTTCACTCGTTCCTTTCATTTCTTTCTCCCTCCTGTTAGCAGACGGACAGTCCTGAAGATGACTCACTGTAGAACTCAAATTCATTGCAATTTCTCTCTCTCTCTCTCTTTCTCTTTCTTTCTTTCATTCATTTTTTTTGTTTTTAAAAATCCAGTAATGCTACAGGGTGTCCTAGAGGGCCCTGGAGAATTTCTGTTAAAGAGGCATTTGAGAAAAGAGCTGGGAAAAAAAAAGAAAAAGAGGAAGAAGAAGAAGAAGAAGAAGAGTGGGACCAGGAAAAGAGGCTGAAAGAAGAGAAGCACGCAGGAGGAAAGGAATGTGGCTCTGAGGACGGAAGAGCACCTGCTGCCCTTCACAACCTATTTCCTGGGCTAAAGAAATGATACAGAGGGAAAAAAGGCCAGTGAAGAAAAGATCTCTTTCTCTCCAATCCTGACATGATGCACTTCTAAACCAACTGAATTCTTCTCCACATGGAAGTGAGTTTCGGCGGTACGTCATGAAATGTTTATATGTTAAAGGATAGCTTGGGATGTTTAAAAAACATGTCGAATTGGAGTCTAAAACTCAGCACCTGATGGCTTGTGGAGCTCAAATATCACTTAGAGTCCCAGTCTCAAGGGGCGGGTAGGGGGCAGCGACATATAAAAGCACTCCCCCCTTTTCTTTCTGTATTCTTTCCATCTAAGTGGCAGGGGCAACCAGCCAAAGCTGAAGCACAAGGGCTCATTGACGAAAATAAGAATGACGCTTGAAGCTGGGGCCCGATCTCGCCCTCTCTCTTTTCCTTTATTCTGCTCTTAAGGAAAGTTTAAACTCCTCTTCTTCTTCTTTTATTTTTTATTTTCATTCAACTCACCAAGCCATGCAGGATGCTTTGAGGTAAATATATATATATATATATATATATATATATATATATATATATATATATATATATATATATATATAAAACTCAATATTTATTTAGAATTGCACAATGGGTATTTCTGGCCAGATTTGAAATCTTAGTTGTTTATCTGTGAAACAGTCTCATGCTGTCCGTCTGTGACACGCTTGACCGCACGCAGAAGATGTGGAAATGCAGGTAAGTGCTTATTATTTTTCTATCTTGTTAGCCACAATGAATGATTAAAGTTTGTAATGAAAGATATTAATATGAAAGTATATAAATATATATATTTCATTAAATGTCCTGAAATATAACGGCTAAACAGTCGCTCAGGCAGTCTCATCATGACTTATCTCTCATTCTCTCTTCCCCCCTTATCTATCTATCTATCTATCTATCTATCTATCTATCTATCTATCTATCTATCTATCTATCTATCTATCTATCTATCTATCTATCTATCTATCTATCTATCTATCTATCTATCTATCTATCTATCTAACCCTCTCTCATTCTCTCTCTCTTTATCTATCTATCTATTATCTATCTCTCCATCTATCTATCTGTTATCTATCACTCTCTCTCTCACTCTATCTCTCTCTATCTCAATCTCTCATTTTCTCTCATTCTCTCTCTCTCTCTCTCTCTCTCTCTCTCTCTCTCTCTTTAAGCATATTATTCCTTAAATATGAGATGTGTGCTGCTCTAATAAAGAAGAAATCTGTAAAAGATAATAAAGTAGCTGACGTAGTTTCTGTGCTGCTACTGTATATGTTTACGTAACGATACCGGAGTGATGCTTTCCACACAAAAAGGTGGATGAGTTTATTATACACTTTTACTGACCTCAAACTGTAACAATAACATTCTGTATTGGAAGCAAGGTTTCGGAAATTAATTACAGAGCTTATATCCGGGTGGATATTTAAGTTTAATTATAGTTGGTAATATAATCTGTATAATCTAGTAGTATAATCTGTGACTAGTGACCTTACTTTTAAATTCATACTAAGTTGGACTGTTTGACCCAAAAACTCAGCAGGCTCTGTGTGTAACCTTCATGAAGAAACACGATGGGTGTGCTGCTGGAAAATAATCATCCACAGGTTGATTGATCCAATGACACACTGAATGTGACTAGTTTTTTGTTCCTTACATCACAGCAATATCAGAATTACAGCATTTTATATATTTATCTATACACCGATAAGTATATTATCCTGACCACTGACCGGTGAAGTGAATAAGACTGATGATCTCCTCATCATGGCACCTGTTAGTGGGTGGGATATATTAGGCAGCAAGTCAACATTTTGTCCTCAAAGTTGATGTTAGAAGCAGGAAAAATGGACAAGCGTAAGGATTTGAGCTTTGAGTTTGATGAAGGGCCAAATTGTGATGGCTAGACCACTGGATCAGAGCATCTCCAAAACTGCAGCTCTTGTGGGGTGTTCCCGGTCTGCAGTGGTCAGTATCTATCAAAAGTATCCTTTAAGATCCTGTAAGGATCATTCATTTGATTCATCTATGTACAAGAAGAAAGAAAAAAGGTTTACCTTCATTTATTGGCTAAGATTTTCCACATCATGGTTTCATTCCGGTTAAATCACACAAAGCTTCTTCAGAGCAGAGTCCAACAGCTGATCCCTTTAAAGACGTCCATTAGAAGGGACCTTTGAAGTGTGCTACTTCACATATTAATGAAGCACGCCCTATATAATGTACATGTGAATACTTAAATGGGGGAGAAGGACCGGAGCAGAGACAACGGGACTCGTGGGCAGGCGGAGATTTGCATGGGAAAGGCAATTATGTTTGTGTTATTAACATCAGGATCTGGGCTTAATGCACAGATGGAGTAGTTTGGCAGGCTTTCAAGTTAAAAACATCAGCTGTTATTGGGAGAAAACAACAATGAATTCAAATTAGAGAAAGAATATGGGGTCATATTTTGTTTGTATAAAAGTTTCCTATCAATTACATTTTAAAGCAAAGCCTATTCTTATTTAACACAATTTCTTGCCAGAGAAGATTTTTCTTTTCAAACAAGCATCACTTTCCTGTAACACAAGGTCTTTAACCCTTTCACACATCCCTCAACACGGACAAGCAACTAACATGAAAGATCTGCTGGTAATGTCACATCTGGGTGAATATTTACATACACTATATTGCCAAAAGTTTTGGGACACCTCTTCAATTCATTGAGTTCAGGTGTTGTTTTTCAGGGGTTGGTCTTGGCCCCTTAGCTCCAGTGAAAGGAACTCTTAATGCTTCAGCTTCATACCAAAACATTTTGGACAATCTCATTGGTCAGACATAGGTCAATTTGGGGGTGGCCCCTTCCTGTTCCAACATGACTGAACATCAGTGCACAAAGCAAGGTCCATAAAGACATGGATGAGTGAGTTTGGTGTGGAGGAACTTGACTGGCCTGCACTGACTGTGAGCCAGACCAAAACTGGGACCTTTCCAGGCACATGAATGTAATATGGAGTTGTCCCGCCCTTTGCAGCTATAACAGCTTCAACTCTTCTGGGAAGGCTTTCCACAAGGTTTAGGAGTGTGTTTATGGGAATTTTTCACCATTCCCCTAGAAGGACATTTGAGAGGTCAGGCACTGATGTTGGATGAGAAGGTCTGTCTCACAGTCTCCGCTCTAATTCATCCCAAAGGTGTTCTGTGGGGTTGAGGTCAGGACTCTGTGCAGGCCAGTCAAGTTCCTCCACACCAAACTCACTCATCCATGTCTTTATGGACCTTGCTTTGGTCACTGGTGTGCAGTCATGTTGGAACAGGAAGGGGTCATCCCCAAACTGTTCCCACAAAGAGCATGAAATTGTCCAAAATGTCTTGGTATGAAGCTGAAGCATTAAGAGTTCCTTTCACTGGAACTAAGGGGCCGAGCCCAACCCCTGAAAAACAACACCTGAACTCAATGATCTGGAGGGGTGTCCCAAAACTTTTGGCAATATAGTGTACCTTTCATAAGAAAATAAACAATTATCCTTTTAAGACACTCAAGTTATTGATTGCCAGTTAATTAGGTTTCTTTAAATATTATTTTTTGGCAAATAAGTCCAAAAATAATCTGCTAATCTGAGAATAAAATATTCTAATTAGCTATTTAATATGATCACCAGTTAAGAAAAAAAAAAAAATTAAAGTACATGAATTTTAGCACTAAAATTGTCACCATAATCAAGGTCTTCAGCAACTTCTCCACTTTAAAATTAAATATTGATCATAATGCCATAACTGTGATCGTATTACAAAGGAAATAGATAAATGTTAATGCAATGATACATGAATAGGTGAAATATGTGATGTTTTAATGAAACAAACATTGCACAGGCAGAGATTCAGTTATATGGTAGGAGTCATTACAGTGACCGTATTGACCATTTACTATGCTCTTACATACTCTATGATATGATATTGATGTATCTGTGCATCCAAACAATAATGTGATTACAGATTGCACTTGTAGCATAGATGATATTCCTAGATCACAAATATTACAAGAGAATTGAAGATTACTTTATAATATCAGAAGAAAATAGCAATAAGACACGTTTGTGTGTGTGTGTGTGTGTGTGTGCACGTAAATGTTCTGTTCTTCCCCAACCTGTTGAAATGATCAACGACCTATATTTCTAACAGGACATACACTCACTGGCCAGTTTAATAAGAACACCCGTACCCCTGCGCCTTTATCTAGTTGGCCAATAATGTGGCAGCAGCACAAGACATCAAATCAAGCAGATACAGGTCAAGAGCTTTAGTTAATGTTCACGTAGAACCCTGGAAACAAGAAAAAATATGTGACCCTGGTTACTTTGACCATGGCATAACTGTTCATGCCAGAAACTGGACAGGCACGGCGAATCTTCAGCTGTCTAAGTTGTGTGATCATCTGCCCACTGTACCCTCAGATTCCTGTTCTTGGCCGTCAGGAGTAGAACACAGTGTGGTCTGGCCACCTAGCTGTTGTAGTACATCTGCCTCAAGGTTTGGCATATTGTGTATTCTGAATCATTGACATGTTGTGCAGAACTGAACTGCTGCTCTACTGATAAAATGGCCAGTGTGTGTGTGTGTATGTGTGTATGTGTATGTATATATACTTGATATATGTTTTACCTGATAGCTTTGTGACTAGAATTTTTTGGATTTCCGAGCATCAGCATTATCTCTTTCTTTGCTTTTCCCGATATCTTGACCTTGTTTCTGGTCAGTTGGTAAAAAGTATTTTCAACAATTTTGTCAATAAAATTTTATTATATTTGTGAGTGGGCAGCATGGTGGCTTAGTGGTTAGCACTGTTCCCTCACAGCCAGAAGACTCCCGGGTTCGAACAGGCAGGGGACCTTTCTGTGTGGAGTTTGCTCTGGGTACTCCGGTTTCCTCCCATAGTCCAAAAACATGAACATTAGGTTGACTGGTAATTATAAATTACCTATCATAGGAGTGAGTGTGTGTGGTTGTCTATCTATATGTGGCCCTGCGATGGACTGGTCCAGGGTGTACCCCTGCCCAATGTGTGCTGGGATAGGCTTCAGCAGATCCCAGTGACCCTAATTAGGAATAAAGCAGGTATAGAAAATGGATGGATGGATATTTGAGAGTGCTTTGTAAATGCTTATATTATTTGAATGGCAAATAAACCAAGCGAGCTCACTAATGTTCTCTGAATATGTTTCAGGAGCCTCATGGATTTGGTTTTTAAAGCTCCATTAACTCAATGTATATTTCTGTATAAGCAATGGCGCTAGAGACATTATGACAGGGCAATAGAAGAAATAAACACAAAAGCTCGATTTTTATTGCCGCTGCCAGAGAACAGAGGAATAAAAGGAATACCAATTAAATAATAAAACACAAATGTTAGCACAGAGCTAGTCAGAGCACAATGTTCGGATACTAAGCTTAGTTTGACCTAGCTTAGAATAAAATGAGTGGACGATAGCCATCATGCCGTGTAACGTCCTTTAAAAGGAATCAAATGAAGGGATTGATGTCATTATCAGCTACCACAATCCACAAGTTTGGTTTGCGTTTAACTGTTTAGTAAAAGGATGGGTGGATTATGTGGATCTGCTGAGCTGCCCTGGCAGCAACCATGATCAGTGAGGTCATTTTCAAAGTCTTTTGTCTGAAGCAAAAAAAGCAAAGCCAAGAAGAGCTCTAGTGTTGAATTGAAAATGAATGTTTGTGTAATCCCCATAGCATTCACCAGGCCATAGCAACTGCGGAAAGAAATAAGGGGGAAAAAAACTCTTTTGATTAGCACTGTACCTTTTATTCTTTGGCATGGGCACCATGTTGCATCAAAGAGTGTTTTGAATGGCCTGTGGGACCCAGTGACTTTCAGTCAGATTTCACTACTGAAGCTGTAAGAGGAGCCTGGCGGTGGCATGGAGTGATGGAAAAAAAAGAAGAAGAAGAAGAAGTGAACCCTCTCTGAGGAGTCGTTTTAAAAAGAATAATCAGACCCAAACACTTCAAACCGTTCAGCCCAGAAAGAAAGTGGAATAATTCTCATTCTTCTGCTTAATTATTCATATTGATATGAGTTTTTTAATCTTCTGAGTCGCCTGCAACTTGGCTCAAGCGGTTTAGACTGTACATTTTAGCTGATAAAGCAAGACGCTCAAAGCAGAACAACTTATTGCCATTTTGGATTTATTGTTTGTTCTCCAATGAAATGTGCAATAAATCACTCCTGTGTTTTATGGCTTTCTATTCCTATGTGATTCTATTAATAATGTCATGTAGGGTTCAAAGCCATTAGATACAGAGTGGGAAATCGGTGAGAGGAAAAACTCCAGTTCAGATCAATTATTCATAGCCTTCAGTGTCTCAATAAAGTCATACAAGTATCACGGAATTGTTCAGAGTTTGTTTAATTTCTGGTGAGGATAGTAATAGTTTGTACAGTGCAGGTTTGTTTTAGCACATGTAAAGAAATAATGTAAAGCAAATAGGATTCCAGTGTACACCGACCAGGCATAACATTATGACCTAATATTGGTGTGGTGTGAAACAGCCCTGACCCGTCATGCACTGTGAATTCTGAAACCTTTCTATCAGAACCAGCATTAACCTCTTCAGCAACAGTAGCTCGTCTGTTGGATCGGATCACACGGGCCAGCCTTCTATTTGCTCCCCACGGGCATCAATGAGCCTCAGCCGTCCATGATTCTGTCGCCAGTTCACCACTGTTCCTTCCTTGGAGCACTTTTGATAGATACTGACCACTGCAGACCGGGAACACCCCACAAGAGCTGCAGTTTTGGAGATGCTCTGATCCAGTGGTCTAGCCATCACAATTTGGCCTGGTCGGTGTATACCATGGAATGTTTTAACTTTAACAAGCGGACTAAAAAGGGGACAGAAACATTAACATGAACAGGACACTCTTCCAAAACAGACAAAAGAAAAGAAGAAAACATATCAGGGAGACTGCAAATGCCCCACTGGGGCTGCAGAAATATCTGAAACGTCCTGGTCACTCAGCGACAACAATCTCTTATATTCTTCACATATTCCAGGTTATGTCATGAAAAATAACATCCAAGCTAGCCCTAAACAATATGGCAAAATGTCTTGGTCTGGTGGGACCAAGAAAATGGTAGAACATTTTGGATCATAATTCTAAAAGATATGTTTGGCAAAAATAAATGAATGAATGAATGAATGAATGAATGAATGAATAATAAAGACAGTTAATTACCCAGAGAACACCATATCTCCTAAGTGGATGGAGAACATGGTGGTGGAAGCATCATGGAGCTGCTACCATTATTCCAAGGGAATAGCTCTAAATACCTATATATTTCTTTCTACATTCTCAACTAAAGATGAAGAAAAATGTTACCTTCCAGCATAATAATGACCAAATACAAATGAACAGTCATACAAGAATGACCGAGCTAGAGCCCAGATCTAAATTCTGAGTGGAATTCAACCATTTTATTGCCCTTTCTCACCCTTTACCTTTCAGATAATTAGTTTTTCAATGACATGATTTTTTCCTTTTTAAAAAACTTGATATCTAACAACCCCAAACGATTTGTTCTGTAACATTTCATTTGTTTCTGGAAGAAGAAAAATCTCTGGGTGAAATCTAAACCTTTCTTGTTTCGACTGACACGCTGATCCGGGTGATATCTAAGACAATTTTAATATAAGGCCTTGAAGTCTTTTGCACCGTATAACCTCATTAGATTGCGATAACACTTTGCATTTTCAATGTCCAGTAGTTTATTTTTTCACTCATGCTGCTGCTGTTCTCTGTGCGCCGTCCTGCATCGTGCTGTGCTTCTCATTCTGGTGAAGGTTTTGCACACTGACCTCTGATGTCTAAAAAGGGTTCTCACGCTTTTGGCACTTTACTTAATCCTCGACTAGTCCTGGGAATTCATTTATTTATTTATTTATTTTGCATTTGAGATATTTTCATCAGCAGTTTGAACCTGTGCCTTCACTTTTGCGTTAGACAAATATAAAGAAGGAAGCACATTCAAGTTTAACCTCCTTTGCATCGTGGTTTCCTAGGAGAACGAATGCATCCATTCAGTAAGAGAATAAATAAACAGTGAAGTGGGAGAAAACATGCACAGGCAATGCATGCTGATGAGCGCCACAGTGGCTTGCTAATCTGGTCAACAGGAGAAACATTGCATTTCCAGAATGAGGATAAGTATGATATATTTGAGAGTAGCATGGGGCATCTGCGCCTCCACTCCCTGGCGACATGAGGGAGAACGAGTGCAGTTGTAATGCTCGGCACGTTCCACGCTGGCAGATCTCTCTGGACTGTTGGAGCCCATTAAAATGTCTTGTAGTACAGGATAATCCTTTTGCTTGGAGCCGGGCACGGCAATGCATCAGGAAGATATAAGCCTGATGAATAACCAAAAAAACGCAGCTTTAGTCCACGTGGAATTTAAAGCCTGGAGTGTATGAAGAACGAGAAAGAAAAGCAATCCTTTCTCTTCTCTCTGTGATGCTGCAATTGTTGGCTTTATGTTTCAGATGAATTCTGGTTCCGATTGAACAAACCAGTTTTCTATCTAATGTAGATAAATAGAATGCAAACCCAATGTTATACATATACATTGTCTTGCAGAAGTATAATATCAGAAGAAAATAGCAATAAGACACGTTTGTGTGTGTGTGTGTGTGTGTGTGTGTGTGTGCACGTAAATGTCCCCCCCCCGAAAACTAATCAGATATGTCTAGAAATTGTTTTTCAAATATCACAGCCAGTATTTTTATTGCAAACCTGTATGCTCTTAAAATAACTTTTTAAAAATCTTTCTTTCTTAGAATAATTAATTTACATGAACAAATTTTTTTTACTACTAGTTACAGCCATCTTTTGGTGCAACAAGCTTTACACACTGTTTATACATATGTGCATACATGCTTCATGCTGCCATCACCATGCTTCAAAGCCGAGAAATGCAAAACACAATAACAGACAATTCAGACAAAAGGTAGGTATAGTTTGCGAATGGAATTCTTCCCTCTGATTGGACGAGTCATCTGTCACTCAGGATATACAGGAAGAAGGAAATTGTATATCTAACTCTATTTCTTGTAAATGGAGTTCATTCAGCTCTACTGTGATGAAGGACGTTCATATGGTGTGATGTTGGAGATACTGATAGCGTATCATGGAGTAAAGATTAGTTTGCGATCTCTAAAAACACACCAGGTATGTTTGGAAGAGCAAACTATTCCAGATTAAAGGATGTAAGGAGCGCTATAAGAGCAGAGCTGTGTTCATACACACACCAATCCACTTTCTACTGCTGCAGCTACTGCTGGACTTCCTGGAGATCCTGAGTGACCGATGTCTCGTCAAAGCAGAAGGAAGAATTCCGTTCGCAAAAACTATACCAACCTTTTCCGCTTTGTCTGAATCGTCGTTCATAGTTTCATTGGGTCATTCTAGTGCTTCTATATGGCACTTTAGGGTTTATTTCTAACTCCCCTCCTATAGAATCCACAATTACGCAGAGCATGACATGGTTTTATCTTCACTCCACTCTCAGCCGGTGTACTCTATAACTCCTTTCTAGTGACTGTTGGTCTCATCATGGCTTGTTTTTGCAGTCTGGAGGGAGGGTCTTGTCTAGGTCATCTGGGGTGATGTGATGCAGCGATCAGTTCAATTCAATTCAGTTTATTCATATAGCACTTTTAACAATGGACATTGTCTTAAAGCAGATTTACAGAAGTTTAGAAACATTTAAAAAATTACAAAGTTTAAAGTCACTATTTTATCCCTAATGAGGAGCCTGAGGCAACGGTGGTGAGGGAAAAACTCCTTGAGATGATATGATGAAGAAACCTTGAGAGGAACCAGGCTCAGAAGGGAACCTCATCCTCATCTGGGTGACACTGGACACTAAATAATGTAAATGTTGATAATGTCCTAATAGGTCAGTGTAGTTTCTGAGTTCATTTATTGCACTAATTCCTTCCTGCTGAAAGCTGACCGATGCGATGGCAGTTCAGAGACAACGCGATTGTCTCCGAGTGGTTCTATCCACAGCAGTCATTATCACTTCCTTACTATTCATCCAACAGTGTTCACTGGCATGTCCAAACCAGATATAATTTTACACTGCATAAAATAGGACCTGCTTTAATATTTCACAGGTGAAGGCCAATTATAAGTCAACTGTGTCCTTGTTAAGACAATATAATTCATCTGGTCCCTCCAGAGCCTCAAAGCTTGAATACCAATGCGATAAATCATAGCAGGGACTCTAGTATGAGTGTCTCATATACTGGGACCCTGTCTATTTAGATTTTTGGAGCGATAAAATTTTCTCAGCAAATGTCTCCAACAAGTTTGTTTCACAGACTGTTGACTTGTTAGGATGTAATGGACCTATACAATTGTCCACTGGGCCAGCGCAACCTCCTGATTTATATGTATCAATAAATATTTGAGGGAACATTAAAGGTCTTTGTGGGCTGTTGCCTTTTACTTCCTTCCCAAAGCTTTGCCAACCTACAAGTCCCTGATGTACGCCTATTGATATACTACATACAGTATTTGACGCTTGCTGTTTAAAGTTATTGGATATTGTTGGTCAGTCCAGTCCATCTCAGAATTCTAGGTGTTTTCATTCTGCTTCGTTGACCCGGCATGGAACTGGCCATGTACTGTCTGACCTCCTGACCTTCTAAGATATTGTCACATATAGCAGCACAAAATACAAAACCCTATACTGTGCAGGAAGTTCATGATGGTCAGGAACTACCATTTAAGTTACAGTTCAAGATGACTTCTTTTATCACATTTGTGGTTCCTGGACTGGCAGCCGAACTCAGCATCGATATCATCTCCATCTACCATCTACCACTTGGTCTTTCCAGAATTTAGCGATGCCTAAATTTAGCAACACAGTGCCTAAAGGATAAGTGAGTTTTGCCATGAACATGAACAAACAGTCTGTGTTTGGTCAGTTGTTTGGATTAATCTGGATTTTATTTAATTTTTTTATAGCAAGGTTGTGAGTCAGTGTTCGGTTCATTTTACTGAGTCGAATCTTTGAATCTTGTTCAGCACAAATGAATCTTTTTTCGAGTCATTTCGTTCATTTTAACAGAACACAATTACAATATTACGTGTTAATAAACAATGACCTCGACACATCTACTTACACAAACCTTGATCACATTTAGAATAAGACAAAACTATAAACCCACCAAAGTGAGACTGTCAAGGAACAAGAACTTTTTTTTATTTATTTATTTTTTTTTAGAAAATGTTCATTGCACGTGTCTTTTGATAATCTTACGATCATTCCTAAATATTATACAGCATCACATTAGTGTTATTGACTGTAAGATACCGAACGAAAGAACGACTCGGGTGCGAAGAACTTAATCATGTTTCCCCCGTACAGAACCTGTAGGATATTGCGCATGCGCGTTCAATACAAAATGAACGAATCGCTCTCTGAGTCGACTCGCTGTTCACGAGTCATATTCAAAATGAACGACACATCACTCTTGTCGAGTCACAGAACGTGCCAGACAAAATGTATTCAAAGACATAAACTAATTCTAAAACAAACAGATTTAACAACAAAAATAGTTAGACTATACTAAACACTAAACTAAATATTACTAAGTATAGAAAGCTGCACGACGGTTGTACAAATAGGCGCGAAAAAAAGTCTCCGCCCTTGAGCGCGAGCAAATATCGAGCCCTGAGGTGAGTTTCCTGAGGGATGTGTGTATACACCTTCTCTGTCCGAAAATTTCGAATAATATTCCATTTACTAATTAACCACCTAACTGACGAGACATAACTAAATAACTAAGGAGAAATAAAGTTAGACAAGCTAGCCTAGCTCATGGCCTGTCCCAGAGCGCCCTGTCTCGCGCCACCTGTTCTCCTCACACACCACAGCATGTCTGCTAGCAATCTGAGAGCTTTCTTTCTGTGTGGATCTGCTTGTAGGTGTTTGGTTACCAGCGGCTTAAAAGAGCAGCAAGTCCACTTCAGTCCTCCTGCCCCGTTAGTAAGGGTCAGTGTGTGTACGTGTGTTAAGGTTAAATTGTTTTGTGAGCGCTGATATGCCCGTGTTTGTGGAAAATCCCGCTGAGTTTTCTAAGCAGCGCCTCAGGTCGGAGCTAATTTCCCATAATGTGGCGCTGCCTCCTCCAGGGAGTGATAAACACGTTTATTTGGAGGTTTATATGAAGCATGTGGCGAATAAAAACACTGCTGATTTCTCTAGTGATGAAGAGGAAGAGGTCCGAAATGGAGATGGAAATGTAAGTTGACATTAGTAGACACTATGCCTGTTTGGGTTTGTTTGTAATTGTGTTAAAGTCTTGACAAAAAGTCATTCTTACTATTCCGACTATTCATACATTAGACTGATTTATTCAAATTAAAATGAAGCTTTTTGTTCTTCAAAGCTTAAAGAATTTTACGTTTAAAGTTGACTTTATATCAGTCTATGTGTATATATATTTATATACACTGATCAGGCATAACATTATGACCGCCTGCCAGCCACTGCACTGTGTATCCTGACCCCTTTCTATCAGAACCAGCATTAACTTCTTCAGCAGTTTGAGCAACAGTAGCTCGTCTGTTGGATCGGATCACACGGGCCAGCCTTCTCTCCCCATGTGCATTGGCCGTCCATGACCCTGTCACCGGTTCACCGCTGATCCTTCCTTGGACCACTTTTGATAGATACTGACCACTGCAGACCGGGAACACCCCACAAGAGCTGCAGTTTTGGAGATGCTCTGATCCAGTGGTCTAGCCATCACAATTTGGCCCTTTTGGTCAAACTCAACATCAACTTTGAGGACAAAATGTTCTCTTGCTGCCTAGTATATCCCACCCACTAACATATACTTTTATCCCTATTTAACACATTTAATGTAGAACAGACTGTACACACAGCACAAAGTACATTACATTACACTAGCTTACTCCTACAAGGGTTCTGCAGCTGTCTCTTGCAAGTGTGTGTGTGTGTGTAGCAGGGAGACCCTTGAACAAGGCTGGGAATCTGGGACATGCTTCAGAAACCTGTTGGGTGTCGAGTTTACAGTTTATGATCAGCAACACTATATTGCTGCTCTGAAGAACATTTCAAGTCTGCTCACAAGTTACAGAAAAGTTTCTATATAACATTTATACATTTCACTACACAGGAAGAGGAAGAGAGTGGAGAGGATTCGGACAAGGATTCAGACATGGTGGACTTGAGCTCATTGACTGATGACCAGTTAAAGCGCAAGCTGCTTCAGTATGGAGTCAAAGCTGGACCGATTGTAGGTCAGTATTTTATCCTTTCTTAACCTGCATTCCTTAAATATAATCTTTTTGGACAGGTTAAACAGAATGTCTGCTTCAGTATTCTTCAGGGGTGTGGAATCTTTTTTTTTTTATCCACAGACCAGTAAAGTCCAGAAATCTACTTCTAAATCTGTGCCAGACAAACTTACTCCGCCCGGATTTTATTACTTAAAATTGTTCCTATATACTATAAACATGGTTGTGTAGTGTTTTTGTTTATTTCAAAAGAAAGAAAACAGGAAATAGGGTTTAACAACACATAAAACACAAGTCTTTTATTTTAACACAAAAGTGACGCAAGTATCATAGACAGAACAGTTACACACACTGTTTACACTGTTATAGTACATGAGGGAACACTGGAAAGATTACGCTTTAAAACATACATGCTACACTATACTGGCAAAAGTTTTGGGACACCCCTCCAAATCATTGAATTCAGGGGTTGCGCTCGGCTCCTTAGTTCCAGTGAAAGGAACTCTTAATGCTTCAGCTTCATATGAAGACATTTTGGACAATTTCATGCTCTTTGTGGGAACAGTTTGGGGATGACCCCTTCCTGTTCCAACATGACTGCACACCAGTGACCAAAGCAAGGTCCATAAAGACATGGATGAGTGAGTTTGGTGTGGAGGAACTTGACTGTCCTGCACAGAGTCCTGACCTCAACCCCATAGAACACCTTTGTGATGAATTAGAGCGGAGACTGTGAGAACAGACCTTCTCATCCAACATCAGCGCCTGACCTCACAAATGCACTTCTGGTCAAAAATTCCCATAAACACACTCCTAAACCTTGTGGAAAGCCTTCCCAGAAGAGTTGAAGCTGTTATAGCTGCAAAGGGCGGGACAACTCCATATTACATTCATGTGCATGTAAAGGCAGATGTCCCAAAACTTTTGGCAATATAGTGTATGTGTTTTGCAGACTGCTGATGTGAGGGCAGCGTATCTTTCTTATCCACACTCTTTGCAGTAAATAATGTTGAAGTTTTGTCTGCAGGTAATGGATACTCGCGAAAAAAAATGTCTTCCGTATCATCTGCATTTACCCGGAGAAATTTTTTTAACCAATTCGATTGAAAGGAGCGTTTGTTTTTTTGTTGTACTCAAGATCTCTCTCTGATTCAGTTTTCTAGTTTGGCTAACATTAGACTTTTCGGCTGCTGGTTTGTCAGATTTAATAAAAAAAAAATCTGTTACGTCATGCTCAGAAATACATTTATTCACTACTAGTGCAGGAGCTGAGCATTATGGGTAAAGCTGGGGATTCCCAGATGATGTCACGTACGCACAGGGATACCAGTTTGTAATTCCAGTACTGAATACGATCGATACACTGCTGTAAACAGTCTGTTTTGATACTTAAGCCGTCTTTTTGCAATGTTTATCGATCTTAATGGATTAAATATTCGTTGATCTGTTCATTGTTTCATAATCGTTCTGAAATTTCTGCTTGCCCCTGGACAACTCGTCCAGAAAAAAATCACTTTGACCGTCAGTCAAATGACCCGTGTCAGGCAAGTCGGGGCTTAGGGTTTCTGCACCCCTGCACTTAATAATACACCCACTATATGCCAGTCTCTGAATGGATGTTGTGGCCTTTGGATTCTGATAACCAGAGGAAATGATTAAAAAGCAGCTTTTAAACGAAATTGTATATTCTGCCTCATGTTGGGTAATTAAGTGGCCTTCTTAACAAACACAACTGTAAAAACGGTCCCTCTGTTCAGTCATGCACTGATTTTTCTTTGATTAAGTTGTTGGTTACACAACATTGCTAAACAGACCTAAAGACGTAAGCCTAATCGGTTTGAAAAGCTCAATAAATACCAGCGGTCAAATATGTGCTGTACACGCTCTGTTGCTCATGTTATAGAGATGGCAAAAGAAAATTTCAGCAGAATAATACCAGTAAAAAATGCTAATTTAAAAACACGGACAAGGACAGTTCGGACAAAGTGGAAAAGGTAGGTATAGTATTTGTGAATGGAATTCATCCCTCTGATTGGACGAGACATCGGTCACTCAGCATCTCCAGGAAGTCCAGCAGTAGCTGCAGCAGTAGAAAGTGGATTGGTGTGTGTATGAACACAGCTCTGCTCTTATAGCGCTCCTTACATCCTTTAATCTGGAATAGTTTGCTCTTCCAAACATACCTGGTGTGTTTTTAGAGATCGCAGACTAATCTTTACTCCATGATACGCTATCAGTATCTCCAACATCACACCATATGAACGTCCTTCATCACAGTAGCGCTGAATGAACTCCATTTTCTTAGAAATATAAACATATATGTTTATTTTCTTGAACAGATTTAAAGTTGCACTATCGGGGGAAAAAAATGGTTTAAAGTGAACACAGTTGAGCAAAGTATGACCAATGGCACTGGATATTTAGGCTGAAAAGTGATGTGGATGATATTTAAGATCAAAATAATTAACTTTTGATGAAATCTACTTGTATTTTTCTGTAAATCGATTAGGTTCTGATTGTAGACATGGACAAGTAAACATTTATTTCATGGTTTAGGAATTACTCTGTTTTGGTGAATTGTATTGCCGGTATAGATCCTGATATAAATTGTGTGTGTGTGTGTAGCTACCACTCGCGCATTGTATGAGAGGAAGCTACACAGGATGATGACCCAGCACTCGCAGCACAGTGTCAGCAATAAAAAGGATGCTGGGAAATACTCCGATAGTGAGGAGGAGGAGGAAGAAGAGGAGGAGGACTCTGGTAATTATCATCATTATTATTATTGTTATTATTAAATTTAATCCTTAAAGTTTTTTTTTTTTTTTTTTTTACTACTTTTTACACGTGTATTGCTTAATTGGGACCTGGCATGTGCACTCTCTGTCCACTTTATTAGGTCATTCATGCAGTTCTCTAACAGCGCAATGAAAACACATGCACACACAGATCAATGAGCGTTCACATCAAACATCAGGATGAGGAAAAAGTGTGATCTCTGACATGATTGTGGCTGCCAGATGGACTGGTTTAAGTGTTTCAGAAACTGCTGATCTGCTGGGATTTTCGCACACACACACCACAGTCTCTAGAGTTGACACGAATGTTGTGAAAAACATAGTGGGTGGAGATGCCTCGCTGATAAGAGACCAGATTGGCTTGAGCTTCCAGAAAGGCTGTAGTGAGTCGCATAATCACTCTTTACAACCGTATAGAGAGAAGAAAAGCATCTGAGAACTGTAAGAAAATACAGACTGCCTCAACCCAGATTCCACTCTACAGTGCATATCAGAAAGAGCTCACTCCTAAAAAGGCTTACATATCATAGAGAAATATGTTTAACTCTGTTCGGTTTATCTGTATAGTATTTTTTACATTGGCTAAAATCAGCATTTAGAGCATTTAATCCAATCAATGATTAGTATGAGAGCAGCTGTCAAGGACCATCACTGAACAAAGGGGATAAGAAACTTTATTGTCCTGAAGGAAATTTGTATTGAACACATACAATACAATATCTGCTGTTTTATACAAGTAACATACTACGTACATATAATACATACAGCGACCCATCACTGCCCTACATCAACAAGCTGTTTCAGCTTGAAGAGCCTCCACTCTGTTATGGTGATGTTATGCCTGAAAATCCCTGTAGATCAGCAGAGATCACATTTTTCCCATTCTGATGTTTGAAGTGAACATGAACTGAAGCTTTTGACCCGGATCTGCATGATTTTTTATATCGTGCTGTCTGCAGTGTGTTTGGCTGATTGGATGCATACATGTGCAGCTTTACATGTGTTCCTATTAAAAAGATTGTATATGATAAAGTCCTCTAAATGGTACATAACCTTTGTAATGGGTTCTTCAAATCTTTAATTTGTTAATATTTTTTTTGTTTGTACAGGATCAGAACAGCTTGGACCAGAGAGTGTGTCCCATACTGACCGTAGTGTGACGCATAGTACGGTGTGTAATGTTCTTCTGTCCAATCCAAACACTTCTGTTATCTTTTGAAGTCTTTAGTCATGGACATCACCGATAAACTGACCGACTTGTTTAAAATTAATTAGATAAATGTAGCCGGATTAGTTGAAGGGTGGTAGCAGGTAGCTAAAAGTATAACAAAAATGGATCTAAACCCTATAGCTTTTGTAAACCAGAAGAAATGCTTGCACAGCCAGGTTTGCTTGGAAAACTACAATCTGACTGAAGAATTTAGCAAGAATTTTATTTAAGAATGACATAGATCAGCTATAACATTATGACCACCTGCCTAATATTGTGTTGGTCCCCCATTTTGCTGCCCAGACAGCCCTGACCCGTCCTGCACTGTGTATTCTGACACCTTTCTATCAGAACCAGCATTAACTTCTTCAGCAGTTTGAGCAACAGTAGCTCGTTTGTTGGATCGGATCACACGGGCCAGCCTTCTCTCCCCACGTGCATCAATGAGCCTCGACCGCCCATGAACCTATCACCGGTTCACCACTGTTCCTTCCTTGGACCACTTTTGATAGATACTGACCACTGCAGACCAGGAACACCCCACAAGAGCCGCAGTTTTGGAGATGCTCTGATCCAGTGGTCTAGCCATCACAATTTGGTCCTTCATAAAACTCAAAGCTCAAATCCTTACGCTTGTCCATTTTTCCTGCTTCTAACATCAACTTTGAGGACAAAATGTTGACTTGCTGCCTAATATATCCCACCCACTAACAGGTGCCATGAGGAGATCATCAGTCTTCACCTCTCACTGCTCACAATGTTATGGCTGATCGGTGTACATATTAGTTATAAACTAATGTTAAGAATTTTATTATTACAATACATACTTTGACCACATTGCGGCTTGAAATCCTACATAGATTTAATGTGCTTTCTGCTAATTTTGTACATGTGTAGGTTGGGATGAACGATCAGAGCAAAGAAACATTTTATCCTCAGTGCTTTGTACCTCCTGTGAGACAGGTACAGTATCAGCATCTAGATATGTTTAGTAAAGGGAAGATTTCCTCTGCTCACTTTTTTGATTTCTGGTTTTGATTTGATTTCAGTCACTCCTTTCTTTTAATTAAATGTGTTATTAGTATTAAAAGGTTCTGCCTGGAAATGGACGGTGTGTGACACTTCTTGTGCATGTGTGTACACACATTTCGAATAAAATCAGACATGTTCATGTTTCTCCTGTTGGCCACTATCAAGAGCAAAATGCAGTATTTGGATGACCAACCTCTGTGTGCTTCTACTGAGTAGCAGGTCATAAACCGTGCTTGCCCACATTACCGCAGTCTGCGTCATGATAGACTCTACCAAGACCAAAGCTCCTTAACACTGCAGCAGGGAACAGTGGTCAGATTAATTGAGAGTGCTAGCCACTATGTCACCCTTACATGTGATGAATGTTATTATTCTTCAGACAGGCCTCTGTGGCTGGCTTCGACGTCTACTAAGGATCGGTCACTGCAGCCGCATGTGTGACTCTGCTCGGCATGCTGGAGCTGGAACGGGCCTTCCAGAAGCCCACTGCCCAAACTGAAGTTTAAGGACTGCAAAATTTGTCCCTGATTGGAGACCAAGCATTGGTTCCCGGTGCTAGAGGACATTCTTAAGTAGTCCAGTTGGGAGTGGTGCCCCATGAGAGAGAGGGAGAAGGAGGGAGAGAGAGGGTTTTAGAAGGAGGGAGGGAGAGGGTTTGAGGGAGGGGGAGGGAGAATCACTGTGGACACTTCCTTAACCACCTGTGGAGTTGGGCTACTGACAGCATGTCCACCCTCCGTATAAGATCAGAACATTGACCTAGCTGAAATTGAGCTCTTCTTGCTGGTCCTCAGATGCCACTACATACTGGTGCATTCAGACAACATTGTGACTGTAAGCTAGATCTATCAAGATGGATTTAGTTGTCTGAATGGACGTTTCATCTCTCCACATCAGATTCATGAAACAAACGGATCTCCTGAATCTGTGGCTCGTGTCAAATTGTTTTAGCCATAAACTGATCACTAATGGTTAAATAACAAAAGGTTACTACTACCACCATTAATGTTTGTTTGCTTATCTGGACCTTTGTAAGCAAAGACACTGATGTAACTGGACCTTTACAAATTTTCATCACTGTCCAACAGGGTTACTTAGATTGGACACCAGCAATCTGATCCTCAGGACAATGGTTCATTTGCTATGGGGGGGAAACATGGACGTCTCCCTCGTCTAATCAGAGACTGACCCATCGAGCGGTGGTTGTCATCACCTAGGAATATTGAGCAGCTGGTCACTCCGCCTCAACTGTGGCATGCTCTTCTACACGCCTTCTCATTGGTCTTATTTTAGAGGTGTGCTGTTCCAGGAAGTCTGTGCTGTCGCTTACTACAATGCAGTTTCTCCAGACATGAAACTTGTATTTTAAAACGTTCACCTGATGTTAAAGGATTAATCACAGCCTTCGTATGTTCGCTAAAACAAAGGAACTAGATCACAATGAATGTTTAGGTGCTGAGATCGTTTGGACCACAATAACAGCTAGAACCTTATAATGCTAAAGTCACAAGATGTTGGGTTTCATGTTTGCTCTAAGGATTTGTGTTTCAGCGTGCTAAAGTGTTGTTGTGTTGTGTTGATGATGGTGCTTATGTTGTCTGGATGCAGAGCACTGCGTTTGTAAATGTGTCTGAAGTAGATATATGGATTACAGGGCAAGAATCAAGAGAGGTCACTGGAGAGCACGCAAAGCAGCTTGCTGTCGTTCAGCATCACACAGCTTGTGGAGGAGGGGAGTGTGTGTGTATCTGTGTTTGTCTGTCTGCATGTCTGGTTGTGTGTCTGCGGGTGTTCCTGTCTGCGTGTGTTTGTCAATGGTGTCTGAGTGTATCTGTCTGTGTGTGCGTTTGTCTGTCTGTGTTGGTGTGCCTGTCTGTCTGCATGTTTGCGTTTGTCTACATGTGTCTGTCTGTGCATGTCTGTCTGTCTGTGTGTGTGTGTCTGTGTATGTCTGTTCGTCTACACGTGTGTCTGTGCGTTTGTGTCTGTCTGTGTGTGTCTGTCTGTGTGCGTGTCTATCTGTGTCCGTCTGTGTCTTTGTCTTTGTGTGTGTCCATCCCTGTATGACTCGTTTTTTTTTTTTTTAAAGTATTTGGGTAACTGTACACTTTACTGTAAAGTTTGTGGTGTTTTGGCTACATGATCCCTGTTAATCACTGAAAGGTTAAACCATTGTTGTCTAGGCTTGTTGTGTTTGAATGAGAATTATAATCTGAGTGGCTGTGTGGTGTGTAGATTGAGAACAGACTGAGTCCTGAGTCAAAGTCAGCAGAGAATGAGAGAAGCTGTAGCCAGACACCAGCAGCAAGCAGAGCACAACGGGTCAGTAATCCTGTTAAATGTGTGGGTAAACACACACTCTCTCTCTCTCATGCTGGGATCAGCTAAAATTATAGGCTGCAGCTTATAAATATTTACAACCATTTCAGTCAGTGTGTATGTGGCACTTTAAGGTCTGTCTGTGTATCTGTCTGTCTGTCTGCCTGCGTGTGCGCGTGTCCGTCTGCGTGTGTCTGTCTCTTTGCGTGTGTGCCTGTCTGCGTGTGTCCGTACGGTTTGTAAAATGTATGTTGTATTTTTTTTTTTATTTATTTATTTATTTTTTTATCATTTCCAGCAGCGCAACAAAAGCACAACAAATCCGTCTCTCCATCTGACCCCGGAGTGTTCACCTCTTCTGAAACAAACTACTACAATAAAACCAGCTGTTGTAACTTAACACTTTATTAGATCTGTCTCTCTCCTCACACTCTGGTGTGCATTTTGTTTCAACACTTCAGGAGCTTCACTATAATTTCCAACCTTTCTTTGATACTTTTTTTTTCTTTGGTACTTTTTTTTCCCTCACATTTACTCTGGTTCATCTCTAACTATCCATTATGGCTAAAGCACAACTTTTCCAACCACACAGGTTTTTGTCACTTTCTTAGTTGGTCAAATGCAAGAGGTTTTTCCTGTCCACTGTAAACTACGTCCCTGTCTCTACTCCTCACCTTTCTTCAGCATTTTGTCCACTTATATAAATCTTTTCTGTTTCTTCTGTTGTAGGAAACTGTGACTGATGTTCTAATGGAGATGTTCCCGGACACTGCAACAACTCCAACTGGAATCACGTGAGTCCAGCCGATAGAAATCCACTTGCTTTGGCTTTGCTGGTGAAATATAGATAAATTCACTCCTGAAGAGAATCAACTGTACTTCAATATAGTCCATAGAATGAACTGTGATCATTTTGTAGTTTTCTACTTAATTTCTTTGAACTACTTAATAGTTTGCTCTTCCAAACAATTCAGAGCATCACCAAGGATTGAACCCAGTGTCTTTAAAAATGACATTTTAATTAGATTTTTCTTTAAAAAAAAAAATAAAAAAAAGGACCAAAAGTGCCATAACACTTAAAACTCTTCCACTTAACACTTCTGTATTACTGAACAGTCATGGGAAATTCTTGGGCTGTGTGCTGAGATGGATAATACCCTACTAAATATCTCTCTTTGCTATTCAGTACTACTGAAGTCTTTAATTCTGTCCAGTTGTGTACACTGTTCATGGAGAACGAGCAGAGCATTATAAAATCTTACAAAAGTAGCTTGCAAACATTTTTTCTCTGAGAGAAGGCCAAATTACTGCATCCTGCAGCTTCTCTCAGTACAGTATTATTTATTACCCGTTAAAGATTTCATCCTTTTTTTTATTTCCTTGCTCTTTAGTGCCACCAAGAGACGGTCTATTAAAGGGGCAGCAGGTCGTCCTGTACAGTTCAAATATCCAGAAACTCCACTGAGTCCTGCCACGCTGGAGAAACTGGACATCCAGCAGCGTCTGGTTCCTCTGTGGGTGCAGGTTGTCGTCTTCCTTTTGGTGGTTGCTTTCCTGTACTTCATTTACATGTTGACGGAAGAACCGCCAGAGAATCCTTTCAGCGTGGGGCTGCGGAGTCAGGAGGCAAGCAGCGATGATCTTTCACTCGTCTCTCAGGACACACGCACCTGATACTTGGCTTTCGTCGTGTGTCGGACTTACATGCATAGAAGATTTCGTAGTAATAGCAGGGTTGCAGAATTCAGGTTGAACAGTGTGATCTTTCCGTCTGTTTGTTTACTTGTGTAGGCTTTTACCTTGTTAGAAGTAATCTACTGCCCACATACTTAAGTAGGACCGATGAAATGAACCGGTTTGGAGAGCCGCAGGGACCCGTGTCTTATCCACAGGAGTACTGTATGTTGATTTGTTTTTATTCTGTTGTGTTGTTTGTTTGTTTTTTGAATAAATAAACAGTTGAATGTGTCTGAGAACTGCTTTCATGTTTTCTTTCATGAACTTGTATTTTATTATTTTTTTTTATCTTAATACGGTCACTTTTTATTTTATAACAGCAGATGGCGCCCGCGAGTAGTGCTGAGGTTAACACTTGTTGCCAGGTCCGTCATTTTTAATTGGAGTACGATACCAATAAAGTGAATTAATAAGGGGCTTAATGAAGGACACAAAAAAAAACAGGATAAATGCAGAAGAAATTAAAAATGTAAAATCTTTTTAAAAAAACAAACAAACAAAAGCACGTGACTAAACGTGCGCGCTCGCGTGATCACGGATGAATATGCCGCAGAAGGTTTATCTGAGTTTTGTCGCGAATACCTGGCAACCTCGTTTCCAGAGCTTCACTCGCTCGCTTTCAGTAAAATGACGGGTCACAGCACTCAGCCCAGGAGGACCACGCTGCTGAAAGTGCTGGCGTTAAGCCTGCTGCTCACGCTGCTTATTGTGTTTCTCGTGGCCACAACACGGACTTTCACTTTAGACGTAAATGCAGGACTTCATCTTGCACAATGGGAAAAAACAACATTTATATCGCCTGATATTAGCCCCGAGCAGAGGGAGGTCCTGCTCGCGCATTTCAAAGGTAACGGAGTGTAAATATATGCGGCAGTGACTGACTCTTTATGTGAGTGTAAATCTGTCATATGCACCGTTTCTCACTTCACATGCTGATGAGGATTATTAAATGAGGGACAGTGATCTGTAAACCCCCTTTAGGTTGGCCGAGAAGCGCAACAAAACACAATAACTAATCCGAAAACGCAAGGAGAAACAGGTAGGTGTCGTTTGCGAGCCGAATCCTTCCCTCTGATTGGACGAGACTTCTGTCACTCAAATTATACAGGAAGTAGAAAATTGTGTATCTAACTGTATTTCTTGTACATGTGTGGAGTTCTGCCTTCACTTTAAACCATTATTTTTCCCCCGATAGTGCAACTTTAAATCCTTCAAAGACCAATAATAAACATATTTCTAAGAAAATGGAGTTCATTCAGCGCTACTGTGATGAAGGACGTTCATATGGCGTGATGTTGGAGATACTGATAGCGTATCATGGAGTAAAGATTAGTTTGCGATCTCTAAAAACACACCAGGCATGTTTGGAAGAGCAAACTATTCCAGATTAAAGGATGTAAGGAGCGCTATAAGAGCAGAGCTGTGTTCATACACACACCAATCCACTTTCTACTGCTGCAGCTACTGCTGGACTTCCTGGAGATCCTGAGTGACCGATGTCTCGTCCAGCCAGAGGGAAGAATTCTGTTCGCAAAAACTATACCAACCTTTTCCGCTCTGTCTGGATCGTCCTTGTGTTTTTGGATTAGTTATTTTTGTTTTGCATTTCTCAGCCACCGTATTAAACACTGAAATAAACTTCATACGTTTTCTAGGACACACTGTTATTTGGTGCAAAATGGTTTCTGCAGGTAAAACTCATTGCGTCCTGTAGCTTGTCAGATGTCATGGCTTTGGAAGCTTCTGATAGGTTAATTGAGAACATCTGAGTTAATTGGAGGCACACTGGAGGTAGTTGTATTTTTAAGGCACACCTCAAACACACTGCTTGCTTGTGTGACATCCTGGGAAAATGAAAAGAAATCAGCCAAATATTTCAGGAAGAGAATTGTGGACCTCCACAAGTCTGGTTCATCCTTGGGTACAATTTCCAGATGCTGAAGCTGGTGTGTCGTTATCTCGGTATCCCAGCTGTGAAGTACGGGGGTGGAAGCATCATGTTGTGGGGGTTTTGCTACAGGTGGGACTGGTGCACTTCACAGAATAGATAGCATCATGAGGAAAGAACATTATATAGAAATATTGAAGCAACATCTCAAGACATCAGCCAGGATGTTAACGCTTGGGTACAAATGGGTCTTCCAAATGGACAATGACCCTGACCATACCCCCAAATTAGTTACAAAGTGGCTTAGGTCACCTCGTCAGCCATATTCTTGTATTTATCTGTAGTGAGTTAACTTCCATAAAGCAAATTTATCACAAGAAAATAATATTGGGGTCAACAGAACAATAATTTGTGGAGCACTAAAAGATTAATCGGTCCCTATCACTAACATGAGAATGGACAGGGTTGAAAGTTTTACTGCCGCCAACCACTAGAGGGCCCTAGAGGCATTGGCTTTACTTTGAAATCACTGTTACTACATTCGTCCCTGTATACAATGTATATGTATATGTGTGTATGTGGGCAGTACATTTTAAACATTTATTCAAAATGAAGCACATTTCAAACCTATGAAGTGGAACAAGAATATCATAACACATGTTTACACGTTATTACGGAGTAATACACCGATCAGGTATAACATTCTGAGCAGTTAGAGGTGAATTGAATAAGACTGATGATCTCCTCATCATGGCACCTGTTAGTGGGTGGGATATATTAGGCAGCAAGTCTGAACAAAGGGCCAAATCGTGATGACTAGACCACTGGATCAGAGCATCTCCAAAACTGCAGCTCTTGTGGGGTGTTCCCGGTCTGCAGTGGTCAGTATCTATCAAAAGTGGTCCAAGGAAGGAACAGTGGTGAACCGGTGACAGGGTCATGGGAGACCTGGGAAACCTTGTGTCCTGCCATCCATGTGGATGTTACTGTGACACGTACCACCTACCTAATCACTGTTACAGGCCTCTTTCAGCAGAATAATGCACCGTGCCACAAAGCAAAAATGGTTCAGGAATGGTTTGATGACCACAACAACCAGTTTGAGGTGTTGACTCCGCCTCCAAATTCCCCAGATCTCAATCCAATCCAGCATCTGTGGGATGTTCTGGACAAACAAGTCTGATCCATGGAGACCCCACCTCACAACTTACAGGACTTAAAGGATCTGCTGCTAACATCTTGGTGCCAGATCCCACAGCACACCTTCAGGGATCTAGTGGAGTCCATGCCTTGATGGGTCAGGGCTGTTTTGACAGCAAAAGGGGAACCAACACTACACAATATTAGGCAGGTGGTCATAATGTTAAGCCTGATCGAAGTACATGGCAGGCATTCATTTGCTCATTATCAGTAGAGTGTAATGTCTAATTCTGCTGACAGAAACACAGAGTAGCTTAGAAGTATTTCATAGCTATCCTGTCACATCGGGCATAATGTAGCAGAAAGAAATGTCAAAGCGAAATGAATAATCTGAATGAAGCACAGATAGATAAGGCATAATAACGGTAATTAGTAACAATTATTTTCTTAATTAGAATGTAGAGTAATGTTTTGCATAATAATATGAGCTATAGAGGAAAATAAGCACTAATCACGGTATTGAAACTGTTTATTTAGAGAAAAATTGGTAATGAGTGGTTATTGAGCTGAAAGTTGAAGAGATGAAGTTCTTGTCGGAACCCAGAGCCCCTCTCCAGGTGGACACTTCAGGGTGGTTCTAGAGCCTTTTTCAATTACCAATATTATCAAAAAGTCTTATAGTTCAGATCAAAAATGCAGGACAGAAACAAAGAAATAAAGTACTCCTCCAGGCTTGGATGAGAAGAAGCAACCGGTTTTATTAAAAAATATCACCGGAAATGGCACTCAGATACACAGAGTCATGAACCGATGCAGTCGGTAATTTTTCCCCCTGAAAAACAGCCCCACCTTTCTGTGGCCTTCATACTCTCTATGGGTTTTTAATTTTAACACGTATTAGTTGTTGATCTGTCTAAACTTCGGAACTTATTTAGACCAAAACCACATTTATTTCATTACCCCTCTAATTTATCACTTATACTTTAACCTACATAACCCACATGTTCCATATGTTTGTTTGTTGTTCCTGTGTGGTTCATGGTGACTGCCTGGCAATTACTTAGAATCTTGAGGATTTTTATTTAAGGATTATTATTATTTATTTATTATTTATTTATTTATTTATTTTTTTAATTTAGGTTAACTAACCTAGTTTACCTTTAAACTATTTATTTAGTCATTTACTTTATTTTATTTTATTATTTGTGTATTTGGGCTAGGATTCCAGTTTATTTTAATCTAGTTTAATTTAATCTAGTTTAATTTAATTCTCTAAATCTTCCATTGCTTCATGTTTTTAAGTCTGTATATTTCCATTACCCCTATTCAGCGTTTTCTCCCTATGTTTACATTAACATCTGCCACTACAATAATATTTTGCTCTTTTCTCTTGGCGCTTCAGTAACATCTTCTCCAAACCCCCTCCCGTCTCGGTCCCTATTGTTTTGTTTTTACTTGTGCCACAAGGAGTTTTACCAACTTTCCACTTACTACGGCAATATAACACCTGTACATTACATAAAGGTAGTTTTAACTTTAATTTTTCTAAAATAAACACTCGAGTCAGAGTCGGGTCAAATAAGACTGTTATGGTGTTCTCGCCCTTAAGCCCAAGGATTCTGAACTTCGTCAACATGTTTTCTCGGTCTCAGTGGAGCCAACACCGTGATATGGTACGATGTGCTAGCCTATGCCCTTGCGATGTTTACGCCAAAGCCAGAAAGTTCGAGAATAATAATCCACTAACGACGATTCAGCCGGTTTTGCTCATCTCTATTTTTGTGATTTTATATAATTTTTTCCCTCTATAACGAACCAACTGGTTCCCTACTCAAATTCTATGACTACGTTGGTGCTAATTTTATCTATTTATCATAGGTTTAACTGTTGACTAATGATTATGAAAGGTGCTTAATACTGAAAGGATTATTAGATAATCAGATAACCCGTAGATTAGACACGATAATTAGACAGGCAACATTGAATGAAACATTGAACATTGAAAAAATGATCGAAGTAACTTAGTAATATTACCTTAAAATCATCATTTGATTAAGCATACCTGAGTAAGTTTAATGATTAAACACTCTCGATTTACCTAGTAATGGCTCTTTGTTAGTTTCAATGATTAAAACTGAATTAGATTTGTCTTAAAGTCTAAAGGAAAGAAATCAAGTTTATAATAAATAAATAATAAATTTAATAATATAATAAATTTTAACCTACCCTTACTGATTAGGAATCAAATGTACTTAAAGATTAGGTGCATGGAAAGCAAACGTTTCAAAACATTTTCCCACATTCTCATCACTACTGTCTCAGTATTATAGGCTGCACATGAAACAGGAAGTAGGTTCATTAATGCTGGGAATGAAAGATTATTGGATAGAAACACACACCTGTCAAATAATCAGTATGAATTCCTCAATGAAAAGCATCTGAATTTAACGTCACACATTTTTAATATGTTTCTTTATTTCATTATTCCCGTGTTTTGTGCCAATAAACAACTTTTCATGTTCCCAGCAGTTACAGAAGATGAATGACCGCGAGATCACTTTGTATGCTGTCTGTGTGAAATCATGTTAAATAAAAGCTAAACAGGAAAAATATGTCTCTCTTCTCTTTCTAGAGGCCATTCGTATTCCCACTGTGTCATTCTCAGAGTCTCACCAGAACACAAGTGCTCTGCGAGAGTTTGACCGTCTTCTAAGAAGAGGTTAGATATTCTTCTGGTCCAGACAATTAATCACAAAAAGTTAATAAAGATTTGATGTCATTTCTATCACTTGGGATATTCCTGCAACTCTAAGTTGGCTTTTATCTACTGGTCTCTTTCAGTCTTCCCAACGATCTTCTCATCCAGGCTGGTCAAGCATGAGGTGGTGGAGAGCTACAGCCACCTGTTCACCGTGTCCGGCTCCGATCCCGAGCTGGTGCCTTACATGCTGCTGGCGCATATTGACGTGGTGCCAGCCAATGAGACTGACGGGTGGGAGGTGCCACCCTTCTCAGCCAAAGAGCTGAATGGATTCATTTATGGACGAGGAACCTTGGACAATAAACAGGCTGTCATGGTATGGTGGGCCCAGTGGTCAGCAATCTCTTTTTGTTTGGTTAAGACAATATTACGCTTGTCTGCACAAACTGCCTCTGAATATGATTATATTTGCCCATAAAGGGGATCCTTCAGGCTCTGGAGTACTTGTTGGAGCGAGGATATGTTCCACGGCGAGGGTTCTACATCGGTCTGGGTCACGATGAGGAGGTGAGACACTTAACAATCGGCAGTGAATTTCCCTTTCACCCACATCATCTCATAGCACTAAATTCGTCAAATCAATTATAAAGACCCACATATCATTCTCAAGGAAAATAAATACACAAGGCCTGTTCATATGACTGGGGAGCCTTGGGTTAGATAACTCTATAAATAACACTTTGTTAATGTCACATTTAAAGAATATGAGCCATGTGATTATATTCCGGAATTTTTTTAAAAATATTGTTATGAATAATTAAAGTGTGTAGAATAGAATAAAATGGACAATTATATGACCGTAACTACATGGCACATGCATTCCTCACGTACACCGATCAGGCATAACATTATGACCACCTGCCTAATGTTGTGTTGGTGCTGCCCAGACAGCCCTGACCCGTCCTGCACTGTGTATTCTGACCCCTTTCTATCAGAACCAGCATTAACTTCTTCAGCAATTTGAGCAACAGTAGCTCGTCTGTTGGATCGGATCACACGGGCCAGCCTTCTCTCCCCACGTGCATCAATGAGCCTCGGCCTTGGCCCATGACCCTGTCTCCGGTTCACCACTTTTCCTTCCTTGGACCACTTTTGATAGATACTGACCACTGCAGACCGGGAACACCCCACAAGAGCTGCAGTTTTGGAGATGCTCTGATCCAGTGGTCTAGCCATCACAATTTGGCCCTTCGTCAAACTCAAAGCTCAAATCCTTACACTTGTCCATTTTTCCTGCTTCTAACATCAACTTTGAGGACAAAATGTTGACTTGCTGCCAAATATATCCCACCCACTAACAGGTGCCATGATGAGGAGATCATCAGTCTTATTCACGTCACCTGTCAGTGGTCATAATATTATGGCTGATCTGTGTTTTTTCTGTTTTGATCTGAGGATGTTTGACATTCTGTTTTGTTTGTACAGATCAGTGGATATGCTGGAGCGGTAAACACGGTCAAACTGCTGAAGAATCGAGGGGTGAAGCTACAGTTTCTTGTAGATGAAGGCCTTGCGGTTCTGGATGGAATTATAACCGGACTCAATGGACCAGCTGCACTGTGAGAGCCTTTTCACTTTATGGTCTCATATACACTCATCTCCAGAATTACTGGCACTCTGGGTAAAGATGGGTGAAAAGGTTGGAGAAAAAAATATAATATATTAAAAGTTCAGAGAAATTGGGACGGCAAACCAATACTGCATATACACCGATCAGCCATAAGATTATGACCACTGACAGGTGAAGTGAATAAGACTGATGATCTCATCATGGCACCTGTTAGTGGGTGGGATATATTAGGCAGCAAGTCAACATTTTGTCCTCAAAGTTGATGTTAGAAGCAGGAAAAATGGACAAGTGTAAGGATTTGAGCTTTGAGTTTGACGAAGGACCAAATTGTGATGGCTAGACCACTGGATCAGAGCATCTCCAAAACTGCAGCTCTTGTGGGGTGTTCCTGGTCTGCAGTGGTCAGTATCTATCAAAAGTATCCTTCAGGGATCTAGTGGAGCCCATGCCTTGACAGGTCACGGCTGTTTTGGCAGCAAAATGGGGACCAATACAATATTAGGCAGATGGTCATAATGTTATGCTTGACCAGTGTATGTTGCCAAAAAATCCCAATTTCTCTTATGTTTTCATGGTGAGACTGAGCCAATTAAACACAAAGACAAATTTACAAACCTATTAATAACAAGTCCTTGAGCTATACCATATGAAATGGCCATTTTTGGTTCTTTTCACACTTATCCAGGTGTTTTTCTCATGTTTTGTAGGATAGGTGTCAGTGAGAAAGGGCAGGCCACAGTAAAGCTGAGTGTCAGTATGAAGCCTGGTCATTCATCCATGCCACCCAAGCAGAGCAGCATTGGCATCCTGGCAGCTGCAATCACAAGGTGAACTGAAACCACACAAGCTTGCAGTATCATACGCTATATTGCCAAAAGTTTTGGGACGCCCCTCTAAATCATTGAATTCAGGGGTTGGTCTCGGCCCCTTAGTTCCAGTGAAAGGAACTTTTAATACTTCAGCTTCATACCAAGACATTTTGGACAATTTCATGCTTAATTTCCTCACCCCCTTGTTTTTCAAGGTTTTCATGTCTTTCTTTCTTCAGTTTTAAAGAAATGATGTTTTTTGAGGAAAACATTTCAGGATTTTTCTCCATATAGTGAACTTCAGTGGTGCCCATGAGTTTGGCCTTCCAAAATGCAGGAATGTTCAAAATCCTGAAATGTTTTCCTCAAAAAACATCATTTTTTCCAACTGAAGGAAGAAAGACATGAACATCTTGGATGACCAGGGGGTGAGGAAATTATCTGTAGATTTTCGTTCTGGAAGTGAACTTCTCCTTTGAGAAAGCTATGATAGTATTCTACAAATGTTTATTCTTTTATTTTACTTCTGAACATTACATTAGCTAATTTTCTTTAGCATACATTATTTTCACACTGTTCTTTATGCAGGTTAGAGGAATACCCAATGCCTAGACTGTTTGGCTCCGGCCCTGAGCGGAGCACATTTGAACACCTCGCACATAAGGTAAAACTAGATTGGATTAGAAATCCACAATCAGACATTGGGAAGGTGATGTACATGCGTTTGATTAATCCTCTGTGGTTTCTGTTGCAGTTTGGCCTGCCTCTCAGATTCATCATGTCCAATCTGTGGCTTTTCAGCCCTTTGATTAGCAGGTCATTGATTATGTTCTATAGTATTATAACATACAGAACTTTTCCATAATCTTCTGAAGGTTAGTTAATCCCTCCAGGATTGAAACGAATTTTTGTAATGGCTGCTTATTTTACTGCAGCTGTTTTGAACTTGCAGAGTGTTTTTTGTTTGTAGAAATCTAAAAGAAGTGGTAGAATTGAAGCACAGGATTCTTCTTAAATACTACTGCTAAAGATAAGACCTTTATTATTACTTTCTGTATGATAGCTGTCCATGCAAGAGTGTTGTGATGACCTCACATGAGGTTTCAGATCACAAAGTCGTGAAATCCTGGAGGGATTGATTAACTTGGATTTACACACTCGACCTGAACAGATGTGTGTGTGTTGCAGGGTAATGGAGAGGAAGCCTGACATGAATGCTTTTGTGCGCACTACCACAGCAGTCACCATATTCAACTCTGGAGTGAAGGTACAACACTGATATTTCTTCTGTAATGTAAACACCCATTAATCATTTCAACGTATGCACCTCATTCCCTCTCCATCAACAGGTCAATGTCCTCCCGTCACATGCTGAGGCTTACGTGAACCTGCGGATCCACTCTGCCCAAACACTGCAAGAGGTCAGAGATCATACTGCTGCAGTGGAGATGTTGACTTTGTGAAGTCTGCTTTGAATGCTGTACTTACACTGATCAGGCATAACATTATGACCACCTACCTAATACCCCCTTTTGCTGCTAAAAACAGCCCTGACCCATCGAGGCATGGACTCCACTATACCCTTTAAGTCCTGTAAGTTGCCCCAGCTCACAACTTACAGGATTTAAAGGACACTTATGATAGATACTGACCACTGCAGACCGGGAACACCGCACAAGAGCTGCAGTTTTGGAGATGCTCTGATCCAGTGGTCTAGACATCACAGTTTGGCCCTTTGGTCAAACTCAAAGCTCAAATCCTTACGCTTGTCCATTTTTCCTGCTTCTAACATCAACTTTGAGGACAAAATGTTGACTTGCTGCCTAATATATCCCACCCACTAACAGGTGCCATGATGAGGAGGTCATCAGTCTTATTCACGTCACCGGTCACTGCTCACAGTGTTATGGCTAATTGGTGTATAGTAAACGTCCCTTAGTATGGTATAGATGGCTTATTTTATGAGGCAGTACCAGTCTCCTTTCTCATGTTCCTAGGATATCTAGCAGGTTGTTGGACATGTATTTAAGATGTGCAGAGTGGACGTATTGATATTTCTTTACTTCCTCTACACCTGCTCTTCTGTAGGTAATGGAGTTGATTGAATCCACCGTATCGGACGATCGTGTAAAAGTCGAGCTGATAAACGGCTTTGACCCTCTGCCCATCAGCTCCTATGACGAGCAGTCGTTTGGGTTTCAGGTTATTAAGAAGACGGTGTTGGACATGTTCCCTGAGGTGACTGTTGCTCCAGGTGAAGTAAATATTTTTGCTCATCCAATCTAAGTGACTCTTAAGCTGCTGCATTTCCACATTCTCGTTCCCTAAGTAGAAGAATAGTCCATTTTGTTTCTAATTTAATAGCTGTAGAATTACATAATCGATATCATTGGATTTATTAGCAGTATAAACAATATTTAGAGAAATAATCTCAAAGCCCTGAGAATGTGTAAGTACAAATCAAGGGCAGCTAGTGTATTCAACGAAGAAGGTAGTGACAAACAAATAAACCTAAAATACCTATACCTAGCATATTTACCACTTACAAAAATAATACACTACACTACACTCTACCGAGTGGCCAAAAGTTTGTAAACATTTGACCGTTACAACAAAATCTGCATGTTAAACATCTTAAACATTCCAGCTTCCCCCATTTTGCTGTTATAACAACCCCCAATTTTTTTCTGAAGGTTTTCTAGTAGATTCTCGAGCTTGGCTGTGGAGATTTGACAATTCAGCATTAGTGAGGTCAGGAGCTGATGTCGAGCAAAGAGGCGTGGAGCGCAGTCAGCATTCCAGTTTGTTCCAAAGCTATTCAGTTGGGTTGAGGTCAGGGCTCGGTGCAGGCCACTCAAATTCTTCCACACCAGCCTTGCCAAACCGTGTCCTCGTGAACGAAGGGGCATTGTCATGCTGGAACAGGGCCCTTAGATCTAGTGATGACCCCTACTGAAGAGTCAAGGTTAAATCAAGAAGCTTTTATTATTATTTCAACCATTAATAGCTGATGCAGTACACAGTGGACTGAATCAACGTTTCTCCAAGACCCTGGTGCATAAAACAACACAGTGCTAAAGACCATCTGTTTTAACCTTTTCCTTTTCTCCTGATATTTCTCTATATTGCTCTGCAGGCCTCTGTGTGGGCAACACTGACAGCCGTCATTACACCTCGCTGACCAAGGATATTTATCGCTTTGGCCCGACTTGGTTCAAACCAGGAGACCCACAGAGGTGAGGTCACATGTAAAAGAGTTAAAAGGGTCGCTCTTTAGGGCTGAAAACTTCTCATGCATGGATTCTGTAGCCCAGATTTATTCAAACAATATAGTTGCCTTGTACGTCACTTGTACTTTAACATGTCGCAGTAATTCAAAATCTGACACAACATGACGTAACCTATTTTATAAACCTGTGATCACTAATATTTCCTGTAAATAAAGGGCAAGGCAGTTGTGATCAAGGGCCGTATTTAACTGTAGCTAGAACATAAAAATGAGCTACATGCAACATCAAGTCAAATCCATATACAGTACTGACTGGTACCGTAGTGTATGTGGCAATGTGTACACATGGGGCAGGTGTAATTCAATACAGACAACAAATGATGTTT